>NW_028227271.1:97569172-97996672 GCF_978045245.1 Mus caroli | reverse complement strand
GTGTGTGTGTGTGTGTGTGTGTGTGTGTCACTGTCCCTTATACACATTAGGGACATGTCATCATCTCCTTCTATCTATCTCCTGTTCTTTCTAGAACACACTCTTTAAAAATAATCATGACAAAATGCATATCTTTTCTATTCTGGCATTTCACAATTTTTTTTAAATTGAAATAGATTGAAAAATTTGAGGATACCTAAAAGTTGAGATGATTTTTACTTGAGAAGATAGTAACAAGGAAGTGATGTATGTGACTGGCTTATGAGACAGCTGAGACCTCCCTCTCAGGACAACTGGGAGGGGCAGGCAGCTGGAGGGCTGTGGGGGTGAGTGAGAGGGAACGGATGCAAAGTCCTCAGCCTGATAAAACATGCTTCGGGGCTTTGATGTTAAGTTTTCAAGAAACTTGTACGTCAAATAACAAAGCCTCTGAACAAATGGTTGTAAGCTGGTGCCTTCCAGCTAGAGCCAACTATCAGCTGCACCAGGAAGACTCCAGAAGAGCCAGACTCTTAAGTCTCCTCTGCCATTGCACCCGCTCTTCAATTGGGGTGCGATTCTCACGAGAGTGGTCTGCGTTCTACGCCACACTGGCAATGGCCCCTTGAGGTTGTACAAGGCACAGTCAGTTTGGCCCCACCCATTTGTTTGTATACAGAAACACCCTTATAAATGAGAACTCAGGAGATAGGACAGAGCTCTACTGCCACTCTCAACATGGCCGTGCCTCCCTCCAGACTTTCCACTCACCCTTCACTGCAGATTTTAAACCACAAGAGAAAGCGAGTGGGAGAGAGGGAGGTGAGAGCAGAAGGAAGTGGTGTGTGCTCTTAGCTTGAGGTACCAACTTGGCACAACCCGGAGCCACCTGGGAACAGAGTCTCCCCGATGAATTATCTTTGTTGGGTTGGCCTGTTGGACATGACTGGGGCAGTTGTATTGACTGCTGGTTGGCTGTTAAGTAATGAATGTTATATACTCTAGCATTTTACAACTTAAAAAGGAATACTGAAATAAAGCAAAAACTTTGAGGCTACCTAAGAGAGCTGGGTTATTAACTGACTAAGAGTGAAGAAAGCCAAGTGGATTCTTATCTCTCTGCCTGCTCTGGCCAGTGGATACTATGTTGCAAGTAGCCATCTGACTTCCCTGAAATAAAAGACAGTAACTTAGAACTGTAGACCGAATAAGCCCCTCCCTCTACATTGTTTCTGGTCAGAGTTTTTAATCGCAGTAACAGAAACTAAGCTCCAAAGCCACTGATTGATGATGGCACTTATCTTTCCATATTGCAGAGGTACACATTATGGAGACCCTAGGTGGCAATGCCCCTTTGAGAGCAGCTTAGTGGTACACCAGTGCCCACAAGCAACTGAGCAGTCTGCAAAAACCACTGGCAGGTACAGGAATTCAGCACGTTCTACCCACAAGAGTTTGCCACACAGTCAGAAGGGCCTTGGTTCAACATTTAGCTGTCAAATGAGAGAAGGAAGTGGACACGCCCCTAACCAAGAAGCTATCTGTTAGTGTTACCCACTGAGAAAGGAAAAATTAGTTCTTTCCAATGGGGTCTTACCAGGTATATCAAGCACAGATCAGGGAAGGCACTGGGCCTAACAGGAGTTGGCCAACACAAAATGAGCTCGATGGGATTTTTTGTAGACTTTTGTTTGTGTTATTTTGCTTTACTTGGGCTTCTTTAAAAAAAATGGTGGTCTTCTTGAACATTTGGTTTCTAGCGTGTGTGTGTGTGTGTGTGTGTGTGTTTGTGTTGGGGGGTGCGGGGGGTGCATGTGTGTGTGCACGTATGTTTCTTGGTTTTGCTTTATTTTTAAAGAGAGACAAAAAGCAACATAAACTTGGATGAGTAGGGAAGATCCGGGAGGGACTGGGGGAAGGGAAACATCCTAAGGATAAATATTGTATGAAAAAAAACTTTTTTCAACTAAAAAAGCTGTCAAAGCAAAGGTAATCTTTCCCACGGATTAGTGAAGCTTTCCAAACCGAGTTAATCATCCGGACATTCTGCCTCTGGATACACACGATGCTGACCTGTGTCTGCAGAGAATAGCAGCCCAGACGCTGGGAGTAAAACTCTCCATTTATTTCCTCTTCCCACCCCAGTAACAGTTCCGCATTTGACTATAAGACACCTCATTGTCTTCACACACACTGTTTCTTCACACAATAGCCGCCCCTCCTGCCCTCTAAGTCAGGCAAATGAGTCAGCACACTGGGCACTGCAAGCACAGGATGCACCTTAGTTAAAGAGTTAGGTCTTTGTTCAGTTCCAGCTGGAGGCTGGTTTTTCCCTCCAGAGGGAGTTTCTAAGGACAGTGTCAAAGGAAGAAAATATATATTCATTTAATAGGACTTGGGGTGTAGCTCAGGGGCACAGTCCTTGCCTGATATGCGTGAAGTCCTGGATTTCATTTCCTGCATTGCAAAAAAAAAAAAATTCCCCTGACAACGTAAAGCATTTTCCATTATTATACATGCCACAGTAATTGTATAGACACACATATACATCTTATACATATATTTTACATATGATACATACAATGTAGGCATACACACGTTTATGATTTTACAGTAAATATTGCTTAAGTTTAAGTGATCTGTGTGTGTATGTGTGTGTGTTGATGTGTAACACATAGACGCAGATGCCCACAGATGCCAGAGCCATCAGATTCCTACGGAACTCGAGTTATGTACAGTTATGATGTGTATGTGTGTGCTGGGAACTGAACCCAGGCCTTCTGCAAGAGCAATATGTGCTCTTAATCACCAAGCCACCTCTCTAACTCCTTAACTTTGAATTATAAGGCATAATATGAAATTTTCCACCTACCATGTTTTAAGTATGTAAGAATCTATTCATGGTTGCATGCAAGGTTAGGGCAGCCTATCATCCTGAGTCAAGATTACGTCAGTCCAGACAGCAGATAGCCCTCTCAGATCTGTACCGCTTGTCAAAGTCAGAATGCTTCTCTATCTTTGTGTAAGATGAGGATGATGATAATTCATCCAATAGACTTAAAAGCCAAGAGATAGAAATAGGTTACTATCCATCCATTAATCCACATCCTCAGAGTGGAACTTGAGCCAAACTCAATTGGTTCTATTCCACTGTAGTACAGATGACCTCTGTGTCCAAGGAAACCCTCATCTTTGTCTTCTTTGTTTTGAGGGTTTTTCCCCTACTATTTATTTCATGAAGATTTCCTACTCACAGCAAATGAAAGTTTCAGAACCAAACTCACTGACATGCTATGAGCAGTAGGCGCCATCTTGTTCCTGGCTGGCTGGTTTCTTGGCTTTGCTTTTGCTGCCAGGACAGGATCTCATGAAACTTGCCTCATACCTGACACATAGTCCAGGCTAGCACACAGTGTAGGCTGACACGTAGATCAGGCTGGTCTAGGATTTCTGATCCTCGTGCTCCTATTTTCCAACTGGTGAGCTTTACCAGTGTGTATCGCCCATAGCCAACATTTGTCTCATCTACATCTCGTTCTTTTATTATGTTCAGGCTGGTTCTAAGTTCCTTAGCTTAGCGGCTGCCAGAACGCCTGTTGCCACACCACACAGGAAATGATGGTATGGCTGATGAGTTGACCAAAAATAAGCTACTTGTGTCTGGGACTATTTACTTGTTGGGAAGAGAGTATTTTCCACAGACCCAAGGCCTTAGTGCAGCAAGATCTCTACTCGCCTTAACCTTTAGTCACAGGGATTTGCAAGCTCATGTTGACAGTGTCCTTTCTTCAATTGTAGAAGTGAACATGAAGCCAAGCAGTGGTGGCGCACGCCTTTAATCCCAGCACCTGGGAGGTAGAAGCAGGTGGATTTCTGAGTTCAAGGCCAGCCTGGTCTACAGAGTGAGTTCCAGGAAAGCCAGGGCTATACAGAGAAACCCTGTCTCAAAAAACCGGAAGAAAAAAAAAAAGTGAGCATGAAGTTCTCACACCTGTTTCCCAACCTCGCCCAGGAGTTGACCTTCTGGGCTTCCACTGGCTAAGCTGCCCTCCTGTTTTGGGCATGAGCCTTCTCTTGTTTCCCTTGATCTATGATGGATAACCGAGAAATCCTTTGTCAGAATTTCAAGGAAAGAGATTGTACAAACCTGTCTTTACCTGGCACAGTATTAGCCATTCTTTCACGCAGCAGCTTTCTCTCAAATTACGTTCACTTACTATCTCTCATGAGCATCACCATGTCTCTAATTCTTGTTCTGCTCTCTCTGGGAAGTCTGATAACCAACAGTCAAGGCTCTTTGAGCATTCGTGCAGACTTGAGTTCCTGATACGTTAGGTTTACCACTAATCTCAGTGTTCACTGACATTATTCCCCATTGAGAACAGGTGAAAAGGTAGAAACTCAAGTAAAGTAACTTAGCCAAAGGAAAAAACAGACCAAGTGTCAGAAAGCTTACACTGCGAATCTCAGCCTGACTTCAAACATCACATTCTCTCTGCTGTCCTTATCAGATGTGAGCTCAGCTTTTTCTTGATTTATTTCATCTCTTTCAAATCTTCTAATTTGTCAATTTGAAGTTTTCTATAAAGCAGTAATCCTTGGAGTGTTCCTTGTGGGTCTCTGATTCTTCAACAGTTAAACTCTATCTACATCTCTCTCTTGATCTGCACAACTACTCAGGGAGCTTTTGACTATAAACTGTATCCCTTCCAGTTTTTTAGGTTTTGCTTTGTCTCTGTGAGCATGAGAACTTGATTTCTGAATTTTCCCCTAGACACTGTAGTGCCTTTGACCCGATTGAGCCATACCACAGTGCTCTCAAGAGATTTGATTGACATGTCTTATCTTGATTTTTCTCTGGCTCTTTTATCAGAGATATATAGTAGCCTAATTTTTTTCAATTTATAGAGTATTATAATATCAAAAAGCTCGAGTGTTTTCTTTAGTTATTGAAAGCTTAGACTCTAGTTTTTCTCCAAAGTATAGAAATCTCGAACCTTCTTTAAAGGCTAGAATGCAGCGGGTCTTCTACAGGCTGTCTTCAGATGTGTTTTTAGCTTTGGACTGAAGGAAGTTGTTTATGAATCTTTACATAAACCCAAATTTGAGCTTTAATGACAAGATGAGTAGTTTGACTTCCTATAGAAGGAACTTTCAAAATCTAGTGGCACACCTAGATGTGATCTAGTATCTGAAAGGCTTAGATAGCAAATGGTTAACATTTGGTCCTAGGTTTTAGAACTGTACTCATTACCCAGCAATGTAGACCCTAGCCGCATGTGCCCATTTGAATTTTAAACAACTTTAAAATGAAGAGCTGAGTGGGGTGGCACATCCCTGTAGCACCCTAATTAGAAGGCAAATGAGAATAAGATCACTTGAACCCAGGACTTCCAAGACAACATGGCAAGATAGTGTCTCAAAAATGTTGCTAAGCAACTTCAGATTCAGTTCCTCAGCTACATGAGACACATACCAGGTGTTCCATAGGGAGATGTGGTTATTAATACCACCCTAAACCACAAGCTGTAGAACATTTCTACTTTGATAATAATAATAATAATAATAATAATAATAATAATAATAATCTGTCCAGGATACTGAAGAACACTACCCTGGACGCTCATCCGTGGTTTTATTGAGAACTACGTCATTTGTGGCAGATCTTGTGTCTGCTTAATACTTCTCCCATGTGAGGGTTTTATTCATCCTTTACCCACCTGACACAACACACTTGGTACCTAACCTGTGTTCAGAGCGTTCGTGGGATAAACTTGGCGACTCCTATCCAGCTGCCCAATTGTGTGGTGGCCTGAGTTTAAAGTCACCATGAAAGGGGCAGAGAGAAAAGCAAACGAGGTTCTGAAATAAGCAATCTACAGTTCACGAGTTCTGCCAAATGTGAAATGTAAATCTGTGACAAACTGTTGACACTGCTCTGCCCCTGCTTGCACAGCTGTGGGTGACAGCTGCATCAAATCAGCTCAGAGAGATTTATTTTTGAAATGTATGCTGACCCCAGTTTAGGCCCAAAGGAGGAAAAATGTCATCTTTGTTCATTTCTCAAGAAAACTATTAGAATTCTGCACCGACTACAAAGGAGAAAAAGTTGTTCCTTGGGGTTTTCGCGGTATTTCCCTACTTAAAGGCGCCACCTTGCCTTTATTCCCAGTCATAAGATGAACAAGGAGTTTATCACCCTCTGAGTCACTCAAGTTCTTTTTCTTACAAGGAGTTTAAATTGAATATTGAGCTTATATTTATCAAATGTGCAATTCTGTAATTGCCTTCCGGGATATGGAGAACTGTAGAGTCTAGAGGGATGCCTCAGTGGTTAAGAGCACATACTGCTCTTGCAGAGGACCTGGGTTCGGTCCCAGTGCTTATACTGGGTAGTTCACAACTGCCTATAACTCCATCTTCAGAAGATCTAAAGCTTTTAGCTTCGATGGACACCAGCACTCATGTGCACATGCTAACGCACATGCACGTGTGCACACACACCATAAAAACAAATTTTAAAAAGAATTGTGAACCCCTCCTCACAATACCGTTAGAGTTGGACTTCAGGTCCCATGACCCAGGAGAACATGACTTGAATGGAAATGATTGATAGATACCTATTTTATACATATTAATCAGCTACAATTTATGAATGTGTCTCCTTGACAAAAGTTAAGTCTTTTAAATATTAATAATATTCTAATTATGCTTGGATTTTTAAAAACTACATTTACTTGTTTGTTCATTTTGGGTGTGTGTACAAGTGCCATGGCTCACCTGTAGAAGTCAGAGAACCTGTTGGAGTTGGTTCTCTCTTTCTACCTTGTTGGTCCTGAGATGAACCTCAGGGTACCAAGCTCAGCACCCAGTGCCCTTATCCTCTGAACCATCTTACTAGTTCATTGACAATATTTTAATAAAGAAACAAGCTGGGTGTGAGGAGTGACTTTTTCTCAGACTCCTTACGGCTCCACACAAAATCACAGTGGCTGTCACAGCACCGGTGTGAAATGTAGTGAGTTCAGGAGCAAAGGCTAAATGCTGGCCACAGCCCTGGAAATATGGTGGTTTATGGGAAGATCGACCACAGGCAACAGGAAACCTCATGCACCCTGGAAAGCTATAGATTTGCATCAACTAGAGAAGGGCCAGAGCATCACAGCTCCAAATAAAGTTCCAAGATGATTGGAAATTTCCCACTCCCTCTCCAGCAATCCATGAGGTTCAGAATGCTTATGCAATCATGCCAAGGGGTCACTCGTCTTCTGGATTCTCAGTCTTGAGAATGTTCAGTGGGGTTTTCCAGAGACTATGTAACCATCTGAAAAAGCAAATACGATATCCTTCCACGTTCCAAAAGCCTATCTGTGTGAGGCGGTGACTTCAAATATCTCGTCCAAAACAATGTCACAACCGATTAAATGCTGAGTAAATGCGAGGACACAGCTGCTTTCTGTCATAGCAGACATTAAAGACACTTGCAAAACCACACGACAAATCCACGCCTCCTAATAGAGTGTATATTGGGGAAATACCGTTTTCATACAAGTGATAGTGTTATTACAATTTAATGATGTCTTATTCTAAATGGATTACTAAAAAATAGAAGTGCTCTCAATGATTACCATATCATTAAAAGTTCTTCAGGGTTCTCCAGTGAGTTTTAAGTATCCAGTGAGTCCACAGAGCTTACGATCAAGGCTCTAGAATATGGAATGTACAAACATAAGGGAAATAGCCTCCTAGACAACACTCAACTGAAGAAGGGAAGAAGCGGAGGGAACGGTTGGTCAGATGGTCAAGCGCTGTTAGAGACATTCCCGTTTTTCACAGCCCATCGGCTAATTATTTACAGCTCTTTTTGACAGCTACAGCTAAGACTTACTTTTATCCCCCATAAACAAAGCCACTCATTTGCTCAAACAAAGATTTGCTGGCGCTTTCCAGTTGCACACAAACTCTTTTGTTTCACAAAATAGTCACTTCAGGATCCTGCATTCACAAGAGTTTTAAATGAGGATTTAATTTTAATTGGAGAAGATGGCTGGAACTATTGGCAGCCTGGGCTGAGGCTGTAGTAAAAGCACATGAATATCATATATATATATATATATATATATATATATATATATATATATATATTATACACACACATGTATTTGTGGGTCATTCCAAGAATGAGTAGCCTACTGCCTAAGTCAGATCTATCTCACATTCCTAGAAGCCTGTTGTTTTTTTTTTATTATTTTTATATGACTTATATTTGGGGGTTAATAATACCAGTAAAACTTACATCAAATCAATGGTTTAAATATAACAAAGCAAATGGTTTTGGTTTTAGTTGGTTTGCTCGTTTTCAAGGTCTAGGGGTGGAACATGAGGCCTGGTCTATGCCAATGAAGACATCTACCCATTGAGTTACAGCTTTAGCCACTACAGTGTTCATCTTGATCAAGGAAGACTACTAAAGAGAATGGAAGTTTCATGAATGCACACATATGTCCTTTAAACAGATATTAGTCTGCCTACTTCTTCCAGTAACCCTTATACCCTTACCGAGAGAGAGAGAGAGAGAGAGAGAGAGAGAGAGAGAGAGAGGGGGGGGGGAAGGGAGGGGAGGGGAGGGGAGAAGAGGGGGAGAAGGAGGAGGAGAGGGAGGAGGAGGAGCAGGAAAGAAGAGATCACTGCTCTTCATTATTCTATTATTCTTTTCCCACGAGCCCAGAGCCACACACTTGAACAGTACAGCCTTCTCCTGTATCCCTACAGACTCTGTCCTGTCTGAGGCAGGTTTGCCATCACTCCTCAAGTCCCATCACCATTGTCAAACTCTACCCAACCTTATCTCAACTCCTCTCCAAGGCTTCACACACAGGCTAATGCCAAGATGGCCTAGTGGCCAAACCCCAGCTAAAGAAGGAGCATCTGAGATGAATCCATGGGAATTTAGACTTCTCTGTTTCAGTTCCCCAGACCTCTGTGAAAAGAAGAATACTCCCTGTAGCTGTTTACCTCGTGGCACAGAAGAATTTTGAAAATACTTAGTCCCTGGTCACTTCCTTATTCACATTTTCTCCTATCCCACCAAATACTATTCATCTCTCAAGTAGTATTTCAGACTCCGCCATCTTGAAATGATTTCTCATGACTACTCTTCCTCGAGGCTTAAAATATCTTGTGCTGTAATAGACACAGCACTATGAATTTGTTTTTTTTCCCCAAATAACCTTGAACTCGAATCATTTCCCCTGCAGTTCCTCTTTGGCATACAAAACAATATGTCCTGGGGTTCAAGGGTGACTAAGTTG
The DNA here is from genome assembly GCF_978045245.1 of Mus caroli. NCBI lineage: Eukaryota > Metazoa > Chordata > Mammalia > Rodentia > Muridae > Mus > Mus caroli. Next base: position 97,987,382 of record NW_028227271.1, on the reverse strand, counting down.
TGAGTAATATCTCTCATGTTTCTCTATAAGATAGCTGTACTTGGTTATATTGAGAGCATTGCAGAAATATCATATCCAAAAACACCTAAGTCTGGTGATGTAAGATTAAAATGTGTGGGGTTTTTGTATTCAGGAGAACCTCAGCTTTGGAGCTCTGCTTCCTTTTCCTTCAATCCGGGGGCGGCGGGGGGGGGGGTGACTCAGGGAGGGGGAAGACTCACAGAGCATTGGGACAGGTGACAGTGTCTCCAGCTGGTATTTATCTATTTCTTTGTTTACTTACTTACTTAGTGCATGAGTATTCTTTCTGCATGTATGCCCAGGCACCATGGGCATACATTGTCTGTGGAGGACCAAAGACGGTGTCAAATGACCTGAAACTTGAGTAACAGACAATTGTGAGCCACTATGTGGGTGCTGGGATTGAACCTGGGTTCTCTGGAAAAACAGCCAGTGCTCTTAACCATTGAGTCACCTCAACAGCTCCTTGGTCTTTCTACTATAAAAGAATATGTGCTCAAAGAAAGTCAAACTTCAATCATCATTCTTCCAGGGGCCTATTTGCTGCCATTACTTGCCACAGACTATCATGACTTTCATGGGGTTCCTCTGGGCTCACTACCTACAAAACTCAGGCTTGCTCATCATGATGGTGTGTCCAGGATCCAAGTTCTGGAAGATAGAGATGTTATTTCTCCAGGAAAAAGGTCATCTCTTGATGCTTCTCCTCTTCATCTGGCCACTGACTTGGGGGAGATGCATTTACATGTGTGTGGTCTGACATACACGCTCTTACAGTTCATGCAATCCATGGTTTCTGGTTCCCATGTGGATTTCTCAAGGTCATAACTGAGGTCAGTCTGTAGACTTCAGGAGAAGCAATGCCATGAAGGATAAGCCAGGAGGAGAATTTCGAAGGCTCATCACATCATGAATTGCAAAGCCAATGCCAGCTGAGGTCAGGCAGGTGAGTTTCATGACAGGACCAAGTAGAACAAGCCATGCCAGCTCTCTAGACCACTAATGGGATTAGACTCTCACAGGCAGCCAGACATCTGTCTGAATGTGAAAATGCCCAGTCAGTCTACATTTCCCTTTTCATTGTTATTGTTGTTCTGTTTCTTTCTTTCTTTTTTTTTTTAGTTCAAATCTACAGAAAAGCTTAAACAATAATTCCTGAAATCCTTCATTCTCATCATTTAAATTCATTCAGATTTTTAACATTTTGACGCAACACACGTGTTTACATAAATAGTTCATAAACCACCTGAGTATATAAACTATGTAAAATGGAATAACTAGTTCTTAATTTTTTCAGTACACATCTCTTACAAAATGATTATCAAGCCTACAAACCATAACAGTTGTATATTATTGATGGCTCATCTTGAAATTTCTTCATCTTGGTCCAAATTATTTTGGAATCCTTGTTTTTATTCCAAATCAAGGTCTAATAGAGATTAAAACCTTGCTTTGATTATGTGCTGTTGACATAAATGTCCCCTGATGCTTTAAATACACACTTGAGATTTTTATACATGTATACAATGTATCTTGATCATATTCACCCACCTTACTGCACCCAGGACTTTTCGGCACATCTCCTTCTCATTTCCAGGGGCCCATTTTATAGTTATTAATTAATTGATTAATTAACTAAGTCCATAGAGTGCAATTAGGACTGCCAGTATGCACATGAGTGTTAGGTCACCCACTGGAGCATGGGGGACCTGCTGTGGCCATACTCCTCAAAGCAAGATGATGCTCCCTCTCTGAGCAGCCATCAACTACCAATAGCTTGTCTGTCAACTGGGACAGGACAATGTTTAATGAATCCAGGACATAACAATATTACCACGTGATAATATCATTAGGAGGCGAGTGTGAGAGAATAATGTGACCTGAGCTTAAATACAGATGTGCAGGAGTCCAGGTGAAGTTACGGGGAAGGCAGGAATGGATGTGAGAGAAGTGGGTGCTGTGTGTGACCATAGATGTCTTCCACGTTAATAAAAGAAAGTGTCCCTTGCCATTGAGGGTTTGGAATATGGAATATTAAAGCGCTTTCCTAGAATGGGTAAGTCGATAGGTTCAATACCCACAACTCTAGAAACTTTAAAAAAATGTCTTTTTTTTTTTTTTATCCTAAGGATTGGAAAGCCAATGAAATGCTTTAAGCAAATGTGATTCGTTTATCACAGAGAGATCGTGACAGGCCTACGGGGAAAGGATCCTATTTGAAGAAAAGCAGTACTGTAAGAAGCTGTGTTAGTGCCAGACAGGAAGACAAGAGGCAGTGCTCCGTGGGGGAGGGGAGGGCGAAATTCCAAAGATACTTGGGAGGCTGAGAGGCAGGGACACGCTGACAGGAGGTAAGACTGTGAGTCAGAAAAAGGAGTCTAAAACAGATTGCCAACTCATGTGTCTCATGTCCGGTCGGCCGGACACCCAGAGGACATTGACTGGTGTGTGTTCACTGGATCAGAAAAGCAGGGAACAGGGAATGTGAGGTTAACAAGGTTATCGAGGTTAACAAGAAACACAGTGAGCAGTGGAGGGTAGGGTGCAAGCCAGAAGGGGCCTCTCTGGGTACTCCAGCCCTTTAGGGAACTTGCTATCCAAATCAAAGGGGTGGAGCCAGAAGGAAGGGGAGGAAGCGTTGCGGTTTTGCTGAAAGTCTTCCCTGTGTTCTCAGCTGACCTTGAGGCTTTCCTTTCCCCACTTTAAAAAAAAAAAAATCTGGTCAAGACATTCATCAAGAATGAAGAAACTGTGACTGTTCTCGAATCTTCTATTTTAAACATTTAATCTTTTTTTTTTAATTTTCCTTATATTTTTCTATCAAATACTGATGTCATCAAATTGTACTTTTTGTGCAAAGAAAAACTCTAGATAAACCAACTTAAACCATTCGTGTGGGGGGTCATAATTAGATATCAAATCCTTCCGTGTCTCCCCCTTCCCATTCCTATTCAAATTCATAGCCTCTTTTATTTTCACTGTTGCTACTTAGATATATTTCTAAATTCATAAATACAACCTGCTCGATCTGTATAATGGTATAATGTATATGTACATTCTTCTGGGCTGACATTTGTTATTGCCAGCCAGTCTGTGTGCATTTCCCAGGCAAAGAGTATCTCTCCTGGATTCGGCATTCCTTAGCCGCCTTTATGTCTTAATGTAGGGTTGAGACCTCATAAGGTTTTTTTTGTTTTGTTTTGTTTTGTCCATGTTGATTTTGTTGTTGTTGTTAATATTTGGATATCTATGTACCTCAACTGTGTGCAGTACCCATGGAGAACAGAAGAGGGCACCACAATCCACGGGAACTGGGGGTCCAGCAGATGCTGAGCCACTGTTTGGGTACCCAGGTCCTGGGGATAAACAACCAGCGTCCTTAAGCACTAAGCACTGTCTACAGCCCTAGCCCTGTAGGTGTTTTAAGTCTTATTCTCCAATGTAACTATATCTAGGATCTTTAGAAGCTCAGAGATGGAAACTAACTCCGCCAGAGAGTTTTTAAAAAGAAAAGAGAAGAATAATGTCGAGGTTAAAAAAAAAAAAGGACAAAATACAGAAGAGAAAAGCCACTGCCGTTTGAGGGGGGGGGTTGTTTGTTTGTTTGTTTGTTTTTGTTTTTTGGGTTTTTGTTTGTTTGGTTTGGTTTGGTTTTGGTTTTTCGAGATAGGGTTTCTCTGTATAGCCTTGGCTGTCCTGGAACTCACTTTGTAGACCAGGCTGGCCTCGAACACAGAAATCCGCCTGCCTCTGCCTCCCAAGTGCTGGGATTAAAGGTGTGCGCCACCATGCCCCGCTTGTTTTTGTTTTTGTTTTTGATTTTGTTTTCCACACATTACATAGGAGCCAGTCCTGCACGGTATGGCTTGTGATGTTTCTCTCTGTGTGCAGAAGTCTTGCGGTAAGGAAGAAGAAGTGGCCACAAAAGCCAAAGGGAATCAGCAGAGTTCACATTGTCTCCCCATTCCTACAGAACCCACTCCCCTCTCCATCCCCCATGGGTCTGGGCACCATGCCGCCTAAGGCCACAGACAGTAAGCTCAGTGGAGGGAGGGATTTCTTCTTTGGATGAGCTGTGGTCGGGACATACACGGTTCACAAAGCTCTTGACCATTACGAAGGCATCTCGAACGTTCACTGAGACATCCATTCATTTGAACTTCACCTACTCCACGTCAGTTTTGGTGGTGGAAGGGTGTGACCCTGCTGCCAAATTCACTCCTTTGCTGAACAGCCGGAAGGGAGCCCCAGTGCTATCAAACCACACTTAGATCCCTGTCACGAAGGAAGCTGTTAGGACTGTGTTGAAGGCAGACTCTTGGCCAAATGATTTTCATTCCCAAACAGGCTTTACAGGCCAGAAGAACTAACATAACCACCAACAGCAGATTACCATATTTGAAACAGCCTTGGCTGTCGGTTTCAGGTTGGTTACTATTTTTTTAAAGACCCAAAATATTAAATATTATTTTTCAATTGATTGGAAGTGTTATAATTGCTAAAATGAAGCAACAATAACAGTAAGTTCTCCATCTAATGTGGAAACAGAGAAGCAAGCATGTGGACAACAATGGATGTGAGCAGTTATCGTTTTCCTGGTCCAGTGGATCGGGGTCTGATTTCTCAACCTGAGCGAGGGTGGGCTAAGTTAGACATAGAGGAATTTGCATAGGTAATGAAAAGGGATTCTGATATCCCGCATATTCATTTGATCCTCCCAGTCACTGCCCTTTCTACAGTGACTTGTCTTTCCTTGTGTTGTGCCCTAGAGCAGCGTAGGATGGGGGTAGCAGCTTAGGCTTGGCATCCGTACCCACACAGATAGAGACAAAATTTTATTTCTATTTAACTGTTCAGGTTTTCCTGTGATTTACCAAAGCTTTTACTGGGAAGTAGCAGGAGAATAATGAAAACATTATCTATCAGTTTCTTCTTAAAATTATGTTGTGTGCTGTGTGTGTGTGTGTGTGTGTGTGTGAGAGAGAGAGAGAGAGAGAGAACACTTGAGCACATTCACCGGTACCTTTTATCTTGTTTGCAACATGGTCTCTTCTCCATCCAGCACTGTATACACACTCACTCACTATACAGCAGGACTACAAGCTTCCTAACTTGCAACATGGTTGCAGATACGTGCTGCCTGCCACAGGGCTTTATCTGAGTTCCTATGATTCAAAGTTAATTCCTCATGCTTGCATGATAAGCACTTTCCCCAGTGAGGCCTTTCCCCCAGCCTAGCAGGTTTCTTTTAGGACATAATGCAAGCAATTCTTTCCAACTCTTCAGTTAACACTATCTCCAGAAGGATTCAAGGTGACAAAAAAAATGCATTCTTTCTGATGTGTCTTCTTGCCTCTGGATCAGTGGTTCTCAACTGGTGAGCTGCAACCCCACATATCAGATAGCCATGATTCATAACAGTAACAAGATTACAGCTATGAAATTGCAATGAAAATAATTTTATGATCAGGAGTTACCATAATATGAGGACCTGTACTCAAGGGTTGCAGCATTAGGAGAGCTGAAAAACCACTGCTGCAGTTGGAGGAACAAATGTCAAGGCAATATGTTATCCTGAAAGTATAGGGAAGACGTTCTGCCTTTGCCATATCTACTACACAAACAAAAAACCCCAACATTCTCAGACTGCTCTATCCTAGAAGATGCCAAAACACCCATCAAAAGGATATGCTGTGGGGGTAAAGATCCTCACAGGCACCCCATGGAAGGATGGGCTTCAGCCCCAAGCCTGTACGTTCAGTTTCCTTGGGGAGAAAAAGAGGCATCCTGTCTGACAGCTGGTGAGGAGTGCACAGGGGGGAGCTGAGGTTCATACTAACTTCTTTTGTTCGTCCATTTCACAGCTCTTATCAAAATACAGGAATCTCTTGTTCTGAGAGCTGTTTGAAGTAGGTCACTGGCAGGAGAGGGCAAGTCAGTTAGTGTTCACTCATCTATGAAGGGCAGATCTTCCTGGGAGGACAGTGGGAGGCTCTAGTATGGCATCTACAAGGTCTACTTGCCTTGTTCGCTTTGCTGGGCTGGGGATAGTACTTGGCTTACAAAGATGGTCTTTCATGTTATGAAGGAAGGAAAAAATTAAGTAAAACTTGCTAAAATCCTAGCTGTTGTTTCTTAACACGAATTGTCGTCTTGTCCCTTGCTTTCCCCCAGAGTTTGAAGGAGAGTCTCACAACATTAGAAGTGAGTCCATGGGGCTCTCCAGCACACATGCCACCCACACACACATCCCTTCATCTCTAGACCACAGCAGACTTAGGCCCCAAGTATTGCACACAGTGGGTGAGGGGACTTTCCCAATCAAGATCATAGCAACTTGGCCTCCACAGCAAGGTGACAGCTCCGGGTATACAGAGAGATCTTGGAACCAAAGTCCTCACAAGTTACTTCCCTTATACATAATGGTGGCTGCTAGAAGTCTGGCTTTGCTCTTTTGCATATCACATGCTTTGTGGGAATAAGAGCAGAAGTACACGGGCTGAATAGACACTTTTAAGTTCCCGTCTTTTCCCCCTTCTTGCTCAATATCCTGAGGCCATAATTGAACTGTTTTTGTGCATGTCAGCCTGGCACAGGGAGAAAGGGGCAGCTCATTCCACCATTCCCCTACACATAGCCCTGACAGGCATCAGAATATGCCACCATTCTTGGAGTTTGCATGCAGGACAGATACAGCAGCTAAAGCAAGGGGATCCAAGTCATGGGCCCCAGGAAGATGCACTAAATGAGACTCTCCATCTTTCTACCTTCTTCTGCAGCAACCAGGTAACAACTATGCCCAAGGTCTCTTCTTTCACATCCATGTACAGATTTTTTTACAGTAGGGAATGATAAGACCTCCAATTCCTGGCAGGACAGACTGCAGCTGAGGAAGTGGACAAAAGGTGCATGTTCTGTTGAAAAGCAGCAGAGGAGACAGACATCAGATGCTAAATCTCAGCCTCATCTCAGTCAACGCAGCCAGGGACCTGTCTATCAGTTGGGTTTGCAGGCCTCTGTGCCTTGCAACCTCTGGTCTTGCACGTGCTTCTGGTCCAGAGGCACTACCCTACTGCCCGCAGAGCTGGGCACCAGCGACTTGCCTCATTCTGGCTCTTAACAAATGTGGGTTTGCCCTCATGATGGGGACTGGGGAGAGCTGCGTTCAGTCTCATTCAGACTTTAAGCTATGGCAGGGCATAGGGTTTCTGTGAGATTCCCACAGTGACAAAGAAAAGAGGCCATATACCCAGTGGCCCTCATTCTCCAAACAGGCCCTGGCAAACTGGATCGATGATGACAAACAGCTATAAGTCAGACAAGGAAGACCTTTGATCAGTAACTGTACATTTGAGTTGCAAGCTTTGCTCCTCTTGTATGCACCGCTGTGTGCTGCTTTTGAAGAGTGTAAGTCTGTTTTTTCCTCTTTCATTTACTATATTTATATTGAAGTCATTAAAAGGGAATGGGCCTTGAACTCTACCTCCTATCTTCTGTGTAACTCTGAGAGAACCATATAATGTTTCTAAGCTTCCTTCTTTACAAATGGCTATAATAGTAGTACTGGCCTCAAACATTGGTTGTGGGGATAAAGTTGTATATTAAATACTAATGCATAACACTAAATTATTGGTACTTGCTATATGAGATATATTGACACCGGGTACAGACTAATTCATATAGAGAGCCAAAAGAGTGTGCAGTCCCATAAGCAAAGTCATAACTAGATATAGCCTTTCTCTTCCTGCTAGGAGGGGAACTTACTGAACAGATATATATACACCAACATATATATATATATATATATATATATATATATATATATATATATACACATATATATGTAAGGTCAGACACAGACTTCAGTGAGTCTAATGTCCCAAGAAACTAGCAACAAACAACAAGAGGTGAAGGGGAGAGAGATGGAGCTGTTCTCTCCAACCCAATCCCATCCTTAAAACCTTCAACTCAAGGCAATCACTAATAGCCAAGGGCTTGTAGCTTGGGAACACTGTGAGAAAAGCTGGTCTCCTATTTCAAAACAGGGGAGAAAGGCTGGGAAAGACTCATTTCCACAGATTCAATTCTACATCCCTGTCATTTCCATCTCTTTAACACCCACTGGGGTCTTATTCCCTTCCCCCTTTCTTTCCTCCCTCCTCCATTTCCAGGTAGAGTAGTATCTGGGGAAATCCTGGGAGTGATTATACTGCCATCTAGTGGCCCAAAGACTAAGTTCACCAGGTGGCTGGGAAGTTCTCAGGAGTTTGGATGCACAGTTTGCAGCTTCCCACTTGGCATCTCAAGTTATCAACGCACGGCAGTCCCGGGAAGCGCCAGAGCTATAAATTTGTCTGAAGTCGTCCTGGGGGCTGCCTTTGAAGAAATGTTACTAAGAACATAGTGGAAGTAAACTGTGTGTCGTTAGAAGGTTTGGGCTCTCTGACTCCTGAGGTTGTAGCTTCAACACGAAAATGTAAGTTTGGTATATATTCAACCATGTGCCAGCTGTGAGCGGTGGGTAAATGAATGAAGTGTCTGTGCCTTGGTTTCTTTATCTGTAAAATGAGCATTGAGCTAAGAATTTATTAAGTGACACCCAAAAATTTCCTGGGCCAGCATAGGTTATCTGTGACCTGACAGCTGATGCCAATACAGCCACCAATATCACAGTAAGGAGTACAGTGTATGAGCAAGATAAAGGCCCAGAGTGGGGTTGCATGGGCCATCTGGACAGACCCCTTACCCTGCTTCTTGCTTGTAAAAAATGTGGGGCGTTGAATTGTCCAGTGTTTAAGGCTCTGTCTCTTTCTCAGACACTGTGACTCTATGCTAGGGTCACCAATTAAACTGGTTTAGCCATAAGGCCCAGTTTGACACATTTTCTTCTTATTAAAGCTTGGGGCTGAGCCTATGTTTAAGTACTGTACAGTTGCTGGGAGTGAGAGGAGGGGTCAGAATCGCCTCTGCATTAACCACCAGAACAGTCAAGGATGTGACCAGACAGAGGTGAGAAGGCAACAGAAGCTGTAGAATCCAAAAGACGTTTTCTCATTAGGAAGTAGTCTGGTGGTTCTCTGGTGATGTGGAAAGCCTCAGGCTGACCCTGTTTGCGTGGCTCTGATAACCGATCGAGTTCCACAAGCAGAAAACCAGGCAGGTTATGGGGCTATCTATCTATAAGCTCAGCATATTATACTTTGTGTGGTGGTTTGTCTTCACTGTCAACCTGATGGGATTCAGAATCACCATGGAAACATGTCTGAGAGGGTTGTCTGATTAGGTCAATTAACCAAAACTCAAATGGGGCTGTTCTATGGGCTGGGTTCTCAGATCAGTAAAAGGGTATGGGGCTGAACTGAGCACGGCATCCTGGCTGGAGCTGTAATATGATGAGGATCAGACACCTCATGACTCTGCCACACCACATCTTCTTAGCCCCGATGAGCCATCTATAGCTTCAACAACTTTAAGCCAAAATAAAATGTTCCTTCTTCCCATAAGAGGCCTTTTTCCTTCAGGTATTTTGTTGCAGCAACAATACTGTTAACTGACTCACTCAGATAATCACTTGCTGGGACATGCATTCTAGGATCAGGTCAGAACAACGTATGACCTAGCTTGGGCAGGGTAAATATCGTCAAGGCTTCTCTGTTCTAATCACCAGCTGGATGCTACCCAGGGGTGAGGGTGGGAGAGCCACACATATTACCCTGTGATGTAATCATATGAAGAGCCCTCTCTACTTTTCTCTCTAAACTTAGTCCATGTAGGCACTTGGACCCACATAGAAATCTAGCACAAGGTGTTTCATATGAAGTTTTAGTTCCTACTGACTTCTGTTATAAAGTACCACAAACTGTGGCTTGTAACAACAGAAGGAAGTCTTAAATCAGGGTGTTGGACCTAGCCAACCTCCAATGGCTCTCTCCCTCAAGGAGCTTTCTTGAAAGAGAGTGTTCTTTCTCATTTTATCCCACCAGACCATGGAGGTCCTCTTGCTCGCCTGCCTTCTAAAAGCAGTGGTTTATATAGACACCATGCTTATTTTTTTATTTTAAAGAATTATTTATTTACTTTATGTATATAAATACACTGTCGCTGTCTTCCTACACACCAGAAGAAGGCATCAGATCCCATTACAGAGGGTTGTGAGTTACCTTGTGGTTGCTGAGAATTGAACTCGGGACCCCTGGAAGAGCAGTCAGTGCTCAGAGCGATCAAGTGATCACGTCATTGAAAGCTGACACTAAATACTGCATCCTTCAAGGTTCAGAGGGGGAAGGGATGAAGGTGGGGTCTGGAAGGTAGGAGATGAATCAGAGGTACCTTCCCTGTCATACTCCAGAGAGTAATCGTTCCAAAGACTATATGCTTCTGTCCTGGGATCCTCCAGACCCTTCACTTAATGTCTGTTTTTTTACTTTTCTCAGAACTCTGAACATTGAGTAGCAGCTGCTACCGGTCTCAGTTTGTCGACATCTGGGCAGATCTCTTGTCTCAGATCTTTTCACACCCTGGGAAGGAAGCCTCTAGAAACCCCCACAGATGCCCCCATCCCTCTAGCTCCCCATAGTCTTTGAATTTTTAGGGTTTTTCTTGGGTGATAAAAATGACTCCATGCCTGGGAACATGTGTGGGTGTGCTCATGGGTGTGGGAAGTAATCCAGAAGCTGAGGAGGTGGGAGAGCAGAGCCTCTTTTCTCCGTATTAAGGAGATTCTCCGTCAACAGGACTTGTTTATGTATTCAGCACACTGAATCTTCTGCTGCTGTGTTGAGAGGGCCACCACAAGAAAGAGCAACTGAAAGTAAGACAATTGGGAGGACCAGAAAAAATGGAAGAATTTGTCCTGCGTTATACAACAACCAATAATCTCCCAAGAATCAAATCAGCAACAAATAACACATGTGTGAAACCTTTTATAATTATCTATAAGCTAAAAACTTGGAAATGTAAATTCTTCAAAGATAATCTTTAATTTCATACACTTTGATAATGTCAGCTAAAGGATGTAGACTAAATTTGCTAAAATATATATCATCCTTTTGTTTACACACATACACACACAAATAGAAAAGCAAAAGAAGCAATTTTAAGATTGTTTATTGTTCTCTCGAGTCTGTAGAATCCACACCATCATCCTCTGCGTGCTCCACATCCCATCTCTATTCACATCAAGATCTTAAAAACTAATAGCATGAAGGATATCAGAAGCACATGGAAAGTTGTGTTTTATTCCTCCATTTTTCTATGCACAAGACTTAGGGACTCATGACAAACCAAAGATGGTGTGCAGAAGTATTTGATAGAATAGCATTATTCGTGGTCTGCCAGTTCCAATTTGGAGAATTCTAGAGATTCCCAAGCTCCTAATCTTCAAGGAAGGGCACAAAAATCCTACTGATTGATACACCAGGAGAATGCAAGGCATTTGGGAGCTGTGTAGCCGGAATCTGAACTTTTAATAGGTTACTAAATGCTCTTGCTTCCTCTCCCTCCATTTACATGGTAGAAACAAGGAGAAGGTTTTGAGTAACAGAACGCATTGAGCAGCAATCGAGCCAATGCTATGATGTAATACCCCCAGAAATTCTCTGCCTACTATGCTGTATGCTAGCCAACCTTCCCGCAGGCAAGCAGGCAAGCACACAGAGCCTCAGGAGAGCGCACAGCTGCCAGGTGTATTATTCAAGGGACATTTTTTACCTCAGAGTGTAAGCCATAAGGGATAGGGCATTGCTGCCTGGTGGGATGTCACAAAAGCATCTCCTCTCATATGTCAAAAAGAGTGACAGCATTATTAAAGCTGTCAATGAGGCTTCTGTCAATAAATCTTACCACCAATGCCCTGCCCTCTGAGACAGTAGGCTCCTGCCCTCGGGAACTTAAGTTTGTGGTGAGAGACAAGTTCCCACATCCTGTTGAGAAAGGGGCCTCTACTCACTCCAGTCTCAGAGGTTCAGCTGATTGGAACCCACTACAGCCCTTTTGCAATGGACTAGAGATCTCAGAGTTGGATTCATGGCTGAGGTCAACCAAAGAAGTGAAGAAATCATTCGCCAACTACTCTGTGATCAGTCATAAAGAAATTCAAGTAACTTCAGGCCATCAGCCTGCGTGTTTAATGTATGTTGTTCCAGAAAGTTCCAGGCCTGAACTTGGAATGTTTGCAAGGGAGGAGGCATGTTCCTAAAGAGGGAAAAGAAAATATATCTTGCCAAGTAGATAGTGTACACACTAAATATGCAAATTATAATTAGCTAAATGTCTGTGCAGTGCCTTTGTAGGGAAAATGAAGCTCACTGCAAGTTTGCTCTTTTTTAGTGAGACTTGCTATGTTTGTATTTGATTAGGATTTTGTCACAAGTATTATATTTTAATCTTCCATTAACCCTAACTTTATAACTTTATTTTGTAATTTCTAACAATAAGATTTGAGAATGTTTATTATCAGATTTTAAAAAAAACTTACCAAGTGTATCAGGTAAAATAGAAGCAATAGCATTCCACTTTGTGCATGTGTGTGTGTGTACATGCATGCATACATGTTGGGATGCCTGTGCACACATGTTGAGAAGGGAAAAGGGCTCAGTTGTACAAGGTGTATTTCTCATTGTCTTTCTTCAGTGAAGCAAACCGCTATGGCTGAAAGCTATTTCTCTGTGCTATTTGATCTTGAATCCATTACATTTTCATTGAGTTGCTATCTACTTCAAGACAGAAGACCTTTCCAGGTTGAAGAAGGCTTTCCGTTTTCTCTGTCTTCTGCCATGTCTTTTGGCTCGTCTTTGGCAGAGCGATTCATATGTCTGAGAAGCTGGGCCTCCTCTTCTTATTTGATCCCATCACTTTCTGCTTCTTATATAAAATCAGTTAAGCCTTGGAACTGAGGACTAGGGGCTGGCTTCCTACAACTTTTTTTCTTTAAGCATGAGCCCCTCACAGCCTTGTGGTATCCTGTGATGTCAATGTACCGGTGATCCTAATAAGGGCAATCATGACCGAAGTAGAAAAGACTGGTACTCAGGGAGAAAAATCAGTGATTCAGAACAAGTGAGTCAGGACACCAATGAAACAAAGAAGACCCAACAACAAGCCAAAAGTTTATCAACAAACTTCTTTTAAAAATTGCATAAATGATTGTTATTGACTTACATTTCCTGGGGAATAAGAGCACTATAGACCATCACCTGAAGACATTTCCTTTTCTCTTGTGCATTTTGCCCAGGAAAGAATGATAACACCCACTGAAATGATTCATCCCCCCCCCCCCCCGCTTTAATTGCAAGAACGATGAACACGCCTTACCAAGGTCAGAACTGAGCTTCCAGGTTACTTTAGATTTTCATCAGCCGCCCATCATTCATGAATCTTTTATTTCTTTTGTATTTTAAAATACTGGCAAGTGTTCAGAATGTGGCCTGGAAGTAGAGCACGTGACTCACCCTCACAATTCCACTGAGTCAATACCTAAGCCGAAAAGAAGAGAATGACTTAAAACAACAGGAAATTTCAAAATCCATCTCTGGTAATAGCCTTTTATCCCCTCAAATATTTATCAACGATATGATACAGGAGAGGGTAAGAACTCAGCTCAGAAGATACATACGTAGAAGGATGTAAATGCTAGAGAGCACATTTTATTTAAAAGTACAGTACACTACTATAGAAAGAGTTGTACCTGCAAATCACGAGCCAAAATAAGTTCTTCACCCTCAAGTCACCCCTTGTCAAGTATTTGGTCACAGTAAAATGGAGGCATGTATCAACTAAAAATAATCCAAAAAAAATCCCTTCACATGACTTACAAAGAGAAATTCAGGTAACTTGGTATGAAATGTTGATTTGCCTAAAACATAAGGCTCTGAGGTCTTCCAGACCATGAAATGCCTCTTGGAATAAATAGGCCGGAACGTAGCTCACTGGGAGAGCTCTCGACTCCTAGCTCTGGATCTGATCCCCAGCACTTGAGTGGGCAGGACAGAGCTGAGCTAACCTTTACAGGGCTATGCACTTAAATGCCAAGAGAAGTGGGACCTTCTCGTAATCCCAGCACTCTTGGCGGGGGTGGGATAAGCACTGTGAGTTCAAAGCCAGGCTGGTATGCGTTGCCAGTTCCAGGCAGCCAGGGAGATGTAGTGAGATTTGGGGTAGTGGGGATAAGGAAGGTCCTGAAAATAATAAACACCTCTCTAGGCAAAGAGAGAACGCAGAGCTGACATGGGGAATATTTAACAACCCGAGCTTTACGGGAACCCTACAACCCACATGGTTGCCAGAAGAAAGCAAAGTCCAGACGCTTCCAGGGCTTCCGGGATGTTTGAGTTTTGGTTTGATTTGATTTTGTGCTTTGGGGGTGGGGGAGTCCCAATTTTTAAGTGAAAACAGAAGGTGGAAAGGTAGGTCTGTGTGCAAGGTATTTGTGTATGTGTGTGTATGCACGCATGTGTGTGTGTATCTATGTGTATGCATGTGTGTGTGTGTGTGTGTGTGTGTGTTCCTCACAAAGGAACTTGTTGCTCCTTCCTTCCCAGTGAAAACTCTCAAGAGTACGGGTGAATCAAACTCGAGCATCATTATCTATGTGTCATTTGCGAGTGTGTTTGCTCACAGGGACAGAAAGTAATTTCATTTTTTGATATGTCTGGAAAAGACAATGATATATTGTGAATGAATTAGAAATCATTTCTATGGCAGAAACAAATCACTGCATATGTGTGACATTCGACCCTTGATCTTTTTGTTTGCTATTGTGTGTCTGAAGCTGAGGACCAAAGCCAAGGCCTTGTGCTTGCTAAGCAACTGCTTTAGCTAAACACCTAACTACTGGTACTGACCCATTTATTAGTCTTTATCAAAACAAACAAAACTCCAGTGAGAAATGGAATTCCAGCTCTGACCTCAGAGATGAAGGAAGCAGACTGGGAAACGCCAATCACTTGCTAGATGCTATGCTACATAGCAAAGTCAAGGCTTAAGCCTCAGTCAATAACTCCGAGGCCCTTGCCTTTAGCTCCGACACTTGCAGGCTCTCCTGGATCTGGATTAGCAGCCAACACTAAAGCTTCCATCCTTAATGTACAACTTCTATATTTTTGGAACTAAATGTGGCACAGTGCTTGACCGTAGCCAGAGACATTTCAAGGGTTTCCCCCTGGGATGTGCTAGACTCGAAGCTGCCATAGCGGGGAATGACCCTGTTCCCCAGCAGTGCAATGAGGAGGGAGAGCAGACGATCACTAAGGTGTCTTCTTTATACAAAAACAGGAAGCCCTCGGATGTGCCGATGTCCTCTACTGCTTTATACACGTGCCTGCCTAGGAGCAGCGCCTAGACATTGTTTGCAGTGAGAAGATAAGAAAACTCATTAATATCCCCTGCTACCTGGCTCCCGAGCTGACGTTCTTAATCACTTTGCTATTCCACCTTGTTTTATAAACCTAAAAGAAGCTATACATAAAGAATATGAACAATACTACTAGAGGGGAAGGGATAATCAGAAATTCTTTCTCAGAAACAAACTTCCTTCTAACCAGAAAGAAAACTTTGGGGGGTGCGTGTATGCGTGTACTCATGTGCAGGTGCGTGTGTGTGTGTGTGTGTGTGTGTGTGTGTGTGTGTGTGTGTGCGTGCGCACACGTGTATGAGTGTACACTAAGGAGCGAACCCAGTACCTTACCCATGCTGAGCTCCTGCTCCATCACCGAGCTACATCTTCTGTCTACCATTTCATATTTCTTATCTTTCTCATCAAGCTTTAGAGCCCTGCACTGAAGTACCTGGAAGTTTTTCCTGTTTTTTTTTTTTTTTTATCCTTTTTTTTTTTTTTTTGGCAGGATCTCTCGTAGCCTAGGCTTGTCTCAAACCTGCTGTGTAGCCAAGAATGACCTTAACCTTAACCTTTATAAACTTCTGATCTTCCTGTCTCTACCTCCTGAATGCTGGCATTACAGAGTACGCCACCAACCTGATTTATTGAATGCTGAGCACATGAGACAGGGTTTAGTGCATGCTAGATGCTAAGTAGGTTCTCTCTCTCTCTCTCTCTCTCTCTCTCTCTCTCTCTCTCTCTCTCTCTCAGCTGAGCCTCATCTCCAGCTCAAACTCCTTGTTTTTGAAAGAAAGGGTAAAGACACCATTAATTCTCCCAGGTTAAACTGGACTATATTAACAACAACAAAAAAAGGGGTGAATATCTGATACCTTTACTGCATAATTTCCTAATTCTTATGAGGAAGGCAGGTGAGGCAGGACCTCTCAGAGGAATGGTAAAAGTCATTATTGAAGGGAAAGATCTGGAAACGAGACAATCCCTGCTGCTGGCCTGTTGTTCAGCCCATGCTGTCCCGTGGGTCTACCTCATGTCCTGTCAGTCTGCATACAGCCACACAGCAGCACTCTGGATTTGCAAATAATAAGGAAACCTCCTTTCGTTATTTTTAGAAGGGCTGGGCTGTTCTGTAACACCTCCCCGACAGCAAACGCACTTTAAATGCAACAGGAACAGGGAAGCACGCACCAGCCACACTGATGCTAAGCATTGCTTTGCTGGGTTAAAAAAAAAAAAAAAAAAAAAAAAAAACATGTAGCCTGAGTTTACAGAGCCTATTTTCATTTTGAAGTCCAGTTTCCACATGAGTCTCAGTTGTAAAAAGTGGGAAAATCCATTTGGTAGCCACCACTGTATGTTTTTCAGTGAAGCAAAAAAATGTAGACAAATACAGAATCAGATATGTCCAACAAGATAGCAAGGCAGACAGGGAAAGAGCAGAGAAACGTTTTTTAAGATAAACGATTGTGTCCCTGTACGACCAACAACAGAAGTTTAAACACAGCCCTAGCCTTTCCTTTGTGAGAAATGTTCACAACTTGTTTTGCCATAGAGGAACTGAAATGTTACAATATCTGGTCAACCAATCAGCAGCTCGCCGGCACCCCAGCCCTCTTGCCTCAGATCAGGAAACCCTTGAAGGTACAGGATTTTAAATTGCAAGTGAGATTTCTGACTCTCAGCTGGTTTTTGTTCCCTGTGCTTGTAGGATGGAAAAACAGATGTAAAATCCCTCATGGCGAAGTTCAACACCGGGAGTAACCCGACAGAGGAGGCCGCCGCCAGCAGCAGGCCCTTCAAAGTTGCAGGTCAAAGCTCGCCTTCTGGAATACAATCAAGAAAGAATTTATTTGACAACCAAGGAAATGCCAGCCCGCCCGCAGGACCCAGCAGCATGCCTAAATTTGGGACCACAAAACCACCCTTGGCAGTGAAACCTACCTACGAGGAGAAGCCTGAGAAGGAGCCTAAACCCCCGTTTTTAAAACCTACTGGAGTGAGCCCAAGATTTGGAACACAGCCAAACTCAGTTTCTAGAGACCCTGAGGTCAAAGTGGGGTTCCTGAAACCTGTAAGCCCCAAACCCACCGGCTTGACCAAAGAAGATTCCAAACCTGTGGTTTTACGGCCACCTGGGAATAAGCTTCACAATTTGAACCAAGAGTCTGACTTAAAGACGCCAGGACCGAAGCCAGGGCCTGCTCCCCCAGTCCCAGAAAACGAACTGAAGCCAGGGTTCTCAAAGGTGGCTGGAGCTAAGAGCAAGTTCATGCCAGCGGCACAAGATACTGACTCCAAACCCCGATTTCCCAGACACACCTTTGGCCAGAAGCCATCCCTAAGTACAGAGGACTCCCAGGAAGAGAACACTTCTAAGAACGTGCCTGTCCAGAAAGGATCCCCAGTGCAGTTGGGAGCCAAGTCCAAGGGCGCCCCTTTCAAACTAGCTAAGGAAGACCCCGAGGGTAAAGACCATGGAGCACCAAGTTCACCCTTTGCTGGAGTGGTTCTGAAACCTGCTGCGAGCAGAGGGAGCCCGGGTCTCTCCAAAAACTTTGAAGAAAAAAAAGAAGATAGGAAAACAGACCTTGCAAAGAACATCTTTCTGAACAAACTGAATCAGGAAGAGCCGGCCAGATTCCCTAAGGCCCCTTCCAAGCTGACAGCGGGGACACCGTGGGGCCAAAGTCAGGAGAAAGAAGGAGACAAGAATTCTGCAACCCCGAAGCAGAAGGCCCTGCCTCCCCTGTCCGTCTTGGGCCCACCTCCACCCAAGCCCAACAGACCACCCAATGTTGACCTGACCAGATTCCGAAAGGCTGACTCTGCAAACAGTGAGTTGTCTCTCATTGCTGGTAGCTGTGGTTTGCTCACACAACTGAGTGTTTCAGCTTCTGGGGGAAACTTTAGAGCAAGGAATGATTGCATAACTGATGCTCATGTGCGTATAGGGTCAATTTTCTTTTGGCATTTTTTTTTCCTTTGTGTAGGAGGTCTGAGAAAGTAGCAAATCCAAGTTCTGGTTGAGCATTCTGTAAGAAAGGACCTTGGGGGTTGGGGGGGCACTGACATTTTAGGGGGACAATAGGGAAGAAATATACTTATTTACCGGATAGTTGGTTTTGCTTAAGGATAACCATTGCATGTATTCCCTTGGGTCTATTTCATTTCTGTAACTTGAGGAAGTTTTGCTGCCCATTGCCAGAGAGTCGTCTAAGTCAGTACTCTAGAAAGAATCAAATTTGAGAGCCAAAGGATGTGTGCATTGTCTGGAGGCATGTTTGATTGTCACAATGGATGAAGCTAGTGACATTTTGTAAATAGAGCCACTTCCTCCTGTCCTTCACAGAACTATCCAGGCCAAAATGTCAATGTTGTGAAGTTGAAACCCCTCTTCTAAGTCATTTCAAATATCTACCCTGTTCATCATGTCCCCTAAGCCCAAGATTCAAATAGGACAGTGGCAGGGATTTTGGGAGACCATACTTTGTATTCTAGCTGGGTTTTGTTTTTTGTTTTTGTTTTTGTTTTACTTTTACTTTCCCAAAACAGAAACATCTGTACTATTCCAGTTTACAAAGGGATTCACAGCTAGAAAACAAAGGCAGACAATGGGTGCCTTGTTGCCCTTCAAGAAAACCAGCCCCCAGTTTTCTTCCCAAGATGTCATTGCAATGTTTTGGCATGTGGTAGAATTTGATACTGAAAGTCTTGGTAAAAACTTGACACCCTGTGTCTTGATGAGAAAACTCTCCCATATTTGTGGTGATTAATATCCTAGCAAATGTTACCCAAGTGTTGTCCATTGTAAGATGGAAAAAGAATGATACAAGAGACGATACCACTGTAAGTCAGATGCATCTCCAAACAAAAGTGTCATCAAAAGCAGTGGTTCTCAACCTTCCTAGTGCTGCAACCTTTGAAATCAGTTCTTCATTTTTTCATGACCCCACTCCCAACCTTAAAACTATTTTCATTGCTACTCCATAACTGTACTTTTCCTACCATTAGGAATTGTAGTGTAAATATCTGTGTTTTCTGAGGGTCTTTGGTGAGCCCTTGGAAGGTCAATCCACAAGTTGAGAGCCACTGGTCTGAATCTATGTGTGATGGTACAGGCCTGTGGTTCAGGACTTGAGAGGTGAAGGCAAGAGGATCAGAAGCTCAGTCTTGGGACCAAGTTAGAAGGCAACCTGGACTACATGAGACTCTCCCTTAAAAAGAAACAAACAAAAACGAGTCTGATTTAAGCAGGTGTAGGCATAATCATTGTCTCTGGAAGATCTTCCCATAGGCTCTCTCTGCCTAGTACAAAGGTGAGCAAGAAAATAAGGTAGAGTCTAGGCAGCACAGGGCACTATCACCCTTAGTCTGTGCTACGTGGTTCTGACTGAGGCCAAGAAGCCATCCAATTCTACTAGAAGTGGAGAAAGATCACAGAGCCAGGCGCCCATGGCTTGTTATTCCCCACGCTGGTCTCTTCAAAGGCAGTTTATCTACAGAAAGTGTTCTCTTGAGTTTCTAAAATGTGCCCAGTTTGATGTGTTTCTCCAACTCAGAATGGCAGCTTGCAGGGAAGCTCTAGGCATCTTCTATGGCCACCAAGGTTTTCTGAGTTCACAGTTTTCCCCCCAGCTCTGACGAATACCCTTGATAAGCATGCCTGGCTAGATGGAAGTTTCACAGAGAAGAGCTTTGCAATAAGTGACTGGTAGCCTGGTGCAATTCAAGGCATTGGGCATTCACTTGCAATAAGGTGGGAAAGGAAAGAGACTGTGTGCTTTGGAAACAATGTTTATCAATGATGGTTTCCTTTTCAATCTTCTAAGATGTAAGGATACTGATTGGAGTCAAAGACTTTGCAGTGCAGGTAGTGACTTACTCTAAGCAGAGTACTTTTATTGTTGTTAAAAGTAATTACAACAGTGTCCAAATTAACAAAATTCTACGTAATGGTTCGGTTGGCTTTCAAAACTTCAATACCTTTCCCTCCTTCATGACCCCTTTTCTGTTTCTATATTCAGATAAATATTTATCATTTATAGAGGACTTTTGATATAATGCTATACAATACAACCCTACTTTATTTATTCTTTCTAGGCGATGAAATGGAATTCTATTTCAGCACAATTAGGAAATTTGCCAAAGTGTAGCCTTAACTAAGCAGGGCCAGGTCTCTGTGATTGCAGAGTCTGTGTCCCCATCCCTGTCCTAACGCGATGCTGGCTGCCTTTCAGGAAACATAAGATCCCTTGAAATGATGAAACAAGTGTAAATGGTGCCCACAAACTCCACATTCCTGTGTCTTCCTCTGTCTTTCAGTTAAAATCTGTCTTTTAAAGATTTGTTCTCAATGCCCCTGCAGGCTCCATGCGAGCAGAGAGCAGTTGGCTTCCCATTCTTCTCTCATTTCTGGAATAGGAAAAAAAAATGTGAATTTTCATCACTTTCCGAGGTCTGTCATTCTGCAAAGGCATGTTAGTAAGAAGTTAGTTAGTTGTTCTCTGCCCTTTCAGAATTAAATTGTAATATGCCGCCCCCCCCCGCCCCACAGTTCACTAATTACTTTCACAGATTGGATGCACATCCAATTACATGGAGCTTTAACACAAAATCAATTTTGCACAAAGCATCCACCCCAAAAAGACCTTCTCAGCATCTTGCCTAGAAACTGGAAGCATGACTATGTCACATGGCTTTCTGAATGTGGAGCTAATAATAGTTTTGGGCTCCCCAATAATCCCAAACCTTCACTGCCACAAAAAGCTTGAACTTTTTATCATGATCATTGAAACATCAGCATGTTCTCTAAACTCACTTTGCTTTTGACTCCATTAAAAGGCTTCTTCCCAGGTGTTCTGGTACTAGTCACCAACATATCTGGGCTCTTGAGCACGGGCCAGACCCAGCTGTCGGTTTCATGTGTAGGAGGTAGTGAAAACCTAGCAGAACACATTCGATTCAGCCCTCTTTCTTTCTTTATTCTATTGCTAACTTTGGAAATAATCAGAAAGGTGGCTTAACAGCTCCAGGAGTGAATCCAGGGCCAGCATTCACCAGAGCCCATTAGGATTGCATGTCCCTTATGTACTGTGCTTTTGCTTCTTCAACGAGTACAGCTGACAGAAACCTTGACCCCAAGAAGAGTTTAGCAGAGGATGGAGAGATAGTTGAGGGGTTAAGAATACTTACTGTTCTTGCAGGGGACCTGGGATCAGTCCCAACACTCACTTGGCAGCTCACAACCATCTGTCACTCCAGTTCCAGGGAACCCTACTCCCTCTTCTGCTTTCCATGGGCACCAGGCATGCATGTGATGATGCATAGACATAGATGCAGCCCAAACACTCATACACATAAAATAAGATAAATAAGCCTTTAAAGAGAAACTTTTAAAAAGCTTGGTTTGAGATTGGAGCAGAGGTCACCTGGAGAGCTCCTGACTTAGTATCCTAAGGCAGAAAAGCAGAGGATCTTGGGTTATGTT
This sequence comes from Mus caroli, assembly GCF_978045245.1. Classification (NCBI taxonomy): domain Eukaryota; kingdom Metazoa; phylum Chordata; class Mammalia; order Rodentia; family Muridae; genus Mus; species Mus caroli. The sequence goes on along the minus strand of NW_028227271.1, from coordinate 97,965,540 downwards.
AAGCAGGTAACCTGTTTCTAGGAGACAGTGTGACTTTCCTGCACGGTTCTCCGAGTTATCACTGCCTCCTTCAGGTCCACCATCATCTTTTGACTTGTGCTTTTGTGATATGACCTCATTGGGTTTGTATGTACTAAAAAATGTTTTAGCTCAGTGTACCGCAGCCTCTCCTACCCTGGTGCTGATAGGAACAGGTCATGATAGGGACAGGGATTCAAGGCTCAAAAGCAACAAAAAGATCTGAGGATACAGCAGAGTGTTTTCATGGTTGGCAATACCACTGTACACTTGGAATTTAAGAATGCAGCCTATCTAGAGTTGATCCAAGGATGTCTCGTTGGAATATATTGGGACACTGAATCTGCAGGCAAGGCTTTTCAGCATACAGATGAATCAGAGCTTATTCATCTGTGTGGTTCAGCCTGAGGGGGGCAATGAGGCCTTCTCCAAATTATGTGAGTCTTTCTCTCTCTCTCTCTCTCTCTCTCTCTCTCTCTCTCTCTCTCTCTCTCTCTCTCTCTCTCTCTCTCTCTCTCTCCACTTTGAGCCTAGAGCCTAGTCTTAACTTCAGTTCTCTCACCCTTCTTGAGCCTGAGAAATCTGTTTTTCAAAAATCTATGGTCCTTCTTTCTATCACAGGTTGCAACCCTGCGATAGAGAAAACTGTTAAGGTTAACCAATCAGCCATCTTACCTGGGTTTAACCCTTTCACATAAATGCCTCAGAATGACTCCCTTCAATGTACAAGTTCCTGATCTGATCTGAGCTACCCTATTCTTGGTCTTTCCTCACTGAGTTCTAGACATGTATCTCCCACCCAAGATAACCTTGGTCTTTGGCATAAACAGTTCTCTTGAGCCAACCATCCCAGAAAGGTATATATCCCAGTAGCACCCCTTGGATTTTGTAAAAATCCAACCTCTTACCACATCAACTAGCATTTACACAGCCTCTGTTGTAAACTCTGTTGTAAATTTACTGTGGAAAATTCAGAGGTTCTCCTGTGTTTATTCCTTTGAAAATTATTTGTTTTCTATCAGAATTCTTGGAGAAACCTTTGTCTCAGAAGTCTAGAAACTTAGCCAGGCTATGCCTGACATTATTTGACCACCACACCAGCTATTTCCCGAGAGATGCTGCACCTCTGTTGTTCTTGGGCTCATCCGAAGAATCTTATCCATACCCAGGGATCACCCCATGCCTTTTGATCTGACAGATGTCTGACGTCATCATCCAGGCTGACAAGTCTGACATCCCCTCTAAATATGACTTCAGATGTAAGCATGGTTTTAAATGCCTTTGTCTGCAGTGTTTGTAAACTCTGCAGGATTTGAGGGCAGCCCTTGCTGTGAACCCAGAGTCTGCTGTCCTCTGAACTCCTGTTCAATGCTTCTTAGCCACCGATCCATTTTATGGTATTTGGGGCCTCTCTATCAAGGATTTCTCTTGACCTTACCCAGGCTATTCACTTACCCCTCTGCCTACTTCTGAAGTAGAATGTCCCAGTGAGAATTCACAGGGTTTTTTCTAGAATCGCTGTCTTCCCCTCACAAAATGCTTCTGGGTCTAGAAAACAGGTTAGGAGCTTTGCTTGTCACCTATGGCACCTATCATTTCTTTCCTTACTCAACAACGTCTTAACGTTTATGCATGGCATTATTTGTCCTTCCTTCTAAGGTGGATAACCAGTTATTTCGGATGCCTGTCTTACTTTGTTTTTAGTATTTTTATTTGAGAATTAGAGGAGAGCCATCCTGTAATCTAGCTAACTAGTACCAGCTAAAATGATTTATTCTAGGACTCGGTGACATCTTCAAAAGGACCAGCCAACCGATCTTTGTAAGTTGAGCAGACAGAAAGGAAACTAACCAGTTCTTACCTGTTAGCATACCCTGCCGACACCGCAGACAGCACTCAGTGTGCTGACTGCTATTCTGTAAATGTCTTGAGAAATGTCCTCATTTTACCAACTTTATACTCTGAGAAAAATGAATATTGTAGTGGTTGGCAGAGTGGGCAAGAAGAGCGTCGCTTGTACGGAAAGCAGCCATTCCCTCCGATGCCTAGGCCACTTTGTCATTAGGATACGTGGGTTCCTGGTTCTTTGTTTGGGCCTGAGTTTGACCTTCACAATTTTTCCCACTCCCATCTGCTATTCTTCTAACAGGGTCTTAGCTCAAGATCCACACATGCCTGCCAATCTAGAGAAAAATTTTCTTCCAGTGATATCCTCCCTGTAAAATGTGAAAAAGGCTATCACTTTTCTTTTATAAAACAGAAGTTCCTATAAAATTTTATGGCAACAGGCCATGATTTTTTTTTCCTTTGTAAAACCTCTTCCTGTGGACAGAAGGCTGAAACTGGTGTTTTCCTAAACTTTAATAATATGTGGAAGTAGTACCAAAAAAGTAGGCATTATATTAACTTTAATCACATTTGTGAAATGCCAAAAATGCTGACCAGTTGTAACATAAAGGAATGGTGTCTCTTACCATTCAAGTGTGAAACATACTCTAAGATAATTCTTAGTCTATTCCAAGTTTGATCAAATTCACATCCTCCCTAAAATCTCAAAATCATTAGAGTGAAATTTCAATGTTTTCATGAAAGGAAGGAAACTTAAAAAACATTTAATAATCACATACAATCACATACAATCACATACAATCACATACAATCACATACAATCACATACAATCACAAACAGACTCGCCAGGCATGGGGATGCGCATGCATCGAGCTCAGAGGGAGAGGGCAAGGCCAACACAGTGCGGCTCTCTGTCTAATCATCAAAGCTGACAAAAACAGAGGGTAAGTCTAATAATGAAATATAAGAAAGCTCTCCTCAGCTTAGTTTTGATTGTGCATACCCAAGTAAACTAACAAAACCAGGAAGATCAGACTAGGAAGATCAGACAGATGTGTGTGTTACATAATCCCTGGACAGGAGATGACTTCTATCATATGATCTGCTAAAATAATCTCCAAGCCAAGCCAAACAAACCTTTTAAAAATAGTTTGACTTGTAGACTCTGTGTAAATGGCCTTAAAGGCTCCTTTGTCTCTCTGCCTTGATCAAAACTATGTCAGATGTTGATGATGAATTTGAATCCCAAAATCATATCTTTGTGCATATGTTTTTTATTTTAAGAACAAAATAAAATCGGCTTCCAAACCAGGAAGATTAACTGCAGCTGGGGAAGAACAAAATCTTTTGCTCCAGGAGCACAAATCCAGCTACCTGATTTCTCAAAATTCCTTGGAAAGTTTTCTATCCTTTCATAGAAAGCATAAACATGATAATGATAGCATGTCTCCAAAGCCCAGGGAACCTTCTAGAATGCTAGACTGTGTATTTCTCCAATGTATGAGAAATAAGGGTGACGAAAAGAGTCCAAAAGTTTGGGGAAATTTAACTGTTAACTGCTAATAAAGAGAAAAGAAACACATTTCTATTCTGTTTTACTGTCTACAGTCAGAGGAGAAAAGATGAGGCTTAATTCTGCTTGACATGTCAAAAGTGGAAACTCCTTCTAGAGCCCCCAGTAGCAATAGATACTATCAGCAAACTGTAACCAAACGGGCAACATCTGCTTACAGAAAAAACCTGAACCCAAAACCATAGGAGGTTTTTCTTTCCCCCAGAAAAAGGAGCTGCATTGTTGAGTCAACTTCTGTGCTACAGGCAGCAGCCATGTTTCTACAGCTGCACTGCTCCACACAAGAGCTCCTCGGCTCTCCTGGCAACTGTGCTTGTGTTTCTCTGTGGGTAGCAGAGGACTGATGAGACAGAGACATGCAGAGCACGAAGACCACTTTTTGGAGAGCCGGAGGGGGGGCAGGAGGACAGGGTGTCTATATATAGTCCTGGAATTCTTTAAGTAGACCAGGCTAGCCTCAAACTTAGAGATCCTCCTGCCTCTACCTCCTGAGTGCTAGGATTAAAGGTGAGAGCCACCACGCCCAGTCTAACATCTCTCAATTCTTGAAGTCTCTCTGGGGAATAAGCAGGCTCTGTTGATTTTCAAAATTAACCTATGTGCTACCATGACTAGGGTGACCAGGCAAGAACAAATTCCTACTCAAATAAACCACTAAGGCCACACAGTTACACATTGCCCACCTCACAGCAGATCTAGTGCCTGCTCACTTTATACCCGATAAATGGTGCTCACCAGAGTAAGAAGAGAATCCTAGGTTAAGTGAGGAGAGGACTTTCTCCTCCCTGGCGTATCTAATGATTGCACAGTAACTCCTAGCTCTCTCTCAGACTGTCACCTTGAAGGTGACCTCAGTTACTGAGGACCTAGATTGAAGCTTCACCAGGAGTCCAACTTCTACTTGTTATCTAGATGTTAGCTTCTCCACACACTTTCACACGTGCGTGAGCACACACACACATGCATATACATGCACACACACATATACAACCACATAAATACACACACACACCAAACACATGTACACGTGAAGACACATAAGCATTTGTACGTCTGCATGCATTTATCTCCACATGCATGCACTCTGACTTATTCCTTGATCATTTTTCTTTCTTTTTAAGAATTTTATTTTATTTTATAGATGTACGTGCATGAGTTCATGCATGACTCTGTATGTGCACCTATGTGTGTACACCTATGTGTGCCTGTGGAGGCCAGAATAGGGCATCAGATCCCTTGGAGCTCAACAACAGGTCTTTGTAGGCTGCCCAACATAGGTGTTAGGAGCTAAACTCTTGTTATAATGACTGAGTTTTATGGAGATGTGAAAGGTAAACAGGCTACTAAGTAACTCACTAGGGAAACAGAAAATTTTGTTAGTGTGATTTGTACCTATAAGAAAGCTAAGGTTTTAGTTTTGTTCCTGTGCTCCTTGAAATCAGGGGGGAGGGGGGAAATTCCAAGCACGAGCTGGAAGACTATAGAAATATCTACTACTCTGTGCTAGTTAATAAATGAACAAGAGGCTCAATTTCTCAAGGACAAGCTCGGCCTCTGTCTCCTGCTTCTTCTAATGCGGATAGGCTTGGAAGTCATCTCTTCCTTCCCGTGTGATGGAGACTGCCATAACCAAGCATGAGTGCAGGCAGTCTTTAGTTTTCACTGAAGCCTAGTTATTGCAAAGCAATTGCATGCAGGAAGGATTGTACCAAATGCTTCAAGAACCGGAGGCATTGGTTGGCTCTGAGCATCCACTTCTGGATTTGTGAGGCACTGGCAGAGCCTCTCAGGAGACACCTATATCAGGCTCCTGTCAGCAAACACTTGGCATCCACAACAGTGTCTGGGTTTGGTGAGTGTGTATGGGGATCCCTAGGTGGAACAGTCTCTGGATGGCTTTCCTTCAGTTTCTGCTCCACACTTTGTCTCTGTATCTCCTCCCATGGGTACTTTGTTCCCCCTTCTAAGAAGGACTGAAGTATCCACACTTTGGTCTTCTTTCTTCTTGAGCTTCATGTGGTCTGTGAATTTTATCTTGGGTCCTGTGAAGGTTCGATGTCCCAGTGTAGGGGAATACCAGGACAGGAGTGGGTGGGTTGGTAAGCAGGGGGAAGGGGGATGGGATAGGGGTTTTCAGAGGGGAAATGAAGAAAGGGAACAACATTTGAAATGTAAATTTAAAAAATATCTAATTAAAAATGTAAAAAAATGAACTGGATGCATTAATATTGAGCATAAATATGACATGGGATGGTGGCTTCCTCTGCTTTTCAAAGGCAGTTAAGGGTTTGAGAACAAAGGCATCTACCTCTTCCTGTGGCTCACCTCTTTCCTTTTCTGCATTTTCTTGACCCATCCTTTTCTTTTTTTAAAGTTAGTAATTTTTTATTTTCTTTATTTACATTTCAAATGTTATCCCCTTCACTGGTTTCCCTTCCGAAAACCTATCCCCCCTCCCCCTCCCACTGTTCACCAACCCACCCACTCTCTCTTTCTGGCCCTGGCATTCCCCTACACTGGGACATATAATCTTCACAGGACCAAGGGCCTCTCCTTCCACTGATGACCAACTAGGCCATCCTCTGCTACATAGGTAGTTGGAGCCATGAGTCCCACCATGTGCATTCTTTGGTTCCTGGGAGCTCTGGGGGTACTGATTATTTCATATTGTCGTTCCTCCTATGGTGCTGCTAATGCCTTCAGCTCCTTGGGTCCTTTCTCTGGCTCCTTCATTGGGGACCCTGTACTCAGTCCAATGGATGGCTGAGAGCATCCACCTCTGTATTTATCCTTTTCAACAGCAAAGGAAAAGAAAAAGAAAATGTTCTTTCCATCTTCTTATTCAGAACACCCCAACCACCTGCAGCCTAAACCCTCTACCCAACGTTGCCATTTTTATACTTATAAGCAGGTGTTTATGGCTTCAAGGTCACTTCCCACAGAAGGAGCAGATGGGATGGAAAAGGGTGGCCAAGGGGAAGTGGTTTTAGTTTCTGTTGTTATCAGTGCTGTTATTTTACTAGAAATGGATATCTGATGGACAGAACATCTCTGTGAGAATATAACTCATCTAAATACAAAGAGAGGGAGTAGCTGTCCCAAGCTGCTATAACAAACAGGTTGTTTTACCCTTTTACCTACTTTTAGTGTTAAATGACTTAGACAGCCTTAAAAAAAAAAAAAAAGAAAGAAAGAAAGAAAGCTTAGAAGAAGGCAGCCTTCTGCTGCCAGACCTGGGCTGGAACGTTTTTTGGGTTCTTTACTAAGTTAAGCTATAACAAGGTTGCTCCCATGTAGCAAGGTCTTTGGAAAGACTTCCTGCTCACTCAATGGAAAAACAGAAAGCAAACCAACGAACCCCGGGTGGGAGCAAGATAACAAATGTGGATTAAGGTTCTAACCAATGCAAATGTGTCATCCATTCAGAAGTAAAAACAAAACATCAAAATTGGGCATTAGTCTTCCAAGGGCTAACTTACAGTTGCACTTAAAAGATCCCCATGCTTCACCTTCAAGGAATCTAGGATGATCATGGGAGTTGGGGGTGTCTAGAGAGGTCTGGGGTGGACACAGGAGTTGGAGGTCTACGGTGGACACAGCGTAGGAGTATGTATTGAACATCATGTGACTTTCACATGGCTGTTCTTGGAATTGAGGAGTTGGGGAGAAGTAGAATTTATAAGCCAGGGGTGTTTTTCTCAGATGAAAAAAACAAAAAAAAAAAAACAAAAAAACCATAGCACAGGAACAGGATACTAGAAGTTGGTGATTACATCAAAACACGAAAATGGATGAGTGATGTGTTTGAGCAAACAGGCGCTGCCTCACACTGGGTCTCAGACATTTGCTTACTTAAGGGAAGGACAAAGATAGCATTCAAATATATAGCACCTAGGGTGGCAGAGTTCTGATCAACATTAATGCTTTAGCTTCTTGATTGCAAAGAGGTCCAGGTTGTTGTGAGGGAGTATGGAGCCCTTAGAGAGCTATGGTTGTCATTTGTCATCTAAACAGTTGTTGGTTGAATTGTCCACTCCAACTGCCTATCAGCCTGGAAGAGTGAAGTACCATGTCAGCCACCCAGGACTCTGGCACACTCACCTGACTTTCCTCTATACCTTTTTTCTGTTCTCTAGTCCCTGAATCTTTTCCCTCCTTCTACCATACATTGCTCTTAAAGTTTGCCCTGCACAATATGCTTGCTATTTATCAAACAGCAAAAAGAAAAAAAATCAAACAAATAAAATTTAAACCCATATTTAGTATTATTGGTGATATTCAAAGCAGCGTTCAAGGCATGAATAAGTAAATAGATAGGTAGGTAGGTAGGTAGATGGATAGACAACAGAGGTGCTAAGAAAATTGACTTTGGAAACAATTGCATATTACTTTAAGAGTGGCCACTATGTTGACAACTGTTAGATCTCAACTAACACAGATGACAACATGTACCTTGTTCCTTTGGGAGAGCCCCATGTTTAGGGAGAGCACTTCCCGGCTGACCAACAACAGAAAGGGCTGTAAGGAGTTAAAACATCAGTGGTGGTTATGTCCAGATCTGATCAGGGAGTGCCCAGCTTTACTTGCTCAGTTTTCTGGATAACTCGTCATTTGGCAACAACATTCATTTATTCTGCAATAATTTTGCATCTGTCCAACACCTAATCTTTAAAATGCTTTTTTAAAGCATTCACATAGTACTTTTAAAAACATGAACTGCTAGAAAACAGTGCTGTGCAGCTGTCCTGCGGTAAGGAGTGACTTTTCTTGTGAGATGCCTTTTCAGTTGAATCAAAGATATGCCAGTTTGAAGGAGGCACTCTCAGGCTTTGATGATGCAGATAGACACTCATGCTTATGTGCTTAATGATAAAAGGAGAAGGAGGAGGTGGGGCTATGGAAACAGGGGTTTTTTTCAAGCTCATTGCTGTATTTTTTTTTAACCATGAGACTTGTTTTAAGCTGTAAAGTTGATAAGTGACCTTGTAGACAGTTCTATGAGCATCTACCTATAAAATTGAAGTCCTATTATAAAGATAAGTACATGTTTTTGTTTTGAAGATGCAGATTTCACAATCAGTTTTTCATTCAAGAGGCCTGAAGGTATTTTGTTGATAGAGACACAAGCTCCCATAAAAGCTGTACCACTTACTGTTGGACCCGGTAAAGATACTTGGCCTCTGTAAGCCTCGCTTTTTTCATGTTTGTGGAGATAAAATTCTATGCTGTGCAGTTAGTATGATGGTTAAACAATATATAGAAAAAGTACCCTGTGTAGTTCCTGGTACATCACAAAGACGCAAAGCATTGATAGCAACTCAATTGTGTGTGTGTGTGTGTGTGTGTGTGAGAGAGAGAGAGAGAGAGAGAGAGAGAGAGAGAGAGAGAGAGAGAGTTTGTGAGTGTGTGTTAGTTACCTCGCCCATCATTTCTAGAGGCTGACAGCGATCAGATGAGGCTGCAGCAACACAACTCTACCTACCACTTTCACTAGCAATTTTTAATCGGATGTCTACATTTTAGCTGTAAGGTATTTAACTTTTCCCCTTGCCATGTTTGGAATAAGTACAGACATCAGTGTAACGTCTGCAGTAAGGAACAGGAAAGCAAGCATCCTGTGAAGCTAATTGCTGATCTGAAGTTTTTACTGGCACTATGTCACAGGACAAAAAGTATCTTGGAGAGCTCTGTGTCACCGGGCATTAATTCCTGTGCTTGGGGAACAGAGGCAGGTGGACTTCTCTGAGCTGGAGGCTAGCCTAGTCTACATAGTGAGTTCATGGACATCAGGATTAGAGAGAGAGACCCTGTCTCAAACAAACAACAAAAAGAACTCAGTGCTCCTTAAAGGGCCTCAAAAGTAGTTAGTTGGAATCTCGGAGGTCACATTTGTTTTTCAAGAAGAATTTTGACTGAGATTCTATATTTAAAGCATAAGCATAATTCTATGTTTAAACCATTCTACGATGGTAGAGGCTAAAGTCAAAGTCAACGAATGTGGAGCACAATTGACCTTACGTAAAGGACTTTACGTTTAGAGGGGAGATAAATATGGCAATATTGAAAGACATTCATGGGACAGAGGCTTGTTACTTACTGCCGGATATTAAAGACAAGAGAACTGTGTATGTTTAAGTCAGAACTGATTTTTTTCATCTCTTAATTTTTGAGAGGGCATACCTTGGAAACATACACCAAATTGTCTCTATTATATCACTGAAAGAAATTGGTGGAAAGGATAAATCATCAACAAATACGCACGTTGCTGAAGAGAATTTTTATGCCAGGCTAGCAAACTGATGTTGGAAACCCTTCAGCATCTTTCCACAATGAAGAAAATTAACAAAAACTTGATTCTTAATATCAGGGACGTATTTAGCCTCTTCTGGAAAAGTAAAAATTAGTCTTTCCCCCCAAATAGACTGACATCCAAGGAGAAAATCCTTAAGGAATTTTTCTTCAATAGGTAAGAAAATAAGGGTTTCTGTAGTCTGTGACTACCGTCTAATGGCCTGTGGTTTTCATGTTGAAACTCCAAAACAAGCTATTTAACTGTGTTTTCAAAAAGTTCACATTGTAACACTTTAAAGTGATTCAAACAGACAGCATTGCTGACTGTATTAAGGGAAACACACCCTTTTGGAAAGGAAGCCCATCAAGTCTCGTTTTGATTCTGATGTGATTGGCTTGCTCATGGTATCCGATGTGATTGATTGGCTTGCTCATGGTATCTGATGTGATTGGCTTGCTCATGGTATCCGATGTGATTGATTGGCTTGCTCATGGTATCTGATGTGATTGGCTTGCTCATGGTATCCGATGTGATTGGCTTGCTCATGGTGTCCGATGTGATTGATTGGCTTGCTCATGGTATCCGATGTGATTGGCTTGCTCATGGTATCCGATGTGATTGGCTTGCTCATGGTGTCCGATGTGATTGGCTTGCTCATGGTGTCCGATGTGATTGGCTTGCTCATGGTATCCGATGTGATTGATTGGCTTGCTCATGGTATCCGATGTGATGTGATTGGCTTGCTCATGGTGTCCGATGTGATTGGCTTGCTCATGGTATCCGATGTGATTGGCTTGCTCATGGTGTCCGATGTGATTGGCTTGCTCATGGTGTCCGATGTGATTGGCTTGCTCATGGTATCCGATGTGATTGATTGGCTTGCTCATGGTGTCCGATGTGATTGGCTTGCTCATGGTATCCGATGTGATTGGCTTGCTCATGGTGTCCGATGTGATTGGCTTGCTCATGGTGTCCGATGTGATTGGCTTGCTCATGGTATCCGATGTGATTGATTGGCTTGCTCATGGTGTCCGATGTGATTGGCTTACTCATGGTGTCCGATGTGATTGGCTTGCTCATGGTATCCGATGTGATTGATTGGCTTGCTCATGGTATCCGATGTGATTGATTGGCTTGCTCATGGTGTCCGATGTGATTGGCTTGCTCATGGTATCCGATGTGATTGATTGGCTTGCTCATGGTATCCGATGTGATTGGCTTGCTCATGGTGTCCGATGTGATTGGCTTGCTCATGGTGTCCGATGTGATTGGCTTGCTCATGGTATCCGATGTGATTGATTGGCTTGCTCATGGTATCCGATGGCTCACTTACAATTCACTATGAAACCCTGGTAACTGTTAGATAAAAATTTGATTATGTTTTCTCAATCGCTCACAAAATTTGCCTAGAAAATCAGTTTGCAATGATTTTTCTGTTCTTTCTAAAAACAAAATTTGCCTTGTGAATTGGTAACTAGAATCCAGTGTGCCATTTGATAAAGCTAATATTTCTCACCTCAAAATACTTCTACGATGGTAGCCATCATGGATTTTGGGTTGTCTCAGTGGGGCCTCAAAGCAATGCTTCTTCAGTGTGACCTGCAGACCCCCTCCATCAGAATGGCTTCGGCATTTTCAGAAACTGAGGCTCCTGTCCCTATTCTAACTCCAGGGAGCGCCCCTCATCAGCTCCTGGTCTGGAGTCTTGGTATCTCACTCTGATGTGATCTCTCCTGGGAGATTCTTTGTTGGCATCACTCACATTTTATTGGGTGTGTGTATGGGTGTTTTTCTTGTGTGTATACCTGTGTGCCACTTGCATGCCTGATAGCCATGGAGGCCAGAAGAGGACAGTAGGTCCCCTGGAACTAGAATTCCAGATTGGTGTGAACCACCCTTGGGTACTGGGAATTGAACCCAGGTCTTCTGGAAGAGCACTAACCACTGAGCAATCTCTCCAGCCCCACCAGGAGATTTTTATGCACACTTAACATGTAAACATATTTTTTTTAAAAAATGGTGTGTTTGAAGCTATTTTAGAATCACATTTTCCACAACTTGTGTGGAGTCAGAATGGAAGGGTAGAGAAACTAAGGATAAAGCAGGGCCTATGCACCAAAGAAGTGGTAAGAATCACTGCAGAACTTCCTGTAGACCTTGGCTTGACTTAAACCCTCGAGGGCTGGCATCTAGCAGTCTACACTTGCAGAAGCAGGGATGATGGGGAAGAGCACTCATTCTCTCATGCTGAGGCTTCTCCGTGCTCCCCAGCGGAGACAGATATCCTTAGGATGGTTCCAACAAGTCCAGGGCAGATTCTGCTTGTTTCTATTGTAACAGAAGATGCTGTGTACCACCACTCCTAAATATGGGTCTGACTGCAACCAAAAATACAATCAGATGCTGAGACACCTGAAAACACTTTATCACCTAGTATATGTAGACCTAGGCTTTCATGTAGCTCATTTCATTTTTCCTAAAAATATAATTCTACCTTGAATGATTGAACTCGCACCAATTTAAATAGTTCACATGTAGCTGTATTATAGGGTAACTCAGACACTGGGTCTTTTTTTCTTTTTATCATCTTAGAACACTATGAAAGAGATAGCTTCAGCTGCCTCTGCTCCCCTACACACCCACTCCCACTTCTTGGCCCTAGTGTTCCCCTGTACTGGGGCAAATAAAGTTTGCAAGACCAAGTGGCCTCTCTTCCCAATGATGGCCGACTGGGCCATATTCTACTACTTATGCAGCTAGAGACACGAGCTCTGGGGGTACTGGTTAGTTCATATTGTTGTTCCACCTATAGGGTTACAGACCTCTTCAACTCCTTGGGTGCTTTCTCTAGCTCCTCCATTGGGGGCCCTGTGTTCCATCCAATAGATGACTGTGAGCATCCACTTCTGTATTTGCCAGACACTGGCATAGCCTCACAAGAGACAGCTATATCAGGGTCCTTTCAGCAAAATCTTGTTGGCATATGCAATAGTGTCTGCATTTGGTGGCTGATTATGGGATGGATCCCTGGGTGGGGCAGTCTCTGGATGGTCCATCCTTTTGACTCAGCTCCAAACTTTGTCTCTGTAACTCCTTCCATGGGTATTTTGTTCCCTATTCTAAGAAGGAATGAAGTATCCGCACATTGGACTTCCTTCTTGATTTTCTTGTGTTTTGAAATTGTATCTTGGGTATTCTAAGTTTCTGGGCTAATAGCCACTTATCTGTGAGTGCATATCAAGTGAGTTCTTTTGTACCACAGACTATTCTGATTCTCTCTACTTTGCAGCAAATACCAAGGCTGGAAGATCATGTGATTTATCCAACCAATGACTGAGTCAGAAGCAGCACTCAGACTAAACCCCAGGCCTCTGGGTGGAGTCTAGGTTTATATTGCAATACCTGCTCCTTTAAAAACCTCATCTCTATAAGTTATTAAGATGCTGTAAGACATATAATATACACTCAACAACATTAGTCCTTGTCTCAGAACTAGGATTTTTGCAGAAGGGGCTAAAGACAGAGCTCAGCAATTTAGAGCGCAGGCCATTGCAGAGGATCTAGGTTTGATCTTTAGGAAACCTGGTGACTCCTAACCAATAGTAACTGCAGTTCCAGAGGAGTCTATGGCCTCTCCTGACTTCCACAGGCATCTGACATGCATGCAGTGTGCATATGTACATGCAGTCAAAACACCCACACACAAAAAAGTAAAACAAGTTTTTGAAAGATTTTGTGCAAAAAAAAAAAATGTTCTATAAGTAAAACATATTTGGAAAGCCCCAGGATAAGCTAAGATTGTTTTTTTTTAATTATAAAGACACAACTGAGGGATCCAGTGTGGTGGTGCATACCTGTGGAAGCCTAAAGCAGGCAGGTCTTGTGGGGTCAGTGCTAGCCTGGGCTACACTGCAAATCCAGGATACCTAGAATATAGGAGACCTCATCTCAGAAAACCAAAACCGTGACTGAACTGAGACCTAAAAGGATCAGAGTGAGAGGGCAGTCTGCAGGGATTTCCCAATCACAATTCTTATAGAATGTTTCTATTTTGGTTCAGTTTCTTTGTTTGTTAGTTTGATTATTTTGTTTTTGTCTCCCTCTCTAAAAATTACCTCAGTGGGACCAGTCTCCCTCAGAACTAACTCTAGGGTTAGTAACAGGTGAGAAAAAACAGACTGGTGGATAATGGTTACAGTTCAAGTTCAGCAGGGACAAATGACTTGCATTTGCTAGGAGAGCCCTCTGACTGATCAGAGTGGAAACGTAAAGGGAACTTGTATTCGCTGTTCTTAATCTCAAGTGTGCTTGAGATGGGGAAGCTAAGAACAACTTTTCAGAAATATGTCACGGAGTAAAGTAGGAAGTGGCCATTGTTGCAGTCTCTGAGAACTCTGCAGGGTTGCTGTTCACTTGATGTGGTAAGGCGTGTGCACACGCTCTGCCAAGCTCAAGAGCACCAGACTCACACTGAAGAATATTCCAGATTTGAAGTTCGAAATCGAATTCTATCAAATATCACAGTTCACATTCAAAACATGAAGTCGAGCAAGTGTAAAGTTTGTAAACTCGCTGGGTGGAAAATTAAACGTTTCTTCCTAAAGGATGCCCTAATTCTATAGCAATCAGCAATATGTATAATACTACAATCTGTAATTGAAAATGATCAGCCAAACAGGATCTAATCAGCCTACTGCTGTCAAACTGGAAAATGCAATTGGGTTTAACATCAAGAGAGATTCCATTCTGAGCCCAATCATATCAATTTCAGAAGATATTGGACCAAGTAACTTCTTTAATCACCTTCTCATTTTCAAAAGGAGCAAGTTGAGTTAGACTTCCACCAAGGAGTCTCTCTGAACTAACTCTCTGTTCTTGAGAAGATGGTAGGCTACAGACCTCCTAGGCTTGTGAGTTCCCCTAAGGAAATAGAAGCCTCCCTGCATGAGCCTGCACATAGTAAACATGTAGCAGCAACTTAGCTAGGTTAGCCACAGCCCACAGAACACTAGGCAGGTGTCAGCCTCTGCCTTCAGGGCCTGGTGTAATGTTACTAAATTCAAAATGGCCTGAAAAGTGTAAGAATGCATCCAGACTGCCCAGAAATTACAGTAGCCATCAAATAGCTACATTCCTCTATTCTCTGGACCAAAGGTTCAGAGGTAGACTGTATCTTTCAAGTCATGTGCAGATAGATACTTTCCTCCACAGGCGTGCAATGCCTGGCTGGGATCCTAAGGAGTGACTTTGGAATTAGAAGGGCCTCTTACCTTTCAGATCCGATGCCTGTTCCTGGTTTCACCCATGTGTTGTTCCTTCAGCAGCCTATACCTAGGTTAAAATGGGCTTGAGACGGCAAACGGAAAGACTATAACAGGAGAGACATCTTGAAATAGACAATCAGGAAGCTGCGTTGCTCCTTGTAGTTTTACTTTTAACTTTAACAGCAAGCCTCATTTCTGAAAAACTCTTAACGTTGCCTACAATCTGTGTTTCCTTCCCCATCATTTGGGATTGTTCTGAGAAGCAAATAACGTTTACCATGGTAAAGACTGGTGTATCTAATGTTATGCCCCTCGTGATAACTGGCATCAGGTGAAGACTAGCTGTGGTAATCGGAGCTGTGGGTTCTGAGATATTTAGTTGAGTTAAAAGTCTAGATTTGCCTATGAGAATGACGCCAATATCAGAAGCGGCTGCATATCTCCCCATGTGACTGTTCTTATGAAAGATGTTGCAACAACTTGAGATTCTCCTAGGACAAGTGTGAACACACAACTGTGGGGGTGGGGGCAGGGTGAGCTCTGACACAAGGGACACAGCATTTGAAGCAGACTGATCTGCCCCCTGCAGCGCTCCATGCCTCTGCATCTTTTACACAAAAGGAATTGCCCACTGTCCTAGACAGCCACCGACGTAGTGGGCACGCTCTATTCTTTATAAATCATAACTTTGCCCACTGCGGGAATTTAGATTCCTGAACTCTTGTCATCAAAAGCTAGGAGTGAGCTGGAGAGATGGCACAGGGGTTAAGAGGCACCGACTGCTCTTCCAGAGGGCCCTTTTTTTGGGGGGGGGGGGGCTTGACCTCATCATTGAGATGCTGTAAAGCTCACTAAAGGGAGATGCTTACCTACAGAGGCTTTGAGACAAACTGCACTTTTGAAAAAAGCATATTTGGCTTCATGGCATGCTAAAAAAAAACAAACAAAGAAACCTCTTCAACCTTAAATAAGAAAAACAGGTTCTTATCCCAGATCTTGTGGTTTTAAGCTTTGTGTCTGAGTGAACCATTACTCTTAGCCAGACTTTGGACCTCTTATCTTTGGAAAGAATGGAGGATGTTTTTAAGGATTAGCCTGTGTTATATCATCCTGAATCCTAAATTACTTTCTTCCGCTGTATTTCAAAGTCCAGTGCAGAAGTAAGTGATTCTAGAAAAAAAAAACAATTACACTGTTTACAACAAACATCATTAAAAACTACTGAAACAACAAATTGATAAGACCTTTTAACCCTAGGGTGCTGTGATTCAGTCTTTAGTCAACTGTTACACAAATGGTAGTATTTATTCTGTCATATCATACTGATGTCTACATCAGAGGGTACACTCTATCTTCTGGTCCTGAGTCTTTGAATATACCTCTCCTAGTTATCTACTTTACTCTCCCCTTCATCTCTGCCACCCCATGTCAACAACCCATTCATCCAGTTTCTAACAGGACGATCCTGTAGCCTTCTAAAAGAGCTTCTGTCCCTCAAAATCTCTGCATTCTCTTACTTCAATTACAGACGTTCATAAATGTCCCGCCTCTTGCAGTACGGGCAAGGAGTGATAGAGGAACTCTCAGAGAATGAAATCCTAACCAAAAATATCAGAAAACAGTTGATACTGTATGGTTAAGAGCAAAAAGTATGGACTAGTAAGACAGACCCATGAGGAAAGGGCTTGCTACACAAGCCTGACAACTTGGGTTCAATACCCGGATCTCATGGTATAAGGAGAGAACTGCGTCCTGAAAGTGTTCTCTACCCTCCCGTGCACACATCATGCACACCTGATAATAATGACAATACATAAAATGCGGAGGCTACTAGAGAAGCTGGAGAGGGATGAAAAATAGTTTAAACACAGTATTTATATATGAAATTCTAAAAGTAAAATTAAATTATAAAAATTGGAAAGAAAACTAAAGAGTCAATATTGTCTAAGAAGGGAGAGCAGGCAGTGGTGGGGTTCAGGCAGCCAGTTGTCACTTTTGCAGGACAAGCGCTTCATGGAGTTGCTCCAGTCCCACAGGCTTGAATCCGAACATCCTCACGCTGGACTTTGGGTAGCACACTGTGGACTACAGAACTACTGCTCAGATCTCAGTGTGTATCTTACCCGTGAAAACCTGCAGAAGGCAACTGCAGGATCAGACTCTGAGTGTCTGACTCAGTGGGTCTGCAATAGGCCTGAGCTTTGGTCCTCATAGGTTCTCAGTTGATGTTGATGCTGCCAATCATGGGCCCAGAATTTAAGATCTGCTATCCTCAGTACAGTAAAATAAAATGGGTGAATGTTATTTCCAGTTTTTTTTTTTTTTTAGTTATTTTGAAAAACCTACTTAAAACTTGTCTTGTCAGGATACAGACAAAAGCAGGTTATCAAAGAGCTTGATGACCAGCCAACCTCACAGAATCTGTGAGCTCTGGGGTCAATGAGAGACCCTGTCTCAGAAAATAAGGCAGAGCCCAATTGAGGAAGACACCGAGTGCCAAGGTCTGGTCTTCATATGCATGAGCATGCACATGCAGACATCCATGTATACATGTCATATGCATAGACAAACATATGCATTAAATAAACAAGTAATTAAATCAAGAAAAGGCTAGCTAAAAGACTATAATAAAGCTTGAACCAGAGGAGTGGAAGGGGAAGAAGCAGAAAATTATTTTCTCATTTTGGGGATGTAGAGAATAAAAGGGGGAGCTAGAAGTAGTGGACCATGCCTGTAATCTTTAGAACTCAGGATGCTGAGGAAGGAAGACTGTGAGTTCAAGGCCAGCCTGACCTGTATAGTAAGATCTGGCCTCTAAAACAAAATGAAAGAAAGGAGAGGTGGGGAATAAGGGAGAGAGCATCAATATGAATGATTATTTCTTTTATCCAGAAATGAGTCACAGCTTAAAAATGTGTGTGGGGTTGTTTTTGTGTATTGTTTGTTTTTCATTAAAGAGAGAGAAAAGACCTGCCCAATGTAGAGTCTCAGCTCACTTGATTTCTCTGTACTGCTCCTCCTTCTGTGCTCCACTGCTCCTCCCTCTGCACTGCACTGCTCCTCCCTCTGCACTGCACTGCTCCTCCCTCTGCACTGCTCCTCCCTCTGCACTGCCCCTCCCTCTGCACTGCCCCTCCCTCTGCACTGTTCTGCTCCTCCTTCTGTGCTCCACTGCTCTTCCCTCTGCACTGCACTGCTCCTCTCTCTGTACTGTACTGTTCCTCCCTCTGCACTGCACTGCACTGCTCCTCCCTCTGCTCAGTACTGCTTCTCCCTCTGCACTGTACTGCTCCTCCTTCTGTGCTCCACTGCTCCTCTCTCTGTACTGTACTGTTCCTCCCTCTGCACTGCACTGCACTGCTCCTCCCTCTGCACTGCACTGCACTGTTCCTCCCTCTGCACTGCACTGCTCCTCCCTCTGCACTGTACTGCTCCTCCTTCTGTGCTCCACTGCTCCTCCCTCTGCACTGCACTGCTCCTCCCTCTGCACTGCACTGCTCCTCCCTCTGCACTGCTCCTCCCTCTGCACTGCCCCTCCCTCTGCACTGTTCTGCTCCTCCTTCTGTGCTCCACTGCTCTTCCCTCTGCACTGCACTGCTCCTCTCTCTGTACTGTACTGTTCCTCCCTCTGCACTGCACTGCACTGCTCCTCCCTCTGCACTGCACTGCACTGTTCCTCCCTCTGCACTGCACTGCTCCTCCCTCTGCACTGTACTGCTCCTCCTTCTGTGCTCCACTGCACTGCTCCTCCCTCTGCACTGCACTGCTCCTCCCTCTGCACTGCACTGCTCCTCCCTCTGCACTGCACTGCTCCTCCCTCTGCACTGCACTGCTCCTCCCTCTGCACTGCACTGCTCCTCAGTACTTTCATCTCCTCTTTTCCATACCTACCCTGTCATTTTCTTCTCTAGGTCTTGACTTATCAGCTTGGCCTTTTGTGGTGTCTTTTGACTTGGTGCCCCTACCTTCTACAGAAGTAAACTTCCCAAAATAGCAACGACAACAACAGTCATTTTCCTAGCTGAAATAACAAACAGTACTTTCTCCCTGTTCAGTGTGATTAATTCTTAGCTACACCAGTTTGTTAACCTTCATGGATGTTTCTTGGAGTTGTACCCAAAATATCTGTTTTGTCCAGGGCTGGAGGGAGGCTCTACTTTCTTAGGTGGTCCTTCTTGTTCTTTCCCCAGTGTCTATGGCTCTTTGCCTGGTCTGATTCTACTCTGTCACTGTTAAAATCCCATAGTTGTAGTAGGATCAGAGAGCCTTTCTGGACAAACCACGAGTCAGGAAAATTCCCTTAATAAACATTTTCTTGAGAGTATTCCCTTTACTTTGGTTTTGGTTTTGGTTTTTTGGGGTTATGGGGTTTTTTTGTTGTTGTTGTTGCTGTTTTTTTGTTTTTGTTTTTTGGGTTTTTTTGTTTTGTTTTGTTTTGTTTTTTTTGGCTTTTTGAGACAGGGTTTCTCTATATAGCCCTGACTTTCCTGGAACACACTCTGTAGACCAGGCTGGCCTCGAACTCAGAAATCCGCCTGCCTCTGCCTTGGGAGTGCTGGGATTAAAGGCATGTGCCACCACCGTCCGGCTATTCCCTTTACTTTAAAAAAAAAAAAAAAAAAGTGTCATTCATGAGGCAGGGAGGCAAGTGGATTTCTGAGCTCCAGGTCAGTTAGCTCTATGGATTGATCAGCCCTTTACTTAAAAAAAAAAAAAAAAGTGTCATTCATGAGGCAGGGAGGCAAGTGGATTTCTGAGCTCCAGGTCAGTTAGCTCTATGGATTGATCAGCCTGGGTTACACAAAGAAACCTCACCTTAAAACAATACAACACAAAACAACACAATATAAAACACAAACAAAACATGTCAAAATTGAGCTTGGTGAAGTAGAAAATAAAATAGTGGTTAGCAGGGGCTCTAGAGGGGATGCAGTGGTGACAGGGGCTACAGGTGACAGGTGTACTGAGACTCACCAGGTGGGAGGAGGGAACACTTGTGTTCTGTTACAGAGAAGGAGACTGTTTCCAACACTGTGTCTGATACAACAAAATAATCAATAAAGTGATTTAGGGTCTTCTTATTACAAAGAAATGATAAATTTTTGAGATCAGAGATGACCTAAATACCCTGATTGTATTAATGTCCTGCAATGTCACTGCAAACATGTGACAAGATATCACTTGTACGGTAAACACCTGTCTGTTAAAATGCATTTTAAAAGAAGATGTCTGTCACAAGTTGATAAAGGTTGAGTCTCACTAATCTAAAAACCCAATACCCTAAATGCCCCGAAAGTTTCAGCAGGGCACTGAAATTCAAGCTGCACACCTCCGCTCTCCTTTGTAACATAAGTTTGCTTGTTTGGGTTTTGTTCATTGGAGGGCACGTGCATGCCACAACACACATGCAGAGGTCAGTGGACAACTTCCAGGTGTAGGTCCTGTCCTCCTATCACAAAGGTCCCAGATGTAAAACTCAGGGTGTCAACCTGGCGTCAAGCTTCTTCACCCAGTAATCCATCCTGTCCCCTCCCCCCTGACCTCCCTGGGTGAACTGAAAACGCTGTGTAACATCGCCTTCATGCCCTGTGATAAACACACACATAATCCACTATCCTCCTGTTCCTCTGCATTTAGGTCACATCTCCAATATATCTCATTAGGTGTGCACAGATTGCAACAGATCTCATCCTAAGCATTTATTTCCAATAATGGATATGAAACCAGAATAACCCCACGGTGTGCTTGTTTCTCTGCATAACTCCATTGTTTTATTTAGCTTACTCGCTGCAAACACTCAAAAACTGGAAGATATTATGGAAATATCTTGGCTTACCGTTCACATATTTATCCCAGCAGTGGCCTCCCATAATAACAAGGCTTATAATAACCTCATGAGCTCTACTGTGAGCCTATTTATTGGTCAAAAGTATGCTTTGGCCCAACTGCCCCAGACACTCTAGATGGCTATTTCTGCTTCTGTTTGTACCACCCTCTAGACTATTGCCACTAGATTTATGCCTTCTCTACATGTAAATGCTGTCTTGGGGGGGGGGGTGACACCAACATTCTTAATAAAGTATTCTCAAAGGATTTCTAAACTTTTATTTTTCCCTCAAAAAAAAATAAAAAATTTAAATTGTTCATCAGAGATTTCTAAACTTGAGTTCTAGTGCTTTTTCTAGTGCTTTTTCTCCTATGCATGTTATAGGTGCTCTTTTAAAGCTGGTATGGAGGGTGAAGTATGTGCACACATGTTACTGTACACAGGAAGAAGCCACATAAAGACATCAAGTATCCCGGTCTGTCACTCTTTGATTTAGTCCTTTGTGATAAATTTGAACTGACCGACAACAATCCCAGCATCCTCTCTGCCCCTACAGCACTGGGGTCACACCCACACAGAGCACACGACCCACACTAAAGCACACAGAGTCACACCCACCTTTTTAAGTAGTCACTGGGGATTTGAACTCAGATCCCGTGCTTGCACAGCAAACACTAAATCATACTGAGCTATCTCCTTGGCCCTAAAACAACGTTTGACATTAGAAGAAAGACACTGAGCTACTGTCTTCCGCCTGAAAACAGAAAACAATACTTTGTATTCTACAAGTATCTAACGGAGAGCTTATCTTATATAGAGACTTTCTTTTTAAAGTACTTAAATATTTTAAAAATGTTAAACATAAGCTAATTAATATTTGGCATCCTTTTTAAATGGGCAAGATGCAAAAATCAGCAATTTCTTATTAAATTACTGAAAAATTAAAATTCATGACATTTTATGTATTAAAAATAAAATCACTAGTAAAACTAGTTTTCCTTTACAGTTACATATAATTAAATAGCCACCAGAGCTGTGACTGGGAAAAGAATTTTTTTTGTTGTTTTTGTTTTTTTGTGGGGTTTTTGGGGTTTTTTTGTTTTGTTTTGTTTTTCAAGACAGGGTTTTTCTGTGTAGTCCTGGCTGTCCTGGAACTTACTCTGTAGACCAGGCTGGCCTCAAACTCAGAAATCCGCCTGCCTCTGCCTCCCAATTGCTGGGATTAAAGGCGTGTGCCACCACGCCCGGCTAAGAATTTTTTAAGACTTAAAAAAAGAAAGGGCTGTCAAGATGGTTCATCAGGAAAAGGCACCTGCCTTCAAGTCTGAGGACAGGAGTTCAATCTCTGAGACCTACCTACATGATGGGAGACAGAGCCAGCTCCTGCAAGCTGTCCTCTGACACCCACACATGGGAGATGACATGCTCTCACACTTAAATTCTGAGTATTATCAGTAAGTCCAGAACAATAATTGAACACTCTACATCAGTGGGTCTCAACACCTTTCTGCTAATGTCAAACGCTGTTTTAGGGCCAAGCCGATAGCTCAGTGGGACTTAGTATTTGCTGACAAGCACAGGACTGGAGTTCAAATGTGGGTCATGAGCCCTTTGGGGGTCAAATGGTGGTCTCACAGGGGTCACATAGCAGATATCCTGCAAATGGACACTTACAGTACAATTCACAACAGTATTAAAATTACAGTTGTGAAGTAGCAGTGAAAATAATTCTATGCTCTGTCTCGGAAAAAAAAAAGAAAATTATTTTATGGTTGGGGTCATCACAACACGAGGAACGGTATGAACGGGTCGCAGGGTTAGGAAGGCTGAGAGCCACTGCTCTAGGCGTCATTGTCTTGGATAAGACGAGGAGTTAAAGGTGTGACTGAAGAGTTATCTTCTTCCCTCTCACTCATCCTCAGAGCCATTTTCATCTCCTCCTCTTCACCTCCATCCTACTTATGGCCTTGGCTCCCTGTGTGACCCTCATGTTTCGCTCTTACTTTTCTTTCCGTGTTGATGGACTGTTCTAAGCTGGCTAACATTTTCTTGGCACGTTGCTTTCAAATCAAAAGCAATTCTTACTAATATAGTTCCTGTGTTTTGTTCTCAACTAAATTGGTTTGCAAAATTTCCCATCCACTGCAGCTCACAAGTTCTTTGAAGATAAGAACAGAAGATACTGACTTGAGGCAAGCAAAAGTGTTGTAAAACCAGACTAAGAGTAAGGCCCAGTGGTTTCAAGACCTTAAACACTGAAGGCAGCTGAGAGTTCTCTAATTGTTTTAACATAGCAGGAGCTGCTATCTATGTACCTATATTCTGTGTGATGTTTTATATTCTATAAATAAATTCATAAAAGGGAATGTATGCTTTTCCAGCTTGTTTTCATCCACACACCCTTACCAGGTATGCTTCAAAAGGGCAGGCAGATTTTCAAAAGTTTGCTTTCTCCAAAATAGTTAGATATGTGCCAGTTAGGGGGTATCCTTGGAGCCTAACTGTAAAATTCCTGGGATCTGATAGTCTTGTCTCTCTATAAACAGAGGCATGCACACTGTTTAGATAAAATGCTATACTTTACAAATTAGTGTATGCTTGTTTATAAGAGATATGCATGCTCACGAGATATAAACCATCTCGTGGGCTTGTTCAAATTCCTTAGCCTAGAGTATAGAAATGCAAATTAAATAGCAATAGTCCACTGTGCTTTTACATTTCAGTATTAAGAATGTTGCTGAGTTTATGACAAAGCAGGTGCTCTTCTGTGCTAGAGACACACAAAGTGGAAGACGCTCACTATGTGACATTTACCAGGGTGTTTCCATGCTCAGTTCATTAGGGCAGTATCTCCACTTCCCAGAAATGTATTCCACAGATTTATTTATATGTGTGGTCAAAGACACAAACACGAGAATAATTTTATTTTTTTAATTTTAATCGCCTAAGCTGTCAGAACCTAGGAACTGACCTAGAGTCCTTCAGAATGACAGCTGTGGAGTTACCCAACAATGTTTTTCTTGATAGACACTCAAGATGTGAGAACAGGCCCATCGAGATGTCTGTGTTTATGTGTGCATGTTCATAGCAGACATTCTTTAGCATAGACAAAAGTGCAAATAACATAAATGTTGTCCAACTTATGGGTGGATACATAAATGTGATCTATCTGCATGACAGGATAAAATTCAGCATGGTTGACATGCTATTATATGACCCATAACAGCTCTTGATCTTATCTGATTTATCATCAAAATACCCATCACATCTCCTCTTGAGGCTTCAGGTTCCGGCTCCAGTGCTCTGACACAGTTCCTTCCCTTGCGCCCCTTCATCTGAACTAGAGAGATAAGAGTCGGGGTCCTTACTAAAATATCTGTTGACTTTCCAGGTCACTGTGGTTCTCAACCTGTGGGTTGAGACTCCTTTTGGGGATCAAACAAAACCATCTGCATATCAGAGTACATTACAATTCATAACAGTAGCAAAATTATAGCTATGAAGTAGTAACAAAAAAAAACTTTATGGTTGGGGGGTTACCACAACACGGACTATATTAAAGGGTCACAACATTAGGAGGATCGAGGAAACCAGCCCTGTCTACCGATGCAGGGTTCTATATCTCTGGCCAATCCTGTCCTTTTCAGAGGAAAACACTCCTGATCTTTTAGTCTTGGTTCTTGACGACCACAGACCACCCAACAAAGTGCCCAAGTCTTGCGGGACAAGACAAATTAGTAGATGAGGATTGCAGGGGTCATCTGTCAAACTTCACATCTGTGTCTCCTAATGCCAACAAAAGCCTAAACTTGTTCTTTGCTGTTATTTCATAGATTTAACATACTTTTGTGGCTTTATTTCCAATTCCCTGACTAATTCCGGAGGAGTCTTCTCCTAGTGTTGGGCGGCATGTTTGAGAGTGTTTACTAACTCCAGGATGGCTACATTCCTGTCATTGGACTTCCAAAATCAGATTCTAAAGCAACACAAAGTTAGCATCCCACACACCCCTCCACATATACTTGGTAGTCTGACCCAGTTTTGCCCAATACCCTTATAAAATCGGCCTAAGAAGAAAGGTTTTTTTAAAAATCAAAAATAGTTGAATTATATTTCAATCTTAGGAAAATTTATTGTCTACTTGAATTTTCTAATAATTTCAGTTTTATTACAGTGAAAAGCAAGACACCATAGCAGAAAGGGCAGAAACACAACAAAATCATGACTGTGGTTCATCTCCATTTTGTTGCTCATCAACTTTGAACTTGAACAGTTTTCAACACTAAATTGAAAGTAAATGGTAGCATTATCCCAAGGCTGTTATAAGGCATAACTAAAACTGCATGTGTACAACACCTGTAGGGTCCCTACTAAAATTCAGGAATGGACTCTTATTCTCTGACATTTTCTGCCAATGTGTATTGTTTATCTATCTCTCCATATTCCATTATAGTTCAATGCCTATACTCTTCCTAACAAGAATCTCAGTATTGGCTGTGTTTTATGAAGCCTGTATGGTTGAGATTTTAGAGTCAGATATATATATATATATATATATATATATATATATATATATATATATATATAACTATATATATGTATATATAGTTATATATATGTATATATAGTTATATATATAGTTATATATATATAGTTATATATATAGTTATATATATAATTATATATATAGTTATATATAATGAAATATAAGGTTATATATAGTTTTATATATAGTAATATATAAAGATATATGTATATATATGTATATATAGAGAGAGGGGGGATAGTCTGATCATTTCTTTGTCCCAGGAAAACTAAGACACTTTGTTTTAGAATAGTTTTTCATAGATGCAAATGGTTTTTCTTTGCAGTATTTGAGAGTGACCACAGATTTTGCAAAGCAAAATATGTCACTGCCAACTCCTAGTGTATCACATGGAGACTTCAGTGTGTCATGAGGAGTGGGAATAATTAACAGTTAATTTAGTGCCTTATGAAGTCTTGCTGTTTCTTTTTAACAATTTCCCAATGGTCCTCTTTATTTCAAATCCAGTCCATTCCTCTCTGTTTGAGTCGTGCCCTTCTCTAGCCTTGGCGCACTTTCAGGCAAGCCCTGTCCTGCTGATGCACAAGGTTGCCAGCAACTGAAACCCACCCTTCTGCTCCAAGTCCCATGGGAAGGAGTGTACACTCTCCCAACATGACTCTGGCTATGATAAGCAATGAACAGCAAGTGGGTGAGAGGCATGCAGAACAGGAGGTATCTACCACAGGCCACAGACACCTCTTCAGATAGGGTCCACCAGACTGTGGGCAGGTAGAGAGCTTTCTGAGTACACCGTCTCTCTCAAGACTAGATATCGCCTGGCCCTCTGCTATAACTTCTCCCTTCCAGTCCTTAGCTCACTCTCCTATGGTAATGACTCCTGCTTGCCAAAAATCCCATCCTTGAAATACGGGTCACAGATGGCTCATAAACATTTTTGTATGTATGCAATGGCTTATTAGCATTTACTCACAGCAGCATATTCTCTTTGGCTACAAATCACTTATTTATGAATTAAAATAGCAAAACTCCTTTTCATCTGCCCAATAATCTAATATCTATGCTCTGGTGAAAGAGGCATTTCAAATTAATAAGCACTGCCATGGGTCATGAAATAGCATGTCAGTCAACACCAGGCTACATGAACCACGGGGGGTCCTAGAAGATTATTAGTTAAAATACAAGTACACACTGCTAAGACCTGCGCCATCTCTCTACCCCGAGGTTAATGTTCCTAATAAAGGTATTGTATAAATAAATAAGAGCAAGCACATGGTATGTAGAATGTAGACAAAGAATTGAATAGATTAAACATTTTAAAAGAAACACAAATCTAAAGATAGAAAATTACACCAGTGTTTAAATTGATATAAAAACAATAGGTTTTCCAATTAAAATTAACACACCCTCTTGCCCTCTCTAAAAAATCACATCAAAGCAAGGACGATAAGAGACACAATCTCCCTAATCAAGGAAACTAGGTACGGCAAGCAATTTTAAAGCATAAAATGTCAAGTGAGAAAGTAAATGGAGAATTGTGTGTTGGGAAAGGAGTCAAAGCAAGCCAGGAATGTACAGAGGCAAATGTGCCTCCCCCATGCCCTCCAGGCTCCCCATTAGCCAGGGCAAGGTTCTCAGGCACCAACTGAAAGATGCTGTCAAATTCTCATGAAAAACTAATAATAGTGTGTGGGGTTGTGTACGTGCCTGTGTGCTTATATGCATGTAGCAAGTGCACATAATTGTTGTTTCTGGTAGCCAGTCTATTGTTGCAATCAATAAGTGACTACTATGCCAACCGAAATATTGATTAGGTTGAGTATTTTTCAAGTCATTGGTAAGCAAAGGTAATAAAGTTGCACGTCAGAGCTTCATTCGTTTGTGGATGAGATGAGTGAGTGTTTGGGTCAGTTAGACAAAAGCTATAAATATTTGGCTAAGTACTAGAAGAATATTTCCTTGACTTTATGCTGCTCATAATATGGTAACTGGAGGAATGGGACTCTTAAGTCTAAACAGCATCACCAGTGTTTTGCTCTTGACTTTCTCAAGATAGTCACGAAAGAAGCCTGGTGCTTTCGATTTCTATTAGAAAAAAAGTGTGTTTATATATATGGTCCAACTCCAATATACCATGGTCAGGTCATTGAATGCAGAGCTGGAGAGAACACCCATCGCATGCAGTTACATAACACTTCCACCTTTCATTATACATGTTACAATTTATGTGACAATTCACATCAAGTATTATTTATGTATTTAGGCATTATATATTTCCTCAGAAACTGTCTGATTTTTTTTTAATTTTTAATATTTTTATTACATATTTTCCTCAATTACATTTCCAATGCTATCCCAAAAGTCCCCCATAGCGCCCCCCACTTCCCTACCCACCCATTCCCATTCTTTTGGCCCTGGCATTCCCCTATATTGGGGCATATAAAGTTTGCAAGTCCAATGGGCCTCTCTTTCCATTGATGGCCGACTAGGCCATCTTTCGATACATATGCAGCTAGAGACAAGAGCTCCGGGGTTCTGGTTAGTACATCATGTTGTTCCAACAATAGGGTTGCAGATCCCTTTAGCTCCTTGGGTACTTTCTCTAGCTTCTCCATTGGGAGCCCTGTGATACATCCAATAGCTGACTGTGAACATCCACTCCTGTGTTTGCTAGGCCCCGGCATCGTCTCACAAGAGACAGCTATATTTGGGTCCTTTCAGCAAAATCTTGCTAGTGTATGCAATGGTGTCAGTGTTTAGAAGCTGCTTATGGGATGGATCCCTGGATACGGCAGTCTCTAAATGGTCCATCGAAACTGTCTGATTTATCTCTGCTGCGTTCCTAGTATCTCAAACAGAACTTGGCATATTGTAGGCACTCTACAAAAATTTATTAAATAAAAAATAAAACATTGAACTTACTACCCACCAGACACTATCATAAGTGCTTTATATTATTGGACCATAACATCCCACACAAACATATAAGGGGCCATAATGGTTAGCTCCATTTCATAAAAGAATGAAGGAAATAGCCGGTCCAAGCCAGGACCAGAGCCCACGGACTTATTCCCATGCTCTTTGCCACAGAATATTCCACAGAATATGCCACAGAATGAGTACCATGCTGCAGAATTGAAAAGCAACAGAGACCTGAGTGTGTTAGCACACACCTTTTATGCCACTCGAGCAGTAGAGGAAGTGAATCCCTCTGAGTTCCAGGCGAGCCTAGTCTACACAACAAGACCCCATATCAAAACTCCAAATAAAATAAAAGTCAACAGAGTCATATTAGAGGAATTGAAAGGAGACAATATACTGATATCATACATTCACATCATAACACTCAGAAATACGTGTGTTTCAATAGGCAGTGGGAGAGGTAGGAATATGGGTGATTCATGCTTAAATTTTCTTAATATCTATAATATAATTTTAGCAATGTATCCGATTTACTCATGGGATGATTTCATAGGCTTCCATGTTTAAAAACGAGAGCCCAAACAAAATATCATTTGTTAAAAAGCAAAAGGGTGGGCTGGAGAGATGGCTCAGTGGTTAAGAACTGACTGCTCTTCCAGAGGTCCTGAGTCAATTCCCAGCAACCACATGGTGGCTCTCAACCATCTGTAATGGGATCTGATGCCCTCTTCTGGTCTGTCTGAAGAGAGTGACAGTGTACTCACATACTTAGAATCAATACTTAATAATTTTTAAAAAGATCAAAGAGCTTGTCAAAAACAAAGTGAATTGTGATGACAGTAGATGTGAGTGCTAGATCTGGGGACAGGAGATGTGAATACTAGATTTCTCTGGTCTAAAATACAGATCTAATGGAAAGAAAATAAAATGTATTTGCAAAATCATGAAGACAGTGCTATAAAATCGATACAGAGTTGTTCGCAAAATAATGTTAAAATTAAGGTTTATAAAAAGTTCATAAAAGGTAATATCCATAAAATATTAAGACACTGTAAAGCATTTGCTCAACAAGGTGGTATATTTCTAAGGTTTCTTTCTATTCGAGTTTCTTTCTGCATCCTTGGAACAGTAAGTTCTTAGTTTACCATCCCTTGCTTCTTAGGTGCCACCAAAAGCCAGACACCTTACTCGACAACTTCGCTGCCACCACCTCCGCCTACACATCCAGCCAGCCAGCCACCTCTGCCAGCGTCTCACCCCGCGCACCCGCCAGTCCCCAGCCTCCCCCCTAGAAACATCAAGCCTCCTCTTGACCTGAAGTAAGTAAAGGACCGTCTTACAATTTCATCCGCAGGCTCTCGCCAGGGCTTGCAAGATCATGTGTGGCTGGGTGCTAAACGGTCTATGGAAAACGTCCATGGTACTTTGGTAGGCAGTTGACAGGGAGAAAGGCAGGCTCTTTTCAAAGTTTGAAATCTCTCACCTGTGGGCTCCTTGGGAAAAAAGTCAAAATTATGTTGCATACTTACTTACTTCCAGTGGGAAGAGCCAGGGCATACTCACAATCTAACCAAAGCAAAACCAGACTCCAGCAGTGTAGATAACTCAATGTCTAATTGTCTGGCATTTACTGACAATCTTCTGGACCAAGACACTTGGGTTACTTCTCCAGCTCTGCCCTCCGCCACACATACAGCTTGTCTTCTAGGCTCCAGCAGGCTCCATTGCTGCCGCCGCTCGTTGTTCTTGGTGGTCATCCCCTGGCACTGACATCTCCAAAACTACAGGGGGCTTCTGGTGAAAGGGCTGCACTTTCACCAGAAGCCTCTCCTGGGCTCCTTTCATGGACTCCAGCCCTGTCACACAGTGCTCAGATACTCTCCAAGACCCCTTCAACACCCTCAGAACGAGCACCCCCTGGGTGACTCCTACACTACCAGGTTCATCTGGGAACATACGGTACAACCTTGGCCACACCTGGAACACAGGTTCTATGCGCTGACTCCCAGGAAAAGCTTTCCAGGCGATCTCACCTCGGCAAAGCTTCTGACGAACTGCTAATTTCTCAGCTCCAGCTGACCAGAACTACAGATTCTTCACCCAAAAAAAAGCCCAGGGAAGTGTTTGCTTCCCTCTGAACTTGACAAGCCAGGCCTCCACTGTCTACACTACTTCTGACATTCTTTTTTTCAAAGCTCAATCCTCCCCAAAATGACATGGCCAGCAATACCAGGTGCCAACTTATCTTGGTTAGGGTTACTATTACTGTGATGAAAACTATGACCAAAAGCAACTTGGGGAAGAAAGGGCTTATTTCACCAACAATGCCACATCATCAAAGACAGTGAGGACAGGAACTCAGGGCAGGAACCTGGACGCAGGAGCTGATGCAGAGGCCATGAAGGGTGCTGCTTGCTGGCTTGCTATCCATGGCTTGCTCAGCCTGCTCTCTTGTAGAACCCAGGACCACCAGCCCATGTATGGCTCTCCCCGACTGATTATTAACTATGAAAATGCCTTATAGCAGAATCTTATAGCTGTGTTTCCTCCATTGCGGTTCCTTCTTCTCTGATGATTCCAGCTTTTGTCAAGTTGACACAAAACTATACACACTACAGTGACATTCCACTATAGAAGCATAATTTGATTTCACCTTGTCCCCAGCATGATGTGTTTGTCTTTTGCTCATAATCCACATAATGCAATGTATTAATTACAAAATCACTTAATTGCTTCATGGTTACAATTTAGAACAGTGATTGAAAACGCACTTTTTATGAGTTACCCATGATTCTTTTTAACATCATAATACTTCCACGGGAGTCTCAAGTTGCTAAGTATGTATGTACAGCTTGGTGGGTCTTCTATGTGGGCTGCTATGTGTGTGCATATTAACATTACAGCCTTTCAGGCATTTGAGTCTAGAGATACTTGTTTGAAGACTTAAACACCCTTGTGAACATGCTGGTAGAGTCTGCTACCAAATCAAAGTCTGAGCATCTACCTACTACTACTATTAGCCTAATTAGCATTATCTATATATTTATTTAAATATATTTTATTAGGCTTATAAATATTAGCCTAATTAAAATAACTAGTATATATTCTCTTAAACATTTAATTTCCATATAAATTTTTTCTGTTCACATATATAAAATCATATTTCTTATTTCTAGGTTTATTTTAACCTCTGGTCAATTTAACTCATTAAATTTAGATCTCTGAATTTTTTTTATATATTTACTTTTATTTTACATTTAATTTTATTTTTCGTTTTGTTTGAGACAGACCATCACTATATAACCCTAGCTGGCCTAGCCCAGGCTGACTTTGATGTTAAAAAGATCCTTCTGCCTCCGCCTCCACCTCCGCCTCGATTGCAGGCATATGACACCATAGTGGGGGCCCAGGATCCTAGCACTTCTAAAGTCTGTTAAAAGCCCTCCCCCAGACACCAGCTCCAGCAAAGCCTCTGAGTATGGCAAGCTTTTAGAATGAAATCGTCACAAATGGCTCAAACAATATGAAAGTTGATAAACTCTGTTGGCCAGTTATCATTTCATTGAGATTATGAAAAAAAATGTATTTGACAATAGATCCTCTGCTTCAGGGGCCCTCCAGACCACCCATAAGTGTAATGACTCATTAAAAGGACTCCCAGGTCTCAGGGTTCAGTTAACAAAAGAGGCTGGCATTCGATAAGGTTAAGAAGAAAGGACAGCCAGCAGGTGGCGCTGTCTAAGCACAGGTTTCCAGGCAATTCCACAAGCATGAGAAGGGCCTACAGAAACCACAGTTATGAAAAAGCAGTGGGTGTCTCAGGCAGCTTCCACCAGGAACCGGTCTGAGGTTGGTAGAAACTAAGGTTTGCACAGGGACTAGGGGAACTGTCTCATGGTTTCCTTAGGCCTGACACCTGTCAGAAGACCTAAAACCTAGACAGAAAGCATATAGTTGATGAGGCCTCACACAGCAAAAATAATTTTATCAACTAGGCAACTTTTACAGCAGTGTATAATTATAAAGAAAATGTGTTCCTCTGTCAGTCATAGGCCAGACTTGATAGCATATTGTTCTAAAACCCAGCATGGGGCCTGCTGTGCTGACTCTCTGAAAACCTCATTGCTAGAATCTGTCCTGGATAAGGTTCCTAAGTAGGCTGTAGAAGGAAGTACAGATTTCAAAAGCAGTGGTAGAGCATGGGATGCTAGTCAACGTGCCAGCTTTGCAGGAATCACACAAAAGACAACATGCTTGGAGTCTTTTTTGTTTGTTTGTTTTTTGAGACAGGGCTTCTCTGTATAGCCCTGGCTGTCCTGGAACTCCCTCTGTAGACCAGGCTGGCCTCCAACTCAGAAATCTGCCTGCCTCTGCCTCCTAAGTGCTGGGATCATGGCTTTTTAATTGGCATGTGGCAGGAATTCACACCTAAGCAAGGAAGGCAATACTGGTGTGTATAACTGTAAAGCCCAGAAATGGCTGCCTCAGGAATGGCTATGTCCAAGAATTCAAGTAACACCAAGAATGACTCCCTATAAATACACACACACACACACACACACACACACACCTCAAAAAAACTTCCCTCTAAAACCAACAAGATGGCTGCCAACAGCCCGCCCTGCAGGCTTGGACTCTTGTAGGCAATATTGTTTCCTTAAGTTATCTCCAACGCCCACTGATAGTAATAAACCTTGAGTCGTTTATAATCTCCATCATATTAAGGCTTCCTCTTGCTACGTGGCTTATCTATGACCAGCCAACTTCATAAAAAAGATCCAACTTAGAAGGAACTTGGAAAGAACAAAAGAGGCTGGGTGCTTTCCATTGCCTGGGAAATCTATACTTAGAGACTGTAAAGTTAACTATGGTGTGCAGAAAGGGGGGAAATGGGCAAGTTAGTGACCTCTAGGAGCTTAGTCGACTCTTCAAAACAGAAAACTCTAACAGTCTTAAAGTCCCCAACCATAAATTCCACAATGAGGAAATATCTAGATGAGAAATCTCCCCCGCTGAAGGGGAAGTTAGATAAACACATAGAGGAAATGAAAGCAAAACAGGCCTTAGTCATGCTCAAGAGCATGGAGGAATGGATGGGTTGGGTTTGAGGCAGAAAAGTAGAAGAGGCATGTATTTCTGAGCCTCTTTTCCCACCTTCAGAGCATCCTTGGGATGCTGGTCCCTCCCTACTCAGAATCCATTCACAAGTCACAACCTATTGGGCTTTTAAAATATTCACTGGGACTGGAGAGATGGCTCCTTGGTTAAGAGCACTGACTGCTTGCTCTTCCAGAAGTCCAGAGTTCAATTCCCAGCAACCACATTGTGGCTCACAATGTGTTGGGATCTGATGTCCTCCTCTGATGTGTCTGAAGATAGCAACAGTGTACTCATACATTAAAAAAAAAAAAAAGTGTGTAAAATAGTCACTCAACAAACCTTTGAGTCACTCCTCTGTGTCTTTTCTATTGAACTTCAGGGAAGGCCATGCACAAAATAGAGATCTCTGCTTCTATATGAAGCAAGGGCAGGAGAAACAGGAACTGACGGACAGATGGAAGACACTGTGGTGGGCAGTAAGGGTCAAGTGCTGAGGGAGAAAACAGGAAAGGAAAACGTGAGGGGTGTTACAGGCAGCATAGCATTACAGCTTTAAACAGAGATCCGAGGGAGCAAAGATGCAAGGGGATGTGGGCGTTGGGCATAAAGCTGTGGGGGAGGGGCTGCTCAAGGCAGAGAACAGAGAGAACAGAAAGGCTCAAGTCTAAGGAAGAGGCGAGCAGAATTACACTAACAGCAGCAAGAGACACAATGGGGAAAGAGCCCGCTGTTGTAAGGGCTCCATGTGCTGTGACAGTCTGCGACTGTCACAGAAGTGAGATGCGAACCCCTGATGGTTGCAGCACAGCACCAAGGTTTTTTGACTTTTGTTTGATTAAGGCCACTTTAAGTAGATGGGCAAACTCGGGGGCAGCACCAGAACCATTTAGATGGTGCAGAAATGCAGGCAATCTACCGAAGCATTCTAGCCAAGATGGGCTGTTCTCTGCAGAGGCGGCAAGAAATGTCTGCACTGTGGATAAATTTTGAAGGGAACGGTAGCAGAATTTGAATTTATTAATGAAACGCACAGTGAGGATCGTGTGTGGTCTTAGCAACTGGAAAGTGCCTGCCACAGGAGCATGAGGTTTGTGCCCATCACACAGGTAAAAAGCATGTATATGGAACCCCATTTCTGACGAAGCAGAGGGGTTACTGATACGGCAGAGACAGGTAGAGTCCGGAGGCTCACGGTAGCTAAATCAAAGGCTCTGGATTCACTGAGAAATACAAAATGTAACGTGATAAAGGAAGATCCCCAACTTCAACTGCTGGTCTAGACATGCACATGCATGCACACAGGTAGAAAGAAACTGGAAAGAGCCCATTCAGACTCTATTCAAGGTGTGAAGCAAAGACACGGAGTAACAACTAGGATGGGAAGAATTTTTGTTCGTTTCTGTTTCTATATTTTGAGGCAGGATCTCATGTCACTATAACTTAAGCTAATATTAGGTAGCAAGGGTAGCATGGAGCTTATATGAAAATGACAACATGCTTATATATGGTGATAAGAAATAACCAGCAAAGGCAAAAACAATGCTGTAGACTGGGAAGAATTTCTGGAACAGAGTCTGGCTCAGCATCAGTGAGGGCTTGGCTAAATGACTGACGAGGTTAGATCTTCCCGGGTGCACAGTGGAATCTCCAACGGGAAAGTGGGGAGGGCATTTGGGGAGCTAGGGACTTTGACCATGCAGAACCTGCCCAGCCTACTTCTGAAGTTATTCTAGGGAGTAGTTTCTAATCATGTCCTTCAGATCAATTTATGTCTCAAGTCTGAAAGGTTTGAAGGTAAATGGGAACTAGAAATCACGAATCATTTCAAAAATCTTGAGTTTGTGGGAGGCAGGTTACCGGTATTTTAAATTGAATTCTTTCGCCACCTAGTGGGCAGAAAGCAGGCCGCCCATTACATTTTCCTGTATGTTACTCTGACCAAATGAAGTGAAATCAGAAGGGGAGCTTCTTGCTGTTAATGTCCAAGTCCATGTCTTTTACTATAGCACATTTCTTAGGGCTGTTTTAAAGGAATCAGAATTGTATCAGTATAGCCTATCCTTCAGATGGAACCCTGGGTTGAGATTTGATATACAAAGCAACTTTTGTGGGTATTAATAGTAATAAGACAGGAAACGTGAGGTAATAAGAAATAATAATGAATGGGAAGTGACTAAGGTCAGAAAAGGAAAGGTTAACTGCTTTTCCTGAAGTCACTCTAGTTAGGACCAGGGATTGTTTTAAAGAAGAATGTCCCAGTGTGATCTTGTAATTAACTACAAGTGCTTTAGTTTTCCAGAACTGGAGACTTGGCACATCAGACAGCCTTACCTAATTCCATTTGGCAATATTTGGCTTAGGCCAGTCATCGTTTGGAAATTTCTCATAGGTGAAATATAGAAAGACGTGTTCCCAAGGGAGGGGTCCATTCCTGAAAAGGGCAGGTATAAAATAACGATATGCGTCACTTAGATCTTTCTTCAAAAAAAAAAAAAATCAGCAGTAAAAGGTTAAAAGCTAAACTTTTTTTTAATTAGGTATTTTCTTCATTTACATTTCAAATGCTATCCCAAAAGTCCCCCATACCCTCCCCCAACCACCCACCCACCCACCCACTCCCACTTCTTGGCCCTGGCGTTCCCCTGGACTGAGGCATATAAAGTTAAAAGCTAAACTTACAAAGAGTAAATAGAGCATTAAAATAAAATAAAAAACACAGTTTCACACCTTTAAATGTTAAGATATAGAGCCTTTGTTTGCTTGGTTTTGGTTTTACCTTCCTGGGAACTGAACCAGGACCTCACGCGCACTAGGCAAGCACTCTATCTCTGAGCTGCAACCCCCACCCCACCCGAAGAGTGCTCCAAAATGACGGGCATAATATTAAATGAATTTCATTTGGTTCTTTAGGCTGTGCAGGAAACAAAGAGCTGTAGTGAGAAGCCGGCTTGCAGGGACTTATCTCCGCAGTTAAGCTCCCTGCTCTTTCTCCTCCCTGCCCACTGCCTCCACTTGGCTGCCTGTGGTCAGCTGTGGCTGCCTGTGGTCAGCTGTGGCTGGTTCCTTTCTTCTCTCTGTGAAACTCTCCTTTATGCCTTCCTGGAACACTGAGCAGTTAGTGGCAACTGGACTTGGATCTTTTCAGGACATTTGCATCTATTTCTTATCCTCATCTTGGTCCATTTTATTCTCCACTGTCATGGCCATTGGGGTCATTATTTCATACTTATTATTTTAATACTATAAACTTCATGAACTCAGACCTATATAAAATGGCATCACATTTTATATGGCATAATATTGAGTCTATGTATGCAAGTAACATCTCCTTGGGTGAGAAACGCTTTGACTGAATGTGCCAATGCCTTTTGTCTTATTATTATTATTTATTTATTATGTATCCAGGTGTTTTAGAAAGTAGACGATGAGTCCAGTGGGGGATGATGATGGTGATGGTGAGAAAGACAGTGTGTGTGCCCGAAGAGAGAAAGAGAAAGAGAAATGAGGGAGAGAGATCAAAATGTCTGGATTATATAGGCAGGAGCCTTTTGGAGGAAGGGCAACTCAACCCCTAGGCTGGAAAGTTCAGGGATGGGAGCAGGGTGTGCCAGGCATGGACTGAGGGATGCTGGGAGAACCTTAAGTCCAGATCTGCTTTGAAACCAAACATTACTTAATTTCCATTGTAAAACTTGTTCTTCCTTGTCCACACCTAGCAATATTATTTAAATAATTATTTCCAAAAGGACCTTTTTTTCTTTGCTTTGCTTTGTCATTGAAATGGAAACTTATTATCTAGTCCAGGTTGGCTTTGAACCCCAGAGTACTGCAATTATAAATAAGTGTGTAAGTACAAAGCTACAGTAATTGCTCATTACTGGTTGGACCACCCAACTTCAGGAGGTTTCGACGTGTTGGCGTGAAGGTTAAAGTGACTTAACCATTCTTAGATGTTTCATGCCCCATATACAAATGTAATATACCGACTTTCCTTTTTAAGGATTTTGAATACCTTAAACCAATGGTTCTCAGCCTTCCTATCCCTGTGACCGTGATCGTTTGATATAGTTCCTAATGCTGTGCTGACCTCCAATCATAAAGTGACTTTGTTGCCACTTCATAACTGTAACCTTGCTACTGTTATGCACTGTATGTATATATCTTATATGCAGGATATCGGATACAGACTCCCAATGTGGGTCATGACCCACAGGCTAAGCACCGCTGCCTTAAATGGACTTCCCAAAGACTTCACTACAGAAACCCCTCCCAGGACACTGTAAAAGCTTTGGAATTAAATCAGTTCCTTTAAAGAGCCCAAGAGCTTTTGTGATTAAATTACTAATTAAACCCCGTGTGTTAGCATAAGATATCGAATCAGCCATCAGCAGGACACAGGCCTCTCATCCCAGCACTCAAGGTTTTGAACCATGGAGGTTATTAGGTCAAGGCCAACTTGACCTGCTAAATTTTTCAGTCGTAGTATTCCTGTGTGCCTTAACTTTGACTAAGAGCTCACAGCCTAAAGTCTTTGATAATTCATGTTCATATTTTATGTATTCATGCATTTATACCTTTCACATGGAGGTTTGCCTACCACCTCAGTTTTTCTTTTTTTTTCCTTGCAATTTATTTATTAAGGAAATCAGATTGTTTGCTTGTGGATGTTATGGCTAGCCTTGTCCGGGTTTTGCTGACTGGGTCTCTGTTAGTGCGTTAGCAGATTCTCTCCCCTCTGCCTCCTGAAGATTGCTAATTGAATGCAAAGTTGGCTTGCTGACATTTGGTTTTTCTTTCTTACTGTTTTATTTTTGGTTTGGGGTAAAGCTTGTCTCTAGATGATAGTGTATTTTTTATGTTATTTATCATTATTTTATGTGTGTGAGAGTGTTTTGCCTGTATGTATGTGTACTGTATACATGCTAAGTGTCTACTGAGGCCAGAAGAAATTTCAGTTTATATGTATATGTTTATGTATATTTTTACTTTAAGGCAAGCTTCTACTTTATTCTCATGGGTGTTTTTCTTTTCCTTCTTTCTTGTTTTCAGACATCCTATAAATGAAGAAAATCAAGATGGTGTCATGCACTCTGATGGTAAGGAGTAACTTTCTTCTTCTTTTTTTTAATCTGAAGTACATGTTTGAATTAGTCAAATGTCATGGCATCCTTAATGGCCAGTTACCATCACTGGCCTATGCTGGCCGGATCCCCTGTTTTACTGATTTCTTAGCGTTCTCATGCTTCATTTCCTTCTCTTTCTCACTACAGACAACATCCTAAAACACTCAGTGTGTATTTGTACATATTCTTCTCATATGATTATATGTAAGGATACATGTAATTTATATGAAAAGCAGATTCTGGAGTTTTCTTTTTGAGAACACTCAGTGCACGGGTTTTCCAGCCTCCACTCCATGACTGTGCACACATTTAGTCTGTGGTGAGTAGGCACCGCCCAGCACACCGTGGAATGCACATCTTACCGAGCTCTGTCTCACTGGGAGTGAAGAGACCCTGCAGGGCTCCGCTATGGGCTCGTCCAGGTGGACCTCAGAGACGCCATTTCTTCATAGAGCAATGGCAGTGGAAAGGCTGGTTGTGTGCTCCGAGGTAGTTACTTTGCTGGACAGGACTAGAGTGCTCCTCAGAACTCATACCCTGTCTACAGTCTCAGCAACAAGGCACGGATGTGGCCACGTCCCCACCTTTCACTAAGCTTTCTCATCATTTTCCCAGTCTTATGGTATAAAACAGATCTCATTTTAATTTTTATACATTTTATTTTTATTAAACTTATTCTGTGGCCTCTCTGTACACTTATACCATACACTCTGCCCCCACTCAGCCACCCACCTCCCTCTTCCCACTCCTACCCACTCAACACCACTTCCCCAGTGCAAGTCTCCTTTCTATTTCATGCTTTTGTTTTGTAACCCACTGGATTCTGCAAACTACCTACGTTCGGATGAGTGTGGACCCCTCTCCTGGAACGTTGGGAACCCATTACTGGCTTCATCGCTGAAATCAGCGCCTCTCCTCAGCTAATTCATATTGGTTTTCATTTCATGATTCTGTTTTCTGCTCTTGAGTTTGTATACAGTGCCAGTGTTCTTCCAACCAAACTCAAAGTAATTCATGCTCTTCCTATAGTATATCGACTATATATGAATGTGGGTATGTGTGTGCGTATATGATGTGGCCAATTGGAAGTTTTTAGTCCCCGTCTTAGGGTTACTATTGCTGTGATGAATCACCACATGGGGAGGAGAGGGCTTATTCAGCTTATGCTTCCACACCACAGTTCATCACTGAAGGAGGTCAGAACAGGAACTGGGCAGGAACCTGGAGGCAGGAACCTGGAGGCAGGAGCTGATGCAGAGGCCATGGAGGGGGCTGCTTACTGGTGTGCTCCTCATGGCTTGCTCAGTCTGCTTCCTTATAGAACCCAGGACCTCCAGTCCAGGAATGGCACCGTCCAAAATGGGCTGGGCCCTCCCCCAGCAATCACAATTAATCTATAGGTTCTCCTACAACCCAATTTTATGAAGGCATTTTTTAAAAATGGAGGTTCCCTTCTCTCAAATAATTTTAGCCTCTGTCACATTGACATAAAAGTACCCAGTACAGTCCCTGAGCTCTTTTCTATCCCTTTGTCCTATCTATGTGTTTTAAAGCAATACAACATTGTTGTTTTATTATGGCTGCGCTTAATGTTATTATCTTAGTAACATAATATCAGATTATGGCTTGATATCTGGCAGGGCACATTTTACACTAGACTCTTGAGTAGTCTTTTTTAATTTAATCACCTTAGCTTATTTAATTCATGAAAGTAAATCCTTAAGAAAGAATATGCCAATGAGTGTGAACTATTGGTGATTTCCACCTTCCCCCCGCCCCTGCCCTGCTTTACATCATTTCACATAAATACATGCATCAAATGTACTATGCCCCACATAAAGCAAATAATAGGTACCATAACTGTTATTTATTTTTGAATTATCTTATAAAAATTAATAAAATAACTTTGTAATTAAATTACAAGTGTTAAAAAAATACCAAGCACATATTTTATTTTGTGCGTTAAAACGTTACGTTCGGTTATACTTTAAATTGTTATAAGTACTATTTTATCCATTTTGAAGTGTGTCTAATTACAGCATATTGTCTTGTTTTGTTTTTTCAATCCTTTAGGTACTGGAAATCTAGAAGAGGTCAGATATTTTTATATTTCTTTTTCTATTGCTAAAATGGAATGCTTAACAATTATTATGATTCACATAGTATTGTTATAAACAGACAAATAAAAAGTTTTACAAGTCCCAATAGTATTTTTTCCTTTTCTAACCTCAGTTAATATATGAATGCTTGAAATATTATATGCCAGTCAGCATGCTGACCCATGGTAGAGTAGGGTAACGCTGAACATGTGTCTGGCTGCATAGCTAAATTATGAACAAGACAGAGAATTTAATTTCCTTTATTTTGTTCCTAGTGTCTCTCACAGTTAGAAAGAGAGAGAGAAAAAGAAAATTTCAAATAAGCCAATTTAGGCTCAAATTATATAAACTCATAAACATTTTAAGGAACAATTTGCCAATGAGATATATGTTAAACACTTATTTTAAGGAATAAATTGTCAATGAAATATGTGTGTGACCTTTTGGAATAATCACAGTAATTATCTAATTTTTCTTGACAGGAACAAGAGAGTGAAGGAGAAACATACGAAGACATGTATGCATTGCTTTCATTACCATAATGATTTTCTTCTAAAATGAATACAGTGTTTTATAAGAGGGCAGATGGGTATGCAAAAGCACTAGGAAGGAAAAGCTTTATTTACACTGACGTTTGGCCTGTAATGACCTTCCTTATTTTACTACAAAGGACTGAAATTGGTTCACTTCTTCAAGAACGCTACATGGGACTCTGGTGACAAACTGCCATGCGGGACCTGAAGCTACCTGAAAAGCAGTCAGGGGATAGACTCCAAAATCTGTATCTTTCTCTCCCTTCCTCCCTCTCCCTCTCTGTCTCTCTCTTTGTCTGTCTCTCTCTCTCTCTCTCTGTCTCTCTCTTTGTCTGTCTTTCTCTCTCTCTGTCTCTCTCTCTCTGTCTCTGTCTCTCTCTGTCTCTCTCTGTCTCTCTCTGTGTCTCTCT
This sequence comes from Mus caroli, assembly GCF_978045245.1. NCBI lineage: Eukaryota > Metazoa > Chordata > Mammalia > Rodentia > Muridae > Mus > Mus caroli. The sequence goes on along the minus strand of NW_028227271.1, from coordinate 97,923,984 downwards.
CTCTCTCTCTCTCTGTGTGTGTGTATGTGTGTGTGTGTGTGTGTGTGTGTTGTATCTTCTTCACCCAGTTATTATGGACTGTACCAGATGCCCACATTATAGCCTACTGAGTAGATATGAAAAAATGACTCTGCAATGGAGTTTAAAATAGACTAAGAAATTGCTTGGAAACTGCCTTCATTTGAATTTCTATTACTATGAAGAGATACTATGACCATGGCAATTCTTAAAAAGGAAAACATTATTTAATTGGGATTGGCTCACAGTTTCAGAGGCTCAGTGCATTATTGTCATGATGAGAAGCATGGCAGCATTCATACAGGCATGATGCTGGAGAAAGAGCTGTGAGTTCTACATCTTGATCCACAGGCAACATTTGCAACTGACCCACCAGAACTAGTTTGAGCATATGAGACCTCAAAGCCAGCCTCCACAATGATTCACTTCCCCCAACAAGGCCACACCTCCTGATAATGCCACTCCTGGTGGGCCTCGAATTCATGCCCATGAGTCTATGGGGTCCATTCTTATTCAAATCACCACAGAAAGTGTGTGGAACTAGTAGTAATCTTTTTTTAAGGTATTTATTCATTCACTTTACAATCCAATATAAGCCCTTCCTCTCCTCCCAGTACCCGCTCACACAACTCCTCCCCCCATTTCACCTTTCCCTTCTCTTTTGAAAAAGGGAATCCCCCTTCTGGGTGTTTTACACACACACACACACACACACACACACACACACACACACACCAGCACATCAAGTCACTTCAGCACTGGGCACATCCCCTCCTACTGAGGCTAGGCAAGGTGGTCCATTTAGGGGTGCAGGATCCACAGTCAGGCAGGTAGGAAACAGGCTCAGGGACAGCCTCTGCTCCAGTTGTTGGTGGACCCTCATGAAGACCAAGCTGCTCATCTGCTACATATGTGCAGGGGGTCTAGGTCCAGCCAATGATCGCTCTTTGATTGGTGGTTCAGTCTCTGGGAGCCCCCCAAGGAACCAGACTCTGTTGGTCTTCCCATGAAGTCCCCGGCCTTTTTGGGTCCCTCAGTCCTTCTCCCAACTCTTTGTAAGACTTCCAAGCTCCATCTTATGATTGGGTGAGTCTCTGTATCTCTTTCCATTGGCTGCTAGGTGGAGCCTCTCGGAGGATATTTATGCTGGGTTCCTATTTGCAAGCAGAGCAAAGGATCTTTAATAGTGTTCGATTGAATGCTGAGCTCAGGTGTCTTAATTTCCTCTGCCCAATTCTTCAACCTGTTCCATGTAGTCTCTAGATTAGAATGTGTTTGAGTAACTGTGCTCACGCATGCCTAGGAAAGTGTGGGGGCGACTTGCCAGCATCAAGGACAGGGGCTTTCTGATCAGTGCCTCCCTCCTTGTGGTGCACACTGCAGCGGGGAGTAGCTGCACTGCCAGAGAAGGTATTTGTAGCTATGGGCTCCTCTGGCTTTACAAACAATCTCACACAGCCAGAGTTCTCACATCTTTAGCTTCTTGCCTTCATCTCTCATTTTTGGAGACCTCATTCTGTAGTGGGTAGACAACACCTCTCTGCACAGCGGTTCCTGACCTACGAACACCTGCACATGTAACCACAACATAACAATTTCTATTCACAGAGACTCATCTAAGGAAAGAGACAAGAAACGGGAAAAAGAAGAAAAGAAGAGGTTGGAACTAGAACGGAAGGAGCAGAAGGAGAGAGAGAAGAAAGAGCAAGAACTGAAGAAGAAATTCAAGGTGAGAGCTTGCTTGCTGATGAATAAAGCCATAGCATTATTTTTGTCCAAAACACCATCTTATCCTACCATCAAAAATGAAATGGGATTAATAAAATAAAATAAAACTAGCTTATAATTGGTGGGTACCCAGGGATTTCCTGTTGACAGAGGAAATGAATACATCATTACTGTGTGCCATGAGTCTGGACTCACACACAAAGATGTCCCAATGGCACATCACACAGTGGTTGCTTTGGACATAGTATTCCTGGATGAACCACATTCCCTGGAGTTACCAGAGACCCTGGTCTCTGGATCAAACTATACACTTGCCTTTAAGCCTCATACTTAGTGATAGTCTATGACCTGTTGCCTCTCGTCCCTCTTTAAATGCTTCAACTTCTGACCTTTATCTTCTCTGAATGCTGGTAACTGTCAGCTCTATGGCTACCCCTACTATGCTACATGCACAGGCTGAACTCTCATGGCTGTGCCATCTTTGATGACGGAAGCCATCTGGTATGTTTCCGGGGCCTCAGAAGTATTTGGAGCAACGATGTGAGTTACAAAACTATTCTTCACTTCTAAGGGAATTCACATGGTTTTCATTAAATATTTATTCCTTTAAGTATTTATTTCTCTAGAGAATTTGATACATGGGATTACGAAGTGTGACTCATGTATAACTTCCCAGTGCGTTTGTTATGTTAAAACAAAAGTTTCCCAGCTTGCTGCAAGGAAAACACCCAGCTTGGAGTCGTTGGGACAGACCTAGATTCCAATTCCAGCTGTACGTACCCGTTCTGTATTCTCAGACTTATTCCTCACGCCTTGGGGTTCAGATTCTTCGTCTTTAACGTGAAAATAAATGACATTTCCTATAGTCTGTTACAAGATTAAATGAAATATGATATAAAAGCCTCTATATCTACTATGAGTTTCCGTGACATCTTGGAGAAAGTCTTCTGCATACAAGGAACGTTACGATTGTAACGCAAAAGCTAAGACATTTTACTCACACAGAGTCCACGACTACTGAGATGTATGATCTCGAAGGAAACATTTGATGCAGGGAAATGCATGTAGTATACTTTTCACAAGAGAGTATCCATAGTTTTCAAGGATTTGACAAAGACTTTGCCTACCCTGGAGAACTGTAGTAGGCAGCCATATCTTAAACAACAACAACGATAAACAAACAAACAAAAACCAATAACAGAAACAAAAACCAAGGCATTCAAATGTCATCCAGGACTTTTGATTACCAAGAAGAGAATTCCAGTGGCCAAGCAGCCCTCACACCAACCCGACGCAAAGCGTTAGATGGATTTTTAGTTACTCCCTGCACAGGGCCACAGCAGAGCTCATTGCAGGGGACAGGGAGCTGTGTCAGAGTCATGCTACCCCCAAAGGACTTGGAATCCAACTGACTGGCTAGCCAGAAAGATTTTGGACAGCACTTTGTGTCCTGCCTGTGAGCAATGTCTCCTCTTCAGGAAAAGGGATATTTATTGACTTAGGGCAGTTTTTATATATAATTAGCTTGGGGTTTGAGAGATGGCTTAACTCTTAAGAGCACTGGCTGCTCGTCTAGAGGACCTGGTTTGATTTTTTAGCACCCACATAGTGGCTCACAAACTGTGACTGCAGTCACTCCATGGATACTGCATGCTTTGCACAGACATATATGCAGACAAAACTCCACACACATTAAACATTTCACAAAAAGATAACTTCTCTAGGGAATAATTTTATACAATAATAAAGCCTCTATGTTTAAGGCAAAAAAGAAAAACAAAGGATTTGAGGTTAGTTTGGGAAAAAAGGTAATGCATTGCTTCACACATTCATTCAAATAATTTTGTTAATACAAAAAACAGTATAGAAGTCATATCAGTGAATAAGAGCCCAAGAGTCTGTCAAGTGTGAGACCTATATTTTACTCAGATGTTAATAGACACTGGGGTTGTAAATGTGAGAATCCATCAGTGTAATGGCATATCATAATTAAATTTATAGTTTTTCTTTTTTGCTGACATATCAATTTATTGATACTAAAATAAATTTGACTTTATTAAGAAATCATTCTTGCCGGGCAGTGGTGGCACACACCTTTAATCCCAGTACTTGGGAGGCAGAGGTAGGCAGATTTCTGAGTTCAAGGCCAGCCTGGTCTACAAAGTGAGTTCCAGAACAGCAGAGCTATACAGAGAAACCCTGTCTCGAAAAACCAAAAAAAAAAAAAGAAAAGAAAAGAAAAGAAAAACGAAAAAAGAAAAGAAATCATCCTCAAAAACTGGCATGGCACTATGTATTTCACTGAAGTCATAAAAAAGAGTCAACAAGTAACCAATTCATACTCTGAACACTGCATGAATCCAAGCCCAACGCAGCTGCAGATCTGTTAGTCAAATATTCAGATTACACATTGTTTACAGAGTCCAACTATATAATAAAGCCAGCTCAGCCCAAAACCTTTCTACTTGAGTCTGCTCTTACTAATAAATCCCATAGTTGATATGATAGTTGGCTATCAATTTATGCTTTTAATTAATTAATATGTCACCTAATTCACAACATAGGCTCAATGAAACACGCTCTTCCCCACCCCCCAAAAAATCACAATCCATACTTGTCAAAAGATGAGAGACACCCTATTAAAGACAGTCATTTAGGAAAAGAAAATTAGGATCTAAGGACTCATGCCTTAAAATATATTATTCTATTAATAAATCATCATACTATTCAAATATTAGTTATGAAAACTTTGCCTAGTATTTGTTTACTATTTTTGAAGCTATTTATATACTGCTATCTTATTTGTAGCAGATAGTATTTACTACAAGTTTATATTTCAACAGGCAAAAGAAAGGAATTCAGGAACAAAGGGAGGGAGGGAGGGAAGGAGGGAGGGGAGGAGGGAGGGAGGGAGGGAGGAAGGAAGAATGTAAGAGAGAAAGGGCTAGTGTGCATTAGTACATATGCGGTCCCATTTACTCGATCTTTGTTCCAGAGGTCTTCTGCTCATCAGACCCCCACCACTCTCTGATGAACCACACACACCTGTTCTCCTGGTCTCTGTTGGTCTTGCACCACCCCTGCGGCTTGGCGCTTAACTCTTTCTCTTTTGTATCTTTTCTTCATTCTTCCCTCATAAATTACATCCCGGTTGCAGCTTCCCTTCTCCCACCCCCTCCTAGCCCTGCCCCCCTTCACTCCACCTCCACTTCTCTTCAGAAAAGTTCAGGACTCCCACGGATATCAACAAAATATGACGCATTAAGTTATAGTAAGGCACCATTCTTCATATTAAGGCTGGATGAGGCAACCCAGGAAGGAAAAAAGCGTCTCAAAAGCACTCAAAAGGGTCAGGGATAGCCCCTGGTCCCACTCTTAGGAGTGCCACAAGAAGACCAGTTTACACAACTGTAACATATATGCAGAGGGCAGAGGTTAAACCCACGAGTCAGAGCAAGACCTCCCTCCCTCTCTTTCCCTCTGCATGTGTGTTTGTGTGTCTGTGTGTGTCTCTATGTGTGTCTGTGTGTGTATCTGTGTGTGTCTCTGTGTGTGTTCATTTTTTCTGTATTATTCTTTGACTAGATCCACTAGTAAGACCCCCTGATTGTCAGTTCAGTCTCTCTGAGCCCCTGTAAGCCCTGGGTAGTTGGTTCTGTGGGGTTTCTTTGATGTTCTTGATCCCCCTGGTTCCTACAATCCTTCCTCCCCTTCTACAGGGTCCCCTGAGGTAAGCCTACTGTTTGGCTGTGGGACACTGTGTCTGCCTTAACCCCTTTAATAAGAGCACACACCAGGAGTGACAGTTGTGGAATTATTGTCTTTTGAGATTACATTTTTAGTGTTTTTCCATTATGTTTTCTACCTTGTAGCTCACAGGCCCCATTCAAGTCATCCACCATGCAAAAGCCTGCTTCGATGTCAAAGGAGGAAAGAACGAGCTGAGCTTCAAACAAGGAGAGGACATTGAGATTATCCGCATCACAGACAACCCAGAAGGAAAATGGCTGGGCAGGACTGCAAGGGGGTCATGTGAGCTCACCTTTTCCAAGGGCTTGGAGGCTTTCGGGGCTAGTCAGTTTCTTATTCCCCCCCCCCACCTCTCTCCCTCCCTCCTTACCTCTCTCCCTTTCCCTTTTTCTCCCTCTCTCCTTCCCTTCTTCTGTCCCTCTCCCTCCCTTTCTTTCCCTCCATTGGGTGTCTGTGTGTGTGTGTGTGTGTGTGTGTCTGTGTGTGTGTGTGTCTGTGTGTGTGTCTGTCTGTCTGTCTGTGTGTGTGTGTGTGTGTGTGTGTGTGTATCTGTGTCTGTGTTCATTTTTTTCTGTATTATTTTTGGCTAGTTTTATTTGAGAACTTCATATAACATGTTTTGATCATAGTCACCTTCCTCCCCAGCTCTTCCCCGATTCAAACTCTCTTTCCTTTTCAACCAACTTTGTATCTTTTTCCCTCCCTTTCTCCCTGATCCATAGCAATTTATGTTACCCAAATATTCTTGGATGTGTGTCTTTTCACTGGAGTGTGGTCTACACCAGGGGCTATGCCTTAGAGGAAACTTACTTGTTCTTTTCCAATAACTATCAGTTGCCAGTCACTTGTTGGTTAGGAATGGAACTTCATGCCCAACTCCCCTCTCATGTAGGGATTGATCTGTCTAGGTCTTGACAGGTCTTGTGAATAGTATCACAACTGCTATAAGTTTGTATGTACAGTTGTCCTGCTCTGTCTGGAGGACAGTTTTCTTCTAATTGTCTGCCTTTTTCTGGTCCTTAAACTCTTTCTGTCCTTCTGCAATATCCCGAGCCTTGGAGGAGGGGTACTATACATACCTTCCATGTAAGGTTGGGCATTCTTTAGTCTCTGATCCACTGCACTGTTCCCAGTCATGGGTCTACGTGTTCATTATCTATGTGTATCTATGTATAAACAGAAGCTTCTAGGATAAGAGTTATAAGATGCCTAAACCTATGCAATGTATGATGTATGATAAGTCATCAGGGGTTATTTTAATACTGTATCCATGAAGAATAGTAGTACCTTCTCTGCCTAGCTATAAGTCCCTTTTGAGTTAGCATTGGATCCTTCCAGACCTTTATGCCTCATATTAGGAATATGCTATGGATAAACAGAGAGGGAAAAAAAGTATAGTTCTCTTTAGTGAAGAGTGATGTAAACTTTTACAAAAGTCATTATGTTCTTCATTTCAGTTGGGGGGAAAAAAAAGAAATGTGTCCTGCGAGGCACTTTAAAATCTTCACATTAAATTTTTTAAAATGTATTTATTTATTATATGTAAGTACACTGTAGCTGTCTTCAGACACTCCAGAAGAGAGCATCAGATTTCATTACGGATTGTTGTGAGCCACCATGTGGTTGCTGGGATTTGAACTCAGGACCTTTGGAAGAGTAGTCGGTGCTCTTAACCACTGAGCCATATCACCAGCCCATTCACATTGAATCTTGACTCACTTTAAAGTGTCACAAGTTAAGTCTCTAACAGAGTATATAAAACCACAGAAGGTCCTTAAGCCAGGTGGCAAGCAAAGAGACCTTTAATGTTTAATGAAGTACCATTGGATGTACCCATGTGTTCATGCATAGGTATGCACATACGTAGCCAGGGGACCAAATCCAGAGCTCTGGGCATGTTAAGCTCCATTCCCAGCCCTGAAGAGAAATCTCTAAGAGTAAGTGAGCAATTGATGCTTCAAAACACACTCTCAAGTGTCTAAGCTCCAGGTGCCCGGACCCCTTTCTCCCTTTGGTAGATGGTTATATTAAAACAACTGCCGTGGAGATTGACTATGATTCGCTGAAACGGAAGAAGAACTCCCTCAATGCTGTCCCACCAAGACTTGTTGAAGATGACCAGGAGGTCTATGATGATGTGGCTGAGCAGGATGCCCCTAACAGGTGTGTGACACACCCAGGCAGCGAGCACACTACTGCCCCCTTGCCAGACGTCATGTATTTCAGGATTCCACAATTGTACCTTCCATGTCACCTAATGCTCTCAGTCACCAAACTAAATCACTGTGTACAACAACCCCAGTGTGAGTGACTGCAGGGCCCTGTGAAACTCGTTATCTTCTTTTACTTGTTGGCCACACACATCATGTGCTATTTGAAACATAGTGGGTTGTATAATTGTGTTAAATGTGTTGTCTGCTACACAACACTCTTGTGATGTTCATTATGAGTTAATCTTAGGGACATGCCTAAACTAGTATGATTTGAGAAACTATGAAGAAGAAGAGGTAAAGTATACCACACATGTGCGTGTGAGTGTGTGCGTGCGCACACACACACACACACACTCTCTCACACACACACACACACACACTTTTTCACCCTTAAATCTCTGAGTCTAAATACATTTCGTGTCATTGTGTAAAAATATAACAAGAAAGAGAATGGCTTACACTACAACTCTAGTATAGGCCTAAAATAAATCAGATCTCAATCTTCTATAATCCATAGACATTCCATAAAAATCCAACTTTCCAGTGTCTAATTACTCCTAATTACTCCACTACATTAGAGTGGCATTTTCTCCTAGAAAAATAAACACACTTTCACGGAGCAGAGGAACAAAACCGAAGTGTCCTATTTGGAGAGGCAAATAAAGGCATATTCTCCCACGTGTCAGCATGGGAGTTTCTCAAGGCTACACTGAAATACTTGAGACCTTTGACTTATAAAGAGGAAAGGTTTGTGTAACTGGTATTTTGGAAGTTCCAGTCTGAGATCAAGGAATTGTATATACCACATACAAATATAAATAAATTCACCCTATAGATGAAATGAGCGTGTAGGAGCTCTGCTCCTATCGTGTGATACTCCTGAGGCTTTAGCTGTGAGACTCTCCAAGGGGAGACACTCTCCAGGAGCATCAGTTATCCAGAACACAGTTCTAAGAACTGCCTCTTTCAGGGGAGGGGCAGAGAAAATAGATATGACGGCGACTGCTAGAGACAGTGTGACAACAGTTTCTAGAGGGTGATGTACCATGCCATTCTACAAAGTTCCATTGAGAGCAGTGTGCCTTTATTAATTATCCAGTGGTCTGTATCAGACTAGTTCCTTCCACTGGATTATAAAAGGAATGTTCAAGTTGAGAACCAGGGTACAGTTGTCCTGCATGAAGATAACATCACGTTTGTGCCTGCTGCTGGTACAAAGACCAAAATGGGGTCAGCACATAGCTAGGTTCAAGAGGAGTTAAACCCCCGGAATCCCAGATTCCTTCCTGCAAAATGACAAAATTGTACAAGCAGACGTCTTACATTTTTCCAGTGCCCACACTTGGTTCACACAGGGCGACACAGGCCAGAGTACCTGACTATAAAAGCTAAAATAGAAATTCTTGACTGTTAGGTAAAAAATAAAATAAAAGTAAAAAACAAAACCGACCTGGGTTTTGAGAGATAAAAGTCCTATCAAGAGATCAGCTCATTTTATTTTCTCTTAAAACAAGACTGTAATGATATTAGATTAAGAGTTAGATATGGTGGGTCTAAGATACTGAAAATGGATATAACTGATGAAACGATAATTGTCCTAATTGACTCCTAAAATAACACAGGGTGACTTTTAAAGTAATTTTAAATATAATGTGTAATGATTGAAAACTGCCTAATGGGAAGTTTATTGAAAGAAAGCAGCCTTCAGTGTCATGAACTAGGATACTAGAGCCCACTGTTTCCTGCTAATTGGTTACATTGTTGCCCTGTCCCTTCTGATCTACTACACTTAACGTTCTTCTTGCTCTTCCTGTATTTCATCCTAGTTTTAAGTAGAATGTTAATATTTACAGTCTGCTCAGTGTTTGAATTTCTATTCTTGGAAACCAAATAATTCATTCATTAACACATTTCTTTTTTGTTTCGTTCCTAGCCACGGTCAGAGCGGAAGTGGAGGTGAGACACAAGCTTTCTGTTTGTAGTCTTGAACATGTTTGAAAATGTTAATGAGAAAACACTGTAGTTTGCTAACTGTAAAGAGGAGTTTTTTTTATATTTCTGTACATCAAATCAAGTATTTTAAATATCATTTTATTGGTACAGCCATTGTGCCACAAGAAGATTTCTGTGTAAGCATATAATGAACTTTACCATATCCTCCCAACCCGTACCTTTCTTCCTCTTCCTCTTCCTCTTCCTCTTCCTCTTCCTCTTCCTCTTCCTCTTCCCCCTCCCCTTACTTCCTACCTTTGCTCCCCTAGATAATTTCTCTTCTGCTTTCTTGTCATATATACATACATCATTTTATAGATCTGTATAGGAACCAGAAGTTAAACACTCAGCGGGATCTTCAGGAGGGAAAGTACTTGGAGTCTATGACCCAGATTCTAGACTTGGTCACCAAGTGACTGTGACTCAGTCACTTCTGTCTCCCACGTTTGCTGTGGATCCTCGTGTGACTCCAGTCTCAGAGTGCCCGGGATAGTCTTGCTTTCTGCACACTGTCTGAGTGCACCTAAGCCTCCCCAGCGCCACACGGTTTTTATCGCCATTGCTCTGTCGTGCGGCTTAATGTCAGGCATGGTGGTTCCCCCAGAAGTTCTTTTATTGTTGAGAATACTTTCTGCTATCCTAGGTTTTTTTGTTATTCCAGATAAATTTGCAAATTGCCCTTTCTAACTCTGTGAAGAATTGAGTTGGAATTTTGATGGGGATTGCATTGAATCTGTATATTGCTTTCGGCAAGATAGCCATTTTTACTATATTAATCCTGCCAATCCATGAGCGTGGGAGATCTATGTTTTCTCATATTAATTCTCACCCATGCGTTTTACATCAGATCCGGAGTGCCCATCATCCCTCATTTCTTTATGATGGCTTTGGCCCTAACATGCTTTAAAACAATCAATAAAGCAACTGATTTAGGAACTGATAGTGAGAAATGCAAAGTTTTCCACTTAAATGGCTAATACGAAAAAGGGATGCTTTCCGCAGTCAAATGGGAGAGAATTGGTATCAAAATCAGAGTGGCCTGTATGTGATCAGGTTGTACAACTGACAAAAGATTTCCTTCCTAATCCGAATGAAGGGATGTTCCCCCCGCCACCAACAGACGACGAGATCTATGATGGAATAGAAGAGGAAGACGATGATGATGGGTAAGAATGATCACTGAATTGCTTTTCCCCCATGATATCACATATATGATAATTTAATGTTCATCTCCAGATAGTATAAACAGTAGAAAATATGGTTCTTCTTCGGTCCTAAAATTGTGAGAAGGTTTAATTGTCATTAAGGGTAAATCATAAAGGATAATTGTGTCATACTGTAAACAAACTAGTAAATTGAAAAATCTCATTTATGAGAAAAAATGAAAGAAAAGAGGAAAAATTACAGTGATGTGGATGTTTCTCTTTTTTTTTTAAAGAATCTCACAGTCATTTATCTATTAATGAATAATACTTTTACAACCATTTCTAGAGTTTATTGGTTACATGGCTGTGGTGTCTTCTGCATAATAACATAATTATAGCTGGGCATCAGGGCTCATACCTATAATTCTGGGACTCCAGAGGCTTAGCAGAAGCATCACTTGAACCCAGGAGCTCAAGGCCAGTCATAGCTGCTTAGTAAACCTGGAGATAACCTGAGCTATAGGATGAGATTCTGTTTCAAGTAAATTGAGACCTTTGTGATCTGTGGTAATTTTATAGCAGAACCGGTATTGAATATTTATTCCTTTGCTTGATAATAAATGCCTTTATTTTTATAATTATAATTTATAAAAAAATCTTTTGAGTTGATAAATCTTTCCATTTTAAAATAACATATTTAAGATCTAGTGTGTATTTTACAGTAGTCATAAATAATTCCAAGTCAACATTTTAAACTTAATTCTAGCTGACTTGTCCTAGCTTTGTGTTTTAGAAACCTAAATAAATCTAACTGAATAATTAAGAAATGACTAGCTGGGCGAAAGAAATATTCACTCACCAGCATGTATAAATTTAGCAGCACCATATTATTGGCTAAAATGATCTATTTACTATTATTTATGGTCAGCATAGTATAATTACTTAAACTCTGAATGTCCACACAATGTCTTCACGGTTTGCTGATTATTACATTCTGTCAATGCCTGATGCTCCCAAGATCCGTGCCGCAGGTTGACGAGAAGACTAACGCATGGTCCTGGGGGATTTTGAAGATGTTAAAGGGAAAAGATGACAGAAAGAAAAGCATTCGAGAGAAACCTAAAGTCTCTGAATCAGACAATAATGAAGGTTCATCGTAAGAGTCAACTGACTGCCTTCAGTGCACAATAACTACACTAATATTGGTTTAATTGAATGCTACTAATATTCTATAACCAATAAGGAAATCCTGTTGAACTTACACCACTTAACTGCCATTTTCCATTAATCATCACACACTCATCTCACAGTGTAGTTAATTACATTAGAGGACCCCACTTATTCTGAAATTATTGTGTAATTCTAAGGTACACTCTACTTGCCCTGCAAACTTGCATAAATACCAGAGATACACACACATGTGCACATATGCACACACTTTTAAGAACTCAAGCACACACAGTCATTCATGAACATACACACCAGTAGGATCTCTCTCATCAGAACAATCATCTAAAACTTTACTATTCTGATTGCAAGCCTCCATTTTACTGTATGGTATTTTATACTGAGTACTTTTAAAACTCCATATTCTGTATTAAAATTTAATTTGTTAAAATCTAAGACATAATTTAGAATTTTTTTCTAAATATAAAATTGAAAATTTTACAATAGTAATTTATTTTTAAATTATATGCATATACAGATTTGTTTTCAGTATTTCAAGTTAATCTGAATAACTAATGCATAAACAATTTTCAGCCTCAAAACAGCCCCTTAGTGTAAATTCCATGTATATTATTTTGAAGAATCTTAACCATGTGCAGATGAATCTTCCCGTTTTTGCATTTTTCAGCGTGTTCACATTTAACTGAAACCTTTATACATTGTTTTCACACAGCCTTCCTAATGTTATCCTTTGTGTGACGCACCAAAGAGCAGTCAATAAACAGCACACTTACCATGTTGAGGACACAGAACAAGAAGTCTTCTCTTGAGCGACATTGCTCAAATGTAACCTTCACTTGGTGCCAAAGGAAGGTCTCTTTTCTGCCTTGTGTGCACACTACCAAATTCTGATTCGTGGTTATTTGAGCGAATGTCTTTATATCGTACTTTAACCAGTCATTCCTGTGCTGTACATGAATCTTTCAGAAGTGAGTGAGCATGTGGGGGTGGGGGTCTGCTGTGTGTGTGTGTGTGTGTCTGCTTGCGTGCATGCGAATGTGTTCATGCTTGTGTGAATGCATGTGTGTGTGTGCTAACTAACTGTCATAGTTCAGAAAAAACTTCCTCTTCTGCTACAACTAAACCCACCTGATGTTCGTCCCTCTCACCCCTGCCCATCAGCTCTCACTGTCTAGTTTAAGAGTACATTCCTTTCTTATTCATCACTCTCCAGTTTGGTGTAGATAAGGACACACTGGAGAAATGTGGTCATGTTCCAATGACTGCTGCTGATTTTTGACTCTGTAATTTCAGTCCTTAATTTAAATAAACAGTTTGGGCCAAGCTTAAGAATAGCATGGGGCTCTAAAATACTAAGTCCATTTAACTTACTCTGGTGTGCTGACATGCTCAAACTTTAGAGCAACTCTAAGATATTGACCTAGCAACTGTGGGCAACATAAAATGACCGTCTTCATTCTTGACCTTTTTTGAACAACCAAGCTAGTTCAAAGCCAGTCTCAACAAATTCCAAATCGATGGCTAGAAGTTAGTGGCAAATGGAAGATAAGAAAGGTATGGTGGTCAGCAGATTAACCCATGTCACAACTTTAGAATATTTTCACATCTCCCTCATGTAAAGGAATTAAGTTCAAGGTTCATATTACTCTGATTTTAACTATATCCTCTCTCTCTCTTTTTTTTTCAGTCTCCCTTCTCAGCATAAGCAACTGGGTATGTAGTAAAAGCTAATTATGCAGTTTACAAATGATTTCTCACACATGTGGTAGAGGGAAGCATTGAATGTCATCCCTATTCCTGCTTTAAGTCCTGACTCCAAATAATAAACATATCACATTACACAAACAATTTTATCCTAGATGAGCCCAACTACCCAACAATAGAAACACAACCATAAAAATAAAATTCATGTATTATATACTTCTCTTTTGTTGTGATAAAACACCATTAATATCCCTCCCCAAAGCAGCAGGGTCAGGCCTGTCCCAGCAGTTACCTACTCCTTGGTACCAACCCCTGTACTGCTTTTCTATTACTGTGAAACACCTTGATGAAGGCATGGTGAACGAGCAGGAAGCTGAGATCTCACACCTGGTAATGGTATGTGCCTTCAACTCTCAAAGCCACCTCCAGTGACAAACATCAACAAGGCCATACCTGCAAAGCCAGCCCAAACAGCATCACCAACTGGGGACTAGGCTGGCCTTGAACTCAAATGCCTGAGAACATAAGAGACATCTCATTCAAGTCGACACAAGTAGCTTCAAAAGAATTAATCTGAAAGTCACTGTGGCATAGAGATAAGTGGAAAGTAATGGATACCTGTCTTAGACAGGGTTTCTATTCCTGCACAAACATCATGACCAAGAAGCAAGTTGGGGAGGAAAGGGTTTATTCAGCTTACACTTTCCACATTGATGTTCATCACCAAGGAAGTCAGGACTGGAACTCAAGCAGGTCAGAAAGCAGGAGCTGATGCAGAAGCCATGGAGGGATGTTCTTTACTGACTTGCTTCCCCTGGCTTGCTCAGCCTGCTCTCTTATAGAACCCAAGACTACCAGCCCAGAGATGGTCCCACCCACAAGGGGCCTTTCCCCTTGATCACTAATTGAGAAAATGCCTTACAGTTGGATCTCATGGAGGCATTTCCTCAACTGAAGCCTCTTTCTCTGTGATAACTCCAGCTGTGTCAAGTTGACACAAAACTACCCAATACAATACCTAATGTGAGCCATGGCCCCACCCCAATTCAGTCCGTGCTTGATATATATGTGTAAAAATACGCAGAAGGCATACAACCAGATACTTCCAGATAGCCTCTTTTCAACTCATATGCTTGTGTTGAACTTGAGGGGGAAAATGGTACAAAGCTTTCATCTTGGTACAATTTCAGTCATTTTAAAATTCTGCTAGGGCAGATCTTCTAACAATTTTAAAAATTTTGCTCTGAATAAAATAAAATGTCTTTAAAATATTGGAGGGCTTTTAAAGAATTTATCTACTTAAATTTGTAAATATGTTTTTAAGAGTATGTCAGGCTGGAGATGTGGCTCGGTTTGTAGCATTGAGCTTGATCCCCAGAACGCCATAAAACAGGCATAGGGGCTACTCTCATTCAGTTCACCACACCAGTCATAACTACTTCTTTCTTTCTTTCTTTCTTTCTTTCTTTCTTTCTTTCTTTCTTTCTTTCTTTCTTTCTTTCTTCCTTCCTTCCTTCCTTCCTTCCTTCCTTTCTTTCCTTTCTTTCTTTCCTTTCTTTCTTTCCTTTCTTTCTTTCCTTTCTTTCTTTCCTTTCTTTCTTTCTTTCTTTCTTTTCTTTCTTTCTTTCTTTCTTTCTTTCTTTCTTTCTTTCTTTCTTTCTTTCTCTCCTTCCTTCTTTCCTTCTTCCTTCCTGCTTGATTGCCTGCTTTCATTTTTGCTTTTGAAGACAGGGTTCCTCTCTGTAGCCCTAGCTGTTCTGGCTCTCACTCTATAGACCAGGCTGGCCTTGAACTCATAGAGATCCACTTACCTTTACCTCCAGAGCACTAGGATTAAAGGCATGAGCCACCACTACCTAGCCCAGCTCATGGCTACTTTCTATCAATGTTGTTTTTGCTATTTCTTATCACTTGGTGTATACTATTTATAGAAATGAGATTTGTTTTTGAAGGCAGTACAATTATACTATCACTGTAGGGTATAAACTAATACCTAACAAATCACAAAAAGGATATGGTGGATGATAGATGATACAGATAGCAAGATGAATGGATAGATAGATAGATAGATAGATAGATAGATAGATAGATAGATAGGTAGATAGGTAGATAGATAGATAGAGTTAGATGACAGATGATAGATAAATACATAGATCATACATACATACATACATAGATTTGGATGAGTGCAAGAACACTCCATAGTATGTAGAATACTGCCAGTGCCCAAGAGTGCTGACCTCTTTGTCCACTGTTCTGAAGTCCTACTAATCTTTCACTAACTATACTTGTGGAATTTTAGAGTAATAGCACTATTTCAAGTTTTCCCCCCAAATAATGATAGTTGTAATCATATTCACTGGTTTCCATTGTTAGTTTGTTTATGCACTGATTATTTGAAGTTGAATATTCACATTCAGGATGGTAAGGACTTCCTTCCTTCTTCCCTTACTTCCTTCCTTTAAAAGTAGATAATACCTTTAGTAGAAATGTATCCAGAAAAATCTCTTACTGGCTATGGGAAGTCTTCAGTTTACAGTAACATCACTGAATGTTTATATCAGAGTGTAAATGGACCATGTTTCAATATTTGATGTTCTGTCTCTTATTAGATGTGGGAGAAGAAGTTTACGATGATGTGGATGCCTCAGACTTCCCTCCTCCACCTGCAGAGATGAGGTCATTAAACTGTTTACCTTGCACTGAAGTGTTGACAAGGAGATTGCTCAACAGCAATGACCAGGAGTAAAAATCCAGCGTGGTGTATGTGTGCTGTGTGAAGTTGTGTGGGCTCTGCTGTCCCTTTCTAAAGCTGTGCCTGTTTCTGATCACACCTCTCACCTTGTTTGTGAGCAAATTATCCTAACCATCTCTTGTCTCTCCTCTGCCCCTCTTCATTCCTTCCTCTGACCCCAGACACTAGTTCTGCCCCTGGTTTCCTGACTAAGGTCTGCTGTCTGCTGGTGACTCACTGCTGTCTGTAGTCACTCACTTACTGGGAACATATACTTGAGATTCTGCTCACAAGTCACTTCAATGCTTCGTCTTCTCTCTTATTTTTACCCTTTTCCTTGACTTCTTTCCCCTGGAATATGCTTCCTTTCTATGCCATCCCTCAACCATTTTCTTCCCTGTCCTCCACCAATGGTTTTCTTGGTTAAAAAAAAAAAAAAAAGAAAATTATTACTTAAGAGGTCTTTAATGTATGTCCTTTTTGTTCGCAAGTTCATTAGATTCTCAAAATTTTTATGCCAATTCCTTTTTTGAGTTAAGAGTGAATAATAACTTCAGTTTACCCAAGATTTATGTTTAACTTTCAGGTTAAGGTGTATGAAAGGTACCTAAGACCAGTGAGGATAAAAAGAAGATCTTTTGGGAAGCCTTTGGAGGTAGAATGTAATGTGCTAGAACACTTGCTCACTTTTTGAATAACTATGTGAGGTGACTTGTGTACAAAAGCTAGAAACCTCTGGTGGTGTACCCCAGAAAGAGATGAGTGAGAAGACAGTAGAGGGCTGCAGAGATGGCTGTGATTAAGAGCACCGACTGCTCTTCCGAAGGTCCTGAGTTTGGATTCCAGCAACCACATGGTGGCTCACAACCATCCGTAATGAGATCTGACGCCCTCTTCTGGTGCATCTGAAGACAGCTACAATGTACTTAGATACAGTAATAAATAAATCTTAATGCCCCAGTACAGGGGAATGCCAGGGCCAAGAAGCGGGAGTGGGTGGGTAGGGGAGCAGGGCGAGGGAGGATATAGGGAACTTTCTTTTGGGATAGCATTTGAAATGTATATAAAGAAAATTTCTAATAAAAAAGAAGAAAGAAAAGAAAAGACAGTAGAGTTGACAAGTTAGCGGGCGCACATAGCATTACTGACTCGAGCTGAGCCTGCTGAGATGGACCGAAGAACGCATGAGAGGATGTCAAGTATTTACTTTTACCAGTTAAGCCAATTTGACTGAATAACAGACAGTATCAAGATCGAAGAAGCAGAAGGCAAAATATGCTGCGGTCCACACAAGTCCTACAGGCAAAGCAAGAAAGAAAGATGGAAGAAGACTCCCTCCCTTTTCGTTGCCTATGAAGGGAACGTCTCCCCATAGTGACCCACTCATTCTAATATTACTCAGCACATGGGCATTGTGCTTGTCTCTGATGAGCTCTAATACAATTTTCTGGTTTCTATTACTCTAGAAACCCCCACATCCCAGTAGCTGGCTCTCCGGGAACCCAGAGTCACATCCTGGCCCTTTTCTTGGAGCAAAACAAACGCCAGCTGATTAAACTTGACCAGATATGACTGTTGGGTTTCCCCCCCCCCCCTTACCCACTGTTTATTTTCAGAAATTAAAAACAATTCTATGTTTAAACACAGTATCCTATTTTGCAATAATTTATTTTCAAACATAGCTTGTGGTGCATATTCAGCATTCATTCATGCTCAGCTCATCCCAGACAGCTAATCTGGGCCAGCAATTCCACCGATGCTCGGATCATGAAAGTCTCCTGGGGCTAGATGCAGGACATGAGGTGGATAATGGTCCTAGTTCTTTTCGCAATGAGCAAGACAAATATTTTTTAAAAATTAAAAAATAAAACGAATCAAACATTTTCAAAAGATCACAGACAATTTTTTCTAGGTAACCAATGAAAATTAATAACAATATCAAATTTTCACTCTTCCCACCTATTCTAGTGCTTTCTTTAAAAACTCCCTTCTACGGGAATTCACATGTCTTTCTAGTTGTCTGTATTCAACTTTTATATTCTAATGAGCAACTTAATGAGATGGCTAAGGTGAAGATCGACTATTAGCTACCGTCTTTAAGATGTTCCCTCACGATATCAAAATAGTAATTTTATGTACATGCTTCTCATTAGCCAACACTTCCTCTCTTCCATGACTTCTCCATTTATTTCTGTTTTATTTTCCTCTTGTGTGGATCAAGTCTAGGTGTGTGATGTGTGAGTGCTCTCCCGCTCAACTCTGTCTTCTCCCTCATAACTCCAATTTAATTAGCTGTGAATATAGAAAGATAGATACATTTCATAAGTCATAAAACTATGTTCTTTTAAAAAGCAGTTTTGAGCCTTTTTAGTAACATTATCTCTGTCACTCAATTTTTGAGAGAGATAGAAAAATGTACAGGGTTCAAATGTAGGTCTAACCACATGAAACCATGGAATGTAAGCACTGGTCTAATATAACAGTAGGCCTTTTGGTTACAGTTTAACTCACTTGTATTATTTTCATGAACCACATCTATCTGTCAGAAAGACATTATTGGTTATAATGATAAGTACTGAGTTAAAAACAATATTGGCCAAAAATTTATTATTACATGCTGGGTGTGGTAGTGCATACCTTTAATCTCAACACTTGGAAGGCAGAGGCCGATTGATCTTTGTGAACATTGAGGCCAGCCTGGTCTATGTGTATACAGTGAATACAGTAAGACCCTGTAACAAAAAGAAAACATTTAAAATTTAATGTTAAGAATTAAATCTCTATTCTGATCTATTCTTTGCTATTTGTCAAAGTATTGGCTGATTTGTGTTCTGTCACCCTAGTCAAGGAATGAGTGTTGGAAGGGCAAAAATGGAAGAGAAAGATCCCAAGAAGCTAAAAAAGCAAGAAAAGGAAGAAAAAGACCTCAGGAAAAAATTTAAGGTGTGTAATACTTAATACAATTCAGAGTATGTAAACCTTTAAGTATCTGTATGTGAAGCTGGTGAGGTTTGAGGTGGCTTAGTTATTGTCACGGGACTGTGATAAATAGCCTGATAGCATCTTGAAGAACAGGCCATGATTTCTTTTGACTCACAGTTCTAAGCTACTGTTCACTATGAAGAAATCACAAAGGCAGGAGCTCCATGGGGCTGGTCACATTGTGTCTGCTGTCACAAAGCAGACAGAAACAAATGAATGCATATTGGTGCTTAACTTGTTTTCACCATTTTATACAGGCTCGGAGTCCCTGTCCAAGTCATAGTCCCAACCATAATTAACATAGTTCTTCCTGTATTGATTAACAATTTTGAGATAACCCTCCACATGCATGTGTAGAGCGAAACCCTTCTTAGTAAATTTGTCAATACATTTCTATAATAATTCGTATCATTAATGTGAATATATTTACCTTTTTCAGTACGACGGTGAAATTCGAGTTCTATATTCAACTAAAGTTGCATCCTCCTTAACCTCTAAAAAGTGGGGAGCGAGAGATCTGCAGATAAAACCTGGGGAGTCACTCGAAGTTATACAAAGCACAGATGACACCAAAGTTCTCTGCAGGAATGAAGAGGGCAAATGTAAGTCACAGCAGACACCACCCTGTGCCTTTAACAACAGCCAGGCCGGCTACAGCGGTCCTGCCTTTCTCCTAACTCATTTTGCTCTGTGGTTTGTGAGTTGTAGGACATGTTAAGAAACTGGAGCTTCTGCTATACTGAAATTGATGAATTCTACTTTAATGTCTTTGGGGGCCTTTTTAAGTTATAACATGATTACATCTTTTCGCCCACCCCCATCTTTTCTGTTTCCAATTTCTTCCTTGTATCCTCCTTTGCTCTCATTCACGACCTCTTTTTCTTTAATTGTTGGTGTGTGTGTGCGTGCGTGTGTGTGTGTGTGTGTGTGTGTGTGTGTGTAACCTGCTCAGGAATGATCATTTGGTATTGGATAACCAATTGCTGTGCTCTTCCCTGGGGAAGACATTCTCCCAATCTCCGTGTTCCTCCATCTTTTTAAAACCACAGTGGAGGCTGTGAGCGCCATCAGTGGCAGAACACAGGCTTGAAAATGCCAGTGGAAACATTGCATACACATCTGTAAGCTTTCTCACTGATACCTTTGTGATTTCTAAGCTCACTGATACCTGCTTCCTTTCTAGACGGCCTGAAAGTCTTATCTCCACAGGATGACTGTGTAAATCTCTTACCCTAACCCCACCCAGTAGGATGTGTTTTGTTTATCAGAAAGGCATTCTTTAGGTTGTATTTTGTTTTAGTTTGACTTCCTCTTTTTAAAGATGACTATAGTGTATGGTAGACAATGGCTCAGCAGTTAAAAGGTCTTACTACTCTTCTAGAAGACCCAAGTTTGGCTCCCTGCAGTCACATCTGACAGCTCACAAATAACTGTAACACCCCCCCCCCCCCCCCGCTCCAGGGGAGCCAACATCCTCTTCTGGCCTCCGCAGGAATCTTCACTATTGTACTCATAACTCCACACAGACATGCACATATACATAGTTAGAAATCACATAAAATAAATTTTAAACAAGAAGGTTAGAGAAGGCGGGCAGGAAAGTACTACTATCAAACTATCAGCTCCTGAGTCATTAAACTTAAATGTTGATGTGACCCCTGTCAGTTACTGTCCTCCCAGGTAGTGAGCAAACTGGGTATGTACTCAGAAGATTAGACAGAAGGTTAAAGGCTGCTCCTAGGGAGGTGTAAAGGTATTCAGGATGTTGAGCAATCTTATAGAGAGTTCTGGAAGCCAGAGCAAAGCCCTCCATAAATAGAACAAAATGGTTTAATATTAGCAGAACATCTGAGACTGCCTTTCAGAGTATTATTCCAGGAGGATTGAATTACTGTGCACATCTGTAAAATAAATAAGTTATGTTGTCTTAGATAGGTTTTCCAATGCTGTGAAGACACACCATGGCCAAGGCAACTCTTTATTATAAAGGCAGACATTTAATTAGGAGCTGGCTTACAGATTCAGAGGTTTAGTCCATTATCATCATAGCAGGAAGCATGGTAGCACGCAGGCAGATGGGGCATTGGAGGAGCTAAGAGTTCTGCATCTTAATCCAAAGGCAACCAGAAGAAACTGTCTTCTAGGCAGCTGGAAGGAGGGTCTCTTGTGCAATGGCCTGGCCATAGAAGGAGACCTCCAAAACCCACCCCACAGTCACACACTTCCTCCACAAGGTCACACGTCTAAAAAGTACCACTCCCTATGGGCCAAGCAGATTCAAAGCAGCACATGCTTATCACGGTCTGGTTACAAATGGGTGAGAGACGCAGAGTAAGGTTTATTTATTTGGCTTTGGAAGTTATCGGTGGGTTACTCTTAATCCTTTTCTAATGACTGGGACTGGCTACCTCCCCATTGTGGACCCCAAATACTGGCTGTTTGAATCTTTCTGGGTTATTTCTGCCCCAGCAGTGTGGTGTCCTGGGGCTGGAGAGCACTTCACGCTGACACATGTTGGTGATCCATCCATCATATCTAACGGAGCCCTTCTGCTCTCCCTTGGAAATGTCTTGTTGATCATCAAAGCTAATGATGCTCAGGCGTCTATGTCCACTAGAATTCAACAACACTGTGGACGTTACAGAATGAAGACTGTTCCGGTGTAGTTTACAGTTCTCGAGTCAGGCCACTGTGGATCTGACAAAGATTTAAAGGCGATGCTCAGAGAACAGACAGGAGATAAGGAATATCCCAGGGATAGACTAAATAATACTTTTCTGACTTTGAATCTCTTAAAAGTCAATGAAACAGCACAGCTGATAACACACACACACACAAAAACCACTGGATTTTAGAAGGGAAGGGGAGAGTTAGAAAATTTTTTTTCTATTTTAAAATTAATAAAAGGAGATCCAGAGTAACTAAGATCTGGAGTATGTATAATTTTGCCATACTTAGCTTAAAATAATTATTTTTTCAACAATGATTGCAATTTTATATATCCTTTTTCAGAGAGATCAAAAACATGACAGGCTTAGATAAGGAGAAGAATGGAAGATGGACTGGTAAATTGGAGACCATAGAGCAGAGGTTGGCGGATTATTTGAATCAAAATAGGGAACCTTCAGGATAATTCAATCTAGAATTTACAATAACACCAAGAGATGAAAGAAATCTTCAAAAGATTAAGAAATTAAAATGGCAGCCCATAGAGATTAAAAGGCTTCAGCTATAAACCAACATGGTCAGACTAGATATTATATTTATATTGTCAAGGATCAATTACTAAACAGAGGTCTATAGACAGAATTAAAAATCCAGGATCTACTTATTGAGGTTGCCTTGAAACAGTGGCATATAATATATGTTTTGGACTTTTTAGAGCTTGGAAAGTTGAATACGTACACATGTGGATACATCATACTATTAAAACATATTCAGAATTTCAATGGGCCTTTGCCTTTAATCCTGACAAGGATGATTCTGAGATTGCATGTTTGCTGGAGATGGTGACTGTCTTGGAAGTGCCTTTGCATTTAGGACCTTTTGAGCTTCAGCTGAACTAACTTTCTCTCTTTCTTTCTTTCTTCCTTCCTTCCTTCCTTTCTTCCTTTCTTCCTTTCTTCCTTCCTTTCTTTCTTTCTTTCTTTCTTTCTTTCTTTCTTTCTTTCTTTCTTTCTTCCTTTCCTTCTCTTTTTATTGGATATTTTCTTTATTTACATTTCAAATGTTATCCCCTTTCCTGGTTTCCCTTCAGAAAAACACCCTCCTCCTATTCCCTCCCCCTGCTCACCAACCCATCCACTCCTGCTTCCTGACCCTGGCATTCCCCTACACTGGGGCATAGAGCCTTCATAGGACAAAGGACCTCTCCTCCCATTGGTGTCCAACTAGGCCATCCTCTGTTGCATATGCAGCTGGAGCCATGAGTCCCACCATGTGTGCTCTTTGGTTGGTGGTTTAGTCTCTGGGAGCTCTGGGAGTACTGGCTAGTTTATATTGTTGTTCCTCCTATGGGGCTGCAAACCCCTTCAGCTCCTTGGGTCCTTTCTCTAGCTCCTTCATTGGGAACCCTATGTTCAGTCCAATGGATGGCTGTGAGCATCCACATCTGTATTTGTGAGGCACTGTCAGAGCCTCTCAAGAGAGAGCTATATCAGGCTCCTGTAAGCAAGCACTTGTTGGCATCCACAACAGTGTCTGAGTTTGGTGGTTGTTTATGGGATAGATCTCCACCACTATGTTCATAGCAGCCTTATTTATAATAGTCAGAAGCTGGAAAGAACTCAGATGTCCCTCACCAGAGGAATGGATACAGAAAATGTGGTACATTTGCACAATGGAGTACTACTCAGCTATTAAAAACAACGATTTTATGAAATTCATAGGCTAATGGATGCATCTGAATGATATCATCCTGAGTGAGGTAACCCAATCACAAAAGAACACACATGATATGCACTCACTGATAAGTGGATATTAGCCCAGAAGCTTGGAATATGCAAAATACAATTCATAAACCACATGAAACTCAATAAGAAGGAAGACCATAGTGTGGATACTTCTATCCATCTTAGAAGGGGGGAACAAAACACCCATGGAAGGAGTTATACAGACAAAGTGTGGAGTAGACACTGAAGTAATGACCATCTAGAGACTGACTCAGCTGAACTCTTATGAACTCCTTTTGTCACTCCTTGTGGTTCAATCTCTCTTCTCTCCTCTTCTCTCCTCTCCTCCCCTCCCCTTCTTCCCCCTCCCCCTCCCCCTCCCCCTCCCCCTCTCCCTCTCCCTCTCCCTCTCCCTCACTCCCCTTGATCCTACCTGGTGGAACTCCCAGTCCCATCCTATTCTCTCTTCTGCCCAGCCATTGGGTAATCATCTTTTATTGACAAGACAGAGAATAAATGGTAAGCATTATTTACACAATCTTGAGACAGGAGATTCTTGACATAAGCACATAAGCATTAAAATGCAGTGTCTAGATTGAAACTAGATGTGAGGATAGAGAGATCAGCATTTAAATAACACAAGAATGGACTTTACATGGTACACAATAACATTATGCCTACACATATTTAATTTCACCTTTTGCCTTTTCAAACTTCTTGCTTTTCTTAATTTTTATGAAATTTCTTTCTTGTTAATTCCTTCTTTGGCCTGGATCCTTGACAATTCTTAATTTCCCTAATTTCTGATCTATTCTCTATACATTCACTAGGACTTGGAATGATTACCATAGACATTTAACTCTTTCTCACCTAGGTCACCACAAATGGTGTTACCAATCACTTCTCTGCTAACCTGTTAACAAAATATTTTCAAGAACACCCAATCTCTAGGCAAGCATACAATAGATGCCCTTCATGATCGAGATCCATGGACAAGTGCAGTTTGCTATCTAGAACTGCCATCCAGAAATACAAAGTACATGGCATTCCATGAATAAAGTATGCCGGTTCAGTCCCACTGAGTTACTTTATTTAACTTGGAATGCATTCATCGTCCATTGAGATCAATTCAATCATCCTCTTAAACTGGAAGCATCCTTGCTCCTAGCCATTGAAGCCTGGTGAATCTCCCCTTCGCCTCTATGACACTGCTTCCACTGCTGAGTGGCTTGTTTCACCAACCTGCTGCTCTCATTAGACTTTGAGCTGTCGCAGAACTCCAGTGAAGTGTTCCTGATGTTGGATTGTCCTCACTGGTATGATGCCCCTCACCTTGAGCGGGACTTGATCAAAAGATTTCTAGTCTTGGTCTTAGAGTTCTAGCCTAAGACCCAGATAAAAGTCTGACATAAACAGTCGCAACAACACCTGCTGAATACTTTAACTGGTTGGCAGACAGTCCTCTGGCTTGCCCTGTCAGCGTGTATATCATTAAGGACTCTGAATAAGGTTCCTTCCTTATTTTTACATCTTCTCATGACCAGCCATGACTTGTTGTACTTCATCACCAGCATGACTAATGTTTTACTCACTCCCAATTTTCTTCAACCTATCAGAAAAGTCGGCAACCTAAGATTTAGACTGAGCAATTGAGAGGTTAAAGCATAACTGTGTGGAGCAAAAGTCTCTGGTATAGATATTGTCACATTGAATTGGGTCTCACCCACTGAATTCTACAAGTGTGAACTGTGTAGGCACTGGCATTTAAATATATATTTCTGGCAGATTCTCAAATGTTTAAAACACTAGCTAATATCTACACACATTCTACAATCTGATGCTCATAAGCTGAGAGTTTTCCCACCTCCTGTCACTGGAGAAAAACTTTCTCCAAAAAAGGAGGAGGAGGAGGAGGAAGAAGAAGAGGAGGAGGAGAAAGAAGAAGAGGAAGAGGAGGAGGAGGAAACTTCAAATGGCTGGATATCATCACATAACTAGTTGATCATTTCTTTGTTTTTGTTTTTTTTGTTTTAACAATACATGCTTACTGGAAAAAAATTGTATTTAGGAACTTAAAAAGTCAATCTGGACCATCTGTGGTGGCACACACTTAACACCCCAGTACTTGGGAGGCTGACTGAGGAACATCACTTGAAATCAGGAGTTCAAGGCAATCTTGGTAAACATAGTGAAGACTCATCTGAAAAACAAAATGGATGGATGGATATATAGATAGGTGGATGGATGGATAGATAGATAGATAGATAGATAGATAGATAGATAGATAGATTGTTTAAAGTCATTCTAATAGGAAATCTCAGAAACCATCAGAAGAGACAGAGAAAAAAAGAAGATAGATTATCTTTGTGAAAACCAAAATAATAAATTACATTCAATATTACATACCATTTATTGTGTTTCATATCCCTTCAAGTCTGACATCAGTTCACTTGTCTGGACAAGTCCACACCATATGATTATATGTTTTTAACTGCAGGAGACGAACAGTTACTTAATTTTATTTTCTGCAAATAAAACAAATAAATAAATAATAGGCAGTCATTTGATTGAGGAAAAACTGAAAATACAGTATAAAGTTTATTTAAATTTTTCCAAGCAATTGTCTATTTCCTTGGTAACTCTATATTTCCAATGTCTTCTCACAGGTGAGTTGTTAGCCCTGAGACAAGGTGGTAGGCAAACATTTTAGGAAGAAAGTGACTAGTAGAAATGGTGGGGGAGGTAATTTTGCTAACTGCTCTACCACACCATGCATTTCAAGACTTTTGTACAAGGCACTGGGTTTTTTTTTTTTTTGGTTTTTTTGTTTTTGTTTTTTCTGTGAGCAGAAGGCTTCCAAATGACAACTTGATGTGACTCATGAGAATCCCAGGAATATCAGTGCTCATGATAACGTAAGGCTAAACAGAGAGGCTGTTCTGCACCATGACCATGATTTTGTTTTGTTATCTGAAAGTTTTTTCATATTTCCTATGAATATCTCATATTGGTAGCATACCATGTGAATACAGAGAACATTTTTCTCCCTGCATTAAAAAATGACGTCTAAGAACTATACTGCCAGGATTGTGTAACAATTCGTGGTAAGTCATTTGTTTTGAGACTATCACAAACCATCCTGGAATAGAATCAAGTCTTAGCACTTGAGAGCGCTAGACAGCAAAGCCTATGCTATGTTAAAATTCACTAATCCCATAAAAACACTATGTAAGAGATTTTATAGTTAACAAGCCCTAAATTATCACGTCATCGTGGAACTCGTGTAGAGTAGCACAGCCTCCCCCCACATGTGACCTCCTTTACCTGAGTGAACTTTCTTCAGTATTCACAGTCATTGATATCTCCCTCCCTCCTTTCCCACACACACAAAGAAACAGCAAGAGGCAGAGAGAAGAGCGGATTTTAACAATAGCATCTATAAAGGAGTCCTCAACAGAGAAGAAAGCTGTTACTTCGAACTCTTGAGCAAGGACATTCAGGAGGGGGGATACTAAGCTTAGGAGTGTGAGAGAATATAGCTTTTAGAATTAGTTCATGAAGTTGAGATAATTAAGCTGTGTGTTATGAATTATTAACTTGATTACATAAAGGACAGCTAGTGGTGGTTTAACCAGGCCTGCAAATTTTTATCGTAAATGAGTTTTAAATTAAAAGTAATTTAATTGAAAGCAAATTACCTAAAAGCATCAGCAAATAATAATAATCTTTAATTTCCAGAAAGGTGGTTACATTTTCCTTTCATGAACTTTATTTTTCGTAATCTTCTGGAGATTTTTTTTTAATGGAAACATTTAATGTTAGAAAAACTTATCAGCAATCCTAATCAACAGTTTATAATTGTGTGTGTATATATATGTGTATGTATGTATACACACACACACACACTTCTTTCTTCAATTGCTGGCAGCCTGAGTTCAATCCCCACTACTCGCATGGTGGGAGGAAAGAACGGATGTCTGCCAGCTGCCCTCTGACTTCGAAATGATTATATTAAACAAAGTAAGTCTGATTTGAAGAAACAAGTTTCTCTGCATGATTTCTCTCACACGCGGAACCTCTGTCTAAATGTGTATGTGGGAGGGGGCGAGGAAGGGGATGAGAAGGGAAAGGGCAACCTTAGAGGTGGGAAGGGCCACCATTTGGAAGGAGGGAGGGAACCATCAAGAGAGGGACCTGGGCCACAGGGGATGTAGCCAGAGAAGAGAATAACTTAGACAAAAGTGTGAGGACACATGTGTGAAAACACTGTCATAAAATTACCTTTTAGGCTGACTTTAAAAATTAATAAAAAAAAGAAAAAAGAAATAGAGTAGAGAAACATGATCAATTTCCTCTATGTGCACATTCTATACACATGTAGTTAGTCCATGTTATCGTCTTAAAGGTTTTTTTATTTTTATTACTGTGAGTGTGTGTATCTGTGTGGGTGTCTGTGTCTGTATGGGTGTGTCGTATGTGGGTGTCTGTGAGTGTGTGTATCTGTGTGGGTGTCTGTGTCTGTATGGGTGTGTCGTATGTGGGTGTCTGTGAGTGTGTGTATCTGTGTGGGTGTCTGTGTCTGTATGGGTGTGTCGTATGTGGGTGTCTGTGAGTGTGTGTATCTGTGTGGGTGTCTGTGTCTGTATGGGTGTGTCGTATGTGGGTGTCTGTGAGTGTGTGTATCTGTGTGGGTGTCTGTGTCTGTATGGGTGTGTCGTATGTGGGTGTCTGTGAGTGTATGTATCTGTGTGGGTGTCTGTGTCTGTATGGGTGTGTTGTATGTGGGCGTCTGCAAAGGCTGGAACAGAGTATTGGAGGCCCTGGAGTTGGAGGCTGTTGTGAGCTGTTTATATGGTGGCTGGGTACCACACTGGATCCCGTGGATAAGGAGCAGGTGATGTGGTGGCTGGGTACCACACTGGATCCCGTGGATGAGGAGCAGGTGATGTGGTGGCTGGGTACCACACTGGATCCCATGGATAAGGAGCAGGACCTCTTAAGCACTGAGCCATCTCTTCAGACCCTCAGTATATTATCTCATAATTATTCACTTGTCTCTCAGCTTGCAAAACTAAATATGAAATATTTTCAAGGCTTTTATCTGTAGTTAATGTTAAATGTTTTCAAAACTGTATCTGTCATTAAAATGCATTTCCTTTTTCCTTTATAGATGGTTATGTCCTTCGGAGTTACCTGGTGGACAAGTAAGGCCATTTTCATCACTGTATTTGTTAAAAGACTCCCATGGCTTCCTTAAGGAGAAAGTGTTAATATCGCTCCCATAATGCAATGATCTGGACTTTCATAATAAATTGAAAACAATATATTACATTGGTATCAATCTAATAATGCCAATAACAAAGCTGAAAGTGCCAGTCTTAACTAGGAAGGAAGCCTGGCTGTCTCCTGAATAGTCTTACATACACGTTGAGCCATCTGCTCAGCAAGCACAGAAGGTGCACAGTGCAAAGCCACTACCTTTTTTGTTAATGTCTGTATTTTGCTTACTAATTATTGTAGCATTTGAACTGACCTAATTAGAGCCAACTACTGTCTGTGTGTTAGGTACTAATATCATCAGTTATTATGTCATAGTTTAGCCTCTAACTGAAGATTTTCTACACACACACCAGACATAGTTCTCTATCATGTTGCCCTTATTGAGAGTATGCCCATCCCCCTAAAAGAGATAGTAATCAATGACTCTTGTATTCTTATGAATAAGACCATTTCACAGTCTGTCACAGCCTAGTACTTAAGCCCTTAGACTCTTCCAAAATATTTTAAGGTTCTAAGACCAAGAAACCCAGCATAAAGTTAACCCCACCATCAGGCTGAGTGTCACAGCAATAGAAATGTTTGTAAAACTGACATAATGTAAGTTCCAAGGATTCACAAGCCATTTACCATAAGCAACAGGACACACACATCTGAATAGGACCGTGCATGTTACGAGTACTGTCAGCAAGCCAGAAGAGAGCAGAGAAAAAAAAAAAAAGAATCCTAAGAGTTTTTTCTTCTTGAGCAGTATTCAGTAATGTTCCAGTGGTGGGCATTATTGCTGGAGGTCAGCAGTGTCACAGTGGTGGGCATAGTATTTCTGATCTGCTTTGTTCTAAGAAAGATGCAAATTTTATGAGAAGAGTGTAATTGTAGATAGCAACATATCCTCATCAGTGATGACCCCGGGATGGTTGAGAGAACATGGAAAAGGGATACTAAGTTACTATTGGTTTGGTACCTACCAAAAGGCGTGCATTAGTAAACAGCAGGAAAATCTGTCCTCTTTGAATTCACATCAGCTTTCCATTAGCCAAAGCCTCCCTCTACCTCAGAGAAAGGATCCCAACAGAAGACATAGGGAGCTCATAGCATCTGCCACGCTTGGCAACAAGGAGGGGCCTGCTGCTGCCGCCACAATAAAGTCAGAGATAGGGAAAAGAAGAAGAACACGTCTACCCTAAAGTAACACAACTAGTCCACTGCTCCGATGCCTGGAACTGCATCCTACACAAGACTGTGTGTATGTCTACAATATGTGATTTTATTGTTTAAAGATCGCTCATTAGACCATACACTTTTACAATCAAAGCTTACATCTGACTCATATTTTATAAGTCTCCCAGAGCATGGGAGCCTCTCCGTGTTTGTTAATAGAATATTTCATGAAGATTCAGGACTAAGCAAAGCCTGAAAATATAAACATAGCCAAAATTACTGTGGTGGGTGTGATCTTCACAGTAAGTACTATACAAAATTCCATAATGGCTATATATTCCATAATAAGTATTTAAATACTTTAAACTTTAAACATTGTAACTGGAAACACACGCAAATGATATAGCCATTTTCTGTGCTAAATACTGTTTCCTTCATTTAAAATGTAGAATACTTGAAACTCACGTAAAAATATGAGTCTTGTACTATTTGCTGTTTAAATTCATTGCCCTTTTGGATTGAGGTCTCTGGATGAGGGTGGTGCCTTGGCAATCCAGTTTATTCTGTTCGGTACCCAGTTCTTAGGGAGTTCAGATGTCCTAAGCCCGTGGCAAAGCTCACAGTAGGGCATGGTCTGTGCTCTCAAGGCATGTGTTTGCTATTCTGTTTATAGAATGAACTAGGAGTCGACAAAGCCAGCGAAGGATGATGCAGAGATGAATGTAAAACCTTTGTCCCCTAGCACATCCACCTGCACAGACTCACCATTTACATCCACCTAAGTGTTTCTGATGCGTGGCAATTATATTATTGCTGTTTTCTTCTGTGTGTTAATGTTGGGAAGCTCTTTTCTATAAAATAAAAACGGTTTTCTGTGTTCGCAGTGATGGAGAAATCTATGACGACATCGCTGATGGTAAGTCTCCTGCAGCGCCCTCCACAGTAACAGTGAAAACCGATGGCTAGCTTAATTAGAGCCATCAGAGCTGATCAGAATGCAAAGTTTCTCAAAAATGCAAAGACAGAAAACGATTTGGTGTTGTAGGGAAAGAGGGATTATCTTTGCATGAGATTAAGAAATTGAAGAAAAGAGAAGCACTTTTCTTCTCCAGAATGAGAAAATATAAGATGGCCATGATGATTCAGGCTTGTAATTCCAGCACTTGGGTGGTGGAGAGAGGAAGATCAGAAGTTCAAGGGCAGCCTTAACCACACAACGAAAACTAGGGAGCAAGTTTAGGCTACATGAGACCCTGTGTCAAAAATCAACAGAACAGGGAAGACATGAAAGAAGTGGGAAGATTTGGAGGGCAGGGAAAAGTATTTGGTAAATTTTGTATTGTAACATGAGTTAAGATTTTGGTTTGGTTTGGTTTGGTTTGGTTTGGTTTGGTTTGGTTTTTTATCACAGAAAAATGCATTCTTGTTCAATTAATTAGGAACAGGTTTTAAAACTAGCAGCACTCATTCTGCACCAACTGAAATAATACTCAAGAAGTTAGCAATAGACTCATCTTTGCACCCTCTAAAATATGAAATTAACAAATCCAAATTGAACCACCATAAAGTTGGCAAATGCTGAAATGGGAGACTAGCAAACC
The DNA here is from genome assembly GCF_978045245.1 of Mus caroli. Classification (NCBI taxonomy): domain Eukaryota; kingdom Metazoa; phylum Chordata; class Mammalia; order Rodentia; family Muridae; genus Mus; species Mus caroli. The sequence goes on along the minus strand of NW_028227271.1, from coordinate 97,892,100 downwards.
TCTGGTCAATTAACAGGCACATATTTTATAATTAATAACACTAGTAAAATCATCAGATGTTTCTAAGTGATGACCCAAAGCATTAATCTCAACAAAACGTGCACAGTTGTCATCATGTTGCATGTGTGCATGTGCTTTGTTTGAGACCGGGTTTCACTTTGTAGCTCTTGTTGGCCTGGAACTTACTATCTAGACCAGGCTGGCCTTGAACCCAGAGATCCACCTGCCTCTGCTTCCCAAGCACTGGGATTAAAGATGTGCACCACCATACCTGGCACCACCCAGGTCCAGGTTTTGTTGTTGTTTGTTTTGTTTTTACATCAACTCTGAGATCAAACCTATTTTCTCTGCTTACAAGCAAGCTCTTCACAGATGGAGTCATTCCCCAGCCCTGATCCTTTAGTCTTTTAAGCTTGTGATACTTGTTGATGCTTAACGAATCTCAGTTCCAAAGGTGATGAGATGCCAGAATAATTAATCTTCAGTCTCATTTGATGGAGAATAAATCTCTTCGCCGATGTGGGCGAAAATGGATTATCAATGAAGGTGGCTTAGTTAGGGTTACTGTTGCTGTGATGAAACACCAGTACCAAAAGCAAGTTGCGGAGGAAAGGGTTTATTTCTTTTACATGTCCACATTGCTGTTCATCAACAAAGGAAGTCAGGACAAGAACACAAACAGGGCTAGAATGTGGACACAGGGGCTGATGCAGAGAACTATGAAAGGTTCTGGTTACTGGCTTGCTCCCAATGGCTTGTTCAGTCTGCTTTCTTATAAAATACAGGGACAGCACCACCCACAATGGGCTGGGCCCTCCCACATCAATCACTAAGAAAATGCCCTAGAGGCTTGCCGGCAATCTTATGGAGATGGTTTATTAACTGAGGCTCCCTCCTCTCTGATGACTCTAGCTTGTGTCAAGTTGGCATAAAACTAGCAAATAGAGAAGATTAAATATATGGCATTTCACTTAGCAATTTTAGTGTAAAATAAGCCAGTTTTATTTATTTGTTTGTTTGTTTTTTGGGTTTGGGTTTTTTTTTTTTTTTTTTTTTTTTGAGGCAGGGTTTCTCTGTATAGCCCTGGCTGTCCTGGAACTCACTTTGTAGGACAGGCTGGCCTCGAACTCAGAAATCCACCTGCCTCTGCCTCCCAAGTACTGGGATTAAAGGCATGTGCCACCACCGCCCAGCCAGTTTTATTTTTTCCTTTCATCTTAATTCTGGAGAGATTGAATTACTCAGAATTCTAACTTGAAGCACTTAAGGTATGTTATATATAATCTGTATTTAAAATTTTAAGACCAGATGTGGTAATGCAGACCCAGCACTTAGGATGTGAAGACAGGAGACTCAGAAGTTGAAAGTCCTGTTCAATGATCTATAGAGATTAAGAGCAGCCGGGGCTACAGGAGGACCTGCCTCCAAAACCATAATAGGGAGTTAGAAGAATGGCTCAGGAGTCAAGCTTATGTCGCAATCGTAGGCGCTGAGTCTAATCGCTGGAACACACAGGAAGACGGCAGGCAGTGATAAGTGCTTAGGAAAATGGCGGGCAGTGGTAAATGCTTAGAATCCCAGCCCTCTGAGGAGAGTCAGGAAGATCTGGGGCTCTCCCTAACTGGTGAGATTGAGAGACCCTGTCTCAGAGAAAGTACACGGCTCCTGAGAACGACACTAGAGGTTGTCTTCCAGCCTCCACTCTCACGCGCATACGCACCTGCACACACATGCAGACATATGCACACGCACATCTAAAAACCAATTTAATTAAAGTTATATTCTCTTTTCTTCCAGGTTGCATCTATGACAATGACTAGCACTCCGCTCTGTTCATTCCACTGCGCCTCTTAGTGGCCAACATGAATTTTAATTAGAATGTTCTTGGGTATTATAGAAAAAAATGTGAACGTACAAAATGAAATGTCAATCTCTATAAAGTTTTGAAATTTTAAACCTGGAAAATGAACTCTGTTTACTATGTTGGAAGATCAGGAATGAGCTTCTTCCCTTCTTCCTTCCTCCTCTTTTGTTGCTGCTGTTGTTGTTGTTGTTGTTGTGATCAAGGGTTTCTTACTGTGTCGTTCATGCCTTTTTCCTGCCTCAGCCTCCGAAGGGCTGAAATAATCAAGCTGAGCCAGCATACCCGCTTAAGGATCCCATTTTGCTTCGGCGCTTCTCTTAGACCACCAGCAGAATCTTCTCCACCATACGCTCTTTAAAGAAATAAAGAAAATGGAATGTAAAGAAGGGACTTTCAATTCCACAAGCAGTCAGCCTTCACTTGTCATCAGATTACCTACCCAAAATATAGGCAGAGCAAGTGCCTCTCAAGCCTGAAAGACAAGAGAATTGGCAGAACATTTGTATCAAATTGGTTCCTTTTTGTTCACTATGAAATCATATGTTAATTATTTGATAAGCATGCTTTCTGCTCTGTATGCACATCTAAGATTAACCTGTGTACAAGAGTCTAAAATCTTATTTCTGTGGATCTGTACACACATCGTTGAATTCTGTGCTCTGTTTAAATACCATCCTTACCTAGAGAAATGGAGGAGGCTACCAGACAATTGCGAACACCGTAAGGAAGAACCCTGAGACCCGCTCTCCTTTTACAGTGACGCTTTACTGTGTAGTCTCTTGGAAAGAGTTTTGTGTTTTGCTGTCAATTGCTTCTGCAGATCTTTACTAGAACCACTCTGCAGAACCACTTTACTAGAAAATTGTTGAGCAGAGGGAACACAGGGCAAGAAATCCCAGTGCTCCCAGTGCTTAGCCTGTGTGCTCCCCGCTGAGACCTGTCCCTCACCACCTCTTCCAGGCTGCAAAGCATTGGCTTTTGTATGCTAAGAACACTAAGCACCGTGATCCAAAACAGAACACCCCAACATCCAAGACAATAACAGATGAGGTAACACTGTTTTAAAATTACTGAATCCTGAGGCTGGTTCTATTGTTGACCATGCTGCAACCTTGGCAATATTCATTACTTGCCCACTGTTCTTGTAAAATACGAGTCAACTAAGTTTGTCCCAGCATTTTTTTCTACTGCCAGCTTCAAGCTTTTACAGTTTTACCTCCATCTCAGATGCACAATTCAGAAGTTCTTTTGTGTTTTTCTATTTGAAATCACTGATTAAATAATAATACATTATATAAGTAAACTGCAAAAGTCCATTGGCGTTTCCGAAGAGGGACCCCATTACATGTTCTTTTTTAAGTCAAAAATTATCTGGGATAGAGAAATAACTCAGTTGGTAAAAGTGTTTGCAGGCAAGCTTGAAGATGGAATTCAATCCACAGATCCCAGGTGAAAACCGAATGTGGAGACCTACAGTTCTCGCCATATTAGTGCTGAGGAGGCAGACGCGGGAGGTTCCTGTGGATCAGTGGACACTCTATCTATCCTAATTGCTGAGTCCCACACCAAGGACAGACATCTCTAAGGAAATGAACAGCACCTGAGGAACAAGAGCTGAGGTGTCCTTTGGACCCTACACATATATATCCTCTCACATATAGGAACATGTGCATACGGATTGAAAAATCTGTAAAAATAGCCCAAAGCCTTCCAATGGTTAGAGTTTCTATTACTTTGTTGTTGTTGTTGTCTTGTTTTGTTTTGTTCTGTTTTTGTTTTTTGTTTTTTGAAACAAGGTTTCCCTGTGTGACCCTCTCTGTTCTGGAACTTGCTCTGTAGACCAGGCTGGCCTTGAACTCACAGAGATCCACCTGCCTCTGCCTCCCTAGTGGTGGAACTAACTAAAGGTGTGCTGCTGCCCAGCCAAGTGGTTTGAAATTTTAAAGACTGTCAGCAGTATCTACAGCTCAATTTATAGGATACAGGCTCTGAGTCTCCGGGGTTGGGAATTACTCATCTCAGCTCATCTCTGAGTAGGAAGTAGTTTGGCCATATCAGCCATCCTGTGTCCTTGTGATAAATCCTTGTATCAGTAGATACATATGACGTGGCTCAAAAGTGGCCATTTGGTAGCTTTGGCATCAAATATAAATTATATGCTGCCTGCCTTTTCAGTAATTTTCCCTGATTAAGATTAGCACAATTCAATGCTAAAATCCCAAATTAGATCAAGAGAATATTTCAGATTCAATGTATAGTCAAGGAAATGGACAGATACCTAGGAGAAATTTGTGTAAAAATTATTTAATATATATTTGAGGTCTTAATTTTAATATACTAAATGTGATTTTGTTGTAGATTGTGTGTGGACTTTTGAGCTGCCAATAAAATACTTTTTCAGCAAGTGACCTGGCCTCCTGTTTCATGTCCATATGAAGGCCATCGGCTTTCCTCTCCCTTAGCTCCTTCTGTATCTACAGGAGACACCTATCTGCATCCTCCTCCCTGTGTGTCTCATTCTGCTTCCTATTCATAACCACACTCTCCCCTGGCACCTCCAAACACAGTGCTTCCTACTGTCTTAGAAATAGATAACTAAGTACAAGTCTCTTCAACTTCCCACCACCAAAACTTCACCCACGTTCAGACTTCTCAGAGCGTAAGATGCCACAACCCGAATTCAAAGCCATAACCAAGGACCGAATTTCCCCCAACTTCTCTCTGAGCCTGTTCCTACAAAATCCATTCTCTTCGTTCTCCTTTTACCTCCCCTTTCCCTCCCCTCCCTCTCTCCCTCTTCTTCCTCCTCTATCACATTTCTCTTTTTTTTTATTTTTTTTAATTTTTAATATTTTTATTACATATTTTCCTCAATTACATTTCCAATGCTATCCCAAAAGTCCCCCATAGCGCCCCCCACTTCCCTACCCACCCATTCCCATTCTTTTGGCCCTGGCATTCCCCTATATTGGGGCATATAAAGTTTGCAAGTCCAATGGGCCTCTCTTTCCAGTGATGGCCGACTAGGCCATCTTTCGATACATATGCAGCTAGAGACAAGAGCTCCGGGGTTCTGGTTAGTACATCATGTTGTTCCAACAATAGGGTTGCAGATCCCTTTAGCTCCTTGGGTATTTTCTCTAGCTTCTCCATTGGGAGCCCTGTGATACATCCAATAGCTGACTGTGAACATCCACTCCTGTGTTTGCTAGGCACATTTCTCTTTTATCCCTCCCTTCTTTCTTCACTTCCTTTCCTTCCTATCTTTAACTTGCTGTGAGTGGTTTTTCTCTGTATGTTTAAACTATACTAAAACATTTCTCAGCTGTAAGAAAGCTGAATTTTTAACCCGAAAACAAATACCTCTTCACCTATAACCCGTTTCAGCATTCCTCTCTCATTCCATTAGCTGCAAGTGGTCCATTGCCAGCTGTTACAACATGCCTCAGATTCCTCCAATTGTGTGGGATTTGATGAACCAGAGGTTCCCACTACAGTACTCTGCAAAGCATCACTCGTTGTGTACGGAGATCAGGATGCCTGCAGGCTGTCCTAACAAACCATTGAGAATAACAAGGGGTAAAAGATAACATACTGTTTATTCACAGAGCAAGTTCAGCTGAGGCCTCCCCAGGGGCCTTGCTAACAACCCCTCCTCAGAGTCCCAACCACTCTACCTCCTAACTTCACTGTGGCAGGCATGCACTGTGGACACAGGGTTCCTCCATCTTTTCTAGCTGGCTCTCTTTCCTGCACCTGTTTTTTCTGGTCCACCATTTTGCATTTTCAGCTCATCTTGCCATCAGCTTTCCAGGGAATCCAGACAGAGCACAGTACAGCTTTAACCATTATTAAATCCTGTATCTCAACCCCAAGATAAACTGAATCAAAAGTTGGGGGAAGTAATTTTGGAAGTCATTTGTAAGTAACCCTAAATTTGAATGGGGGACTGGAGTTTGAGAATTAATCACCCTGTTAATCCTTTTTCAGGTTCTCAAGATACACTCAGTCTCCAGACTGCTCCAACTTGGCTTCAGCTACTGTCACTTTAAAGTCCTTTCTATGTGATGTCCCCAAAAGAGCCTCACCCTCGTAGTTGTTAATCTTCATTGGCGAGGATTAGAATCATCTAAAATAGGAAATATATCTCTGGGTGTTTCTGTAAGGGAATTTTTTTTTTTTAAATAAAGTCTAACCAAGAAGACACTCCCTGGATGTGGACCAGTCTCCCTGAGATCTCACACTGAATAAAAAGGAGAAAGCAAGCTGAGCTTTCTTCTGTCTATGATTCCTGACTGTGCACACAATGGGACTAGACACTTCACTCTTCTGCGGCCATGTCAATGTCTTGGTCAATGATCTACTGCTGGGAACAGACACCATGATCATGGCAACTCACAAAGGAAAACATTTAACCCGGGGTGGGGGGACTGGCTTACAGGTTCAGAGGTTCAGTTCATTACCACGGCAGGAAGCATGGTGGCACTCAGGCAGATGGGGCTGGAGAAGTAGCTGAGAGTTCTACTTACGAATCCACAGGCAGCAGCAAGATAGAGGCCCTGGGCCCGGCTTGTGCACTTCAAATCCTAAAGCCCACCGCTTTGACACACTTCCTCCAACAGGGCCACAGCTCCTAAGGCCGCCGCCACTCCCTATGAACCTATGGGAGCCATTCTTAGTCAAACCACCAAAGTAATTCCTCAATCTTCGAGGCTAAACAAACCCTTCAGTTTCTTCAGTTTCTTTAGTTAGGTATTTTTCACAGCAATGAGAAAAATAAACATCCATACCAACCGCATAAGACTCCAAGTAGAAGTCTTCCTTTGACCTCAGCTTCTTGTGCTTCCTCAACATTCCTCCTCATTGGCATCTCTATTATCCTGCCACCCAAGCTTGAAACCTACACGTTTGTTTCTACACTTTATTTTATTTTGTTTTATTTTTGTCTATTGGGACACAGAGCTCCAAGAAGATAAAGACTCTCACCTGACTTGCTTTCACATCTGCATCAGATGGTATTTGAAGCTGTAACTAATACATTTAATAATGGGAGAATCAGTGGGTGATGGATCTACAAGAATGGGGTAAGCCTGTACAGTTATCACAGTCACAATGATCACAACAGTGTTCCAAGCTGGGCTTTCTGAAAACAGATGGTGGGAGAGTATAGATTACAACTTGTCTCTTAGGGATCAGTATCTGTGAAAGGAAGAGCAAGCAAAATTGAGTGAGAAAAAAAAGAAAGGTTGACTGTGAACCAGACCTGGTAAATGTTGGGACCGAGAGGTCTCTGATTAAATGTTTCATCAGCGGACTCCCTTCAGACAAAGTAGTGAGCCCTTTCAACAGAACTCCTCGTGCTCATCCCTGTGTGAGCCTCCTCGCCCTGCACCCTGAGAGGGAGGACTGCAGCCGTGGCAGCACACCCTGCTCACTTATTTGAGGCAATCAGCTAAGTGGCATAGCCTTAAGCAAGGTTCTCAACTTCTCAGGGCCTCAAGATCTTTTATTTATAAAATATGAAAGTACACGCTTAGTGGTTAAAATCAGATTGAAACAAAACTCTTGCCTTTTAGATTGTATGCATGCAGGGTAAAGACATTTGATCCTCCTGGAGCTGGAACTATAGACAGAATTCAAGAATTCAAGGTTGTGAGCCACTCGATGTAGGTGTGGGAACTGAATTTGTATCCTTTGCAAGAGCAGCCTCTTAACCCCTGAGACACCTCTCCTGCCCCCAAATAACTTAAAAGAAAAACAAAATATATTTGTTTACACATTAAGCTCAAAATCATATTTTATTTCTCCTACATATTCTTCCTTTGTTTTCTCAAATGCTTCGGTCCTCTCTGTTCTCTGCTTGCTTTTGGTAGATCCATCGATGAACAGATGATTGTGTCTGATGAAAAACATGAACATGTGTTTGCGGGAGTAAGTTGCTAATTGTGAGAGATGTTTTCCATTAGGCTCGGCTCTCCTGGTGCCCTTTCCAACCTTGCTACTGTCCTGCGCCCTCTGAGCCTGTGCTTTATCAGCCCCCTGCAGAGGCTCACTTGACCTCTGGCCTCCAGGTTCATGTGACCCTCGGGAATGACTGTGGTCTATCAAAGATACAGAGAGCGAGCCGAGTTTCTTCAGAATCTTTCTGGGGGACTCATCATGGATCATTATGTCCTTGCTCCCCTGAAGTTCCGGCTCTTTCAGACAGACGCTTCCACCGGGCCCAGCTCTCTCATTTTACTGCTTCTTCCTCATCTGGCTCCTTCGGGAGGTCAGACACACCCAGTGTCAGCGGCAGAGGTTTCCTCTTTATCTTGTGGTCTCCACAGACTGTCTACACATTTGTAAACAAGCCTTTTAATATTACCTGCGGCTTCTCACTTAACCATTTGTTTCCCACCTAAGCCTTAAGGATACATGACTCAATTCTAATAGCTTCTGAGTCCATGTCACCAAGTATTTCCAGAATCTAGATGTAAACCCAGGTTCACGCTTTGGTTCCCAGCACTCATGTTGAGTGTGCTACAACTGCCTGTAACATCAGCTCCAAGGGAGCTGACACCCTGTTCTGCCCTCCTGAGGTATCTGAACTCATTTGTACATACCCTACACACATACACACACACACACACACACACGCATGCATGCACACACATACATACACACGAACACACACTCATGCATAATTAAAACTAAGAAAATCTATTATTTTGCTTTATTTTTTTACATTATATTCATTTACATTTCAAATGATACCCCCCTTCCCAGTTACCCCTCCACCAACACCCCATCTTATCCCCTCCCCCTTCCTCTATGAGGGTACTCCTCTACCCGTTCACCCACTCCCGCCTTACCCCTCTAGCATCCCCTTACATTGGGGCATCAAGCCTACCACTCCTCCCAAGAAAATCTATTTTTAGAAATAAATCTATTTTTTACTAAAGTGTTGCTCTCCCATTCTTTGGTTTTCTAAGACACTGAAAATACAATGGCTTGAAACCAAATAGAATCCACTTGCCTTTAATCCCAGCCTTAGAGGTAGAGACAGAATTTCTGTGAACTTAAGGGCAGCCTGGTCTACGTAGTGAATAACCGGGATACAACAGAGAGACACTGTCTAAAACACAAACAAAGAAAAGAATTCTAAAGGACAACTGTGGTTTGAGGCATGTCCTATTGAGCAGAGTACTCATAGCTAATGGCCAAGTTCTTATCAATGGGGAGCAAAGCAACACCTTCTATGACACCAATATCAACTCATTCACCTCAGTTTCTTGAAACAGGCGTTTGAGACATTGTGATATTTTCCAAAAACTACCTAATAAGTTACCGAGTTTTACTTAGACATGTAAGCCACATCTTCCTTTTTAACTATTGATCCCCCTGTCATCAGATGCAAAAGCATTATCCTATCATAGCTCTAAGTGTGCTTCTTAAAGCAGTCATTTCTAAAGTTAGGATGAGTTGAGCTATAATTCATAAGCTAATACAATGTGCTCGCTGAGCCTCACTCTAAGTGGGAGAAGCTATGTTAAGTGAAGCACTGAAATCCTGGTGCCTCCCACATTCCTCAAGGGACCAGCGTTTTCTCATTTTTAATATATAAAGATCTCAAAGAGATGTGCTAATCTACAGTGGTTACCTAACTGCCAGGATATAAATAAATATGCAATGCTAGAAAGCAGACCACACAGTAACCACAGGCACATAAAGACTGTTGTCCATTCATTTAGAAGAGAAACAACAGGGAAATGCTTTCATTTGGAGAAGTACACATTAGGAAGGAACCTTGGGATATACTGGTTCCTTTTCTTGTTGCTATGAAAAAAGACCTAAGAGGTGGTGGCACTCGCCTTTAATCCCGGCACTTGAGAGGTGGAGACAGGCAGACCTCTGTGAGTTCAAGGCCAGCCACAAGTTCCAGGACAGCCAGAGCTACCTGTCTTGAGACAGAAAGAGCTACACAGAGAAAACCTGTCTTAAAAAAGACAAAAAGAAAGAAAGAATGAAAGAGAGAGAGAGAGGGAAAGAGAGAGAGAAAGAAAGGAAAGAAAATGCAACAAAAGTAATTTAAGGAAGAAAAGGTTTGGTTGGACTAATTGTGGGATGTTTACCAGGGAAGATCACTCACACATGGTTTAATCCAATAGAAAGTCCTTATCAGCAGGTCTGTGACTACACAGACTGTTTAGGATTTCTTGAGAGAGTGCTCTCAGCAACAGTTTCTGAGGTTCAGGAAGTTGGGGACATGGTGGAAGAAGTTGAACAAATACACAAGTTGTCACTTAATGTCTCTCATCAGCCTCGTCCTGGAGCAAGAACAGTGCTGGCTAGACCACCACTTACTCAGGAAGCTGGGTATTTGCTCCATCTCAGTCCCTGGCTGCTAGAGGTTCTCCTCTCCAGCCTCAGTTCCTACGGATCACTTGACTCTGATGCTCCTTTGAGCCCAAAACACATCTCCAGAATATCTGCAGGAGCAACAGACTTAGCAGCCAAATCATACAGCCACTGTGGGATCAGTTCTCCTGCCAGGGACATCAGGAAGAGGGTGGGGATAATGATCAAGAATAAGTCTGCAAATGTCTGCAAGGAGTGATTCACTCAGAATAAATCAGGCATAAGCGTGTGTGTATGGACCAGACCCGATAGCCATCTTTCTCCACATCACCTGGCTTGCCTAGGTCCTCTCAGCACCCTTAAGCACTTCAGCTTGAACATCAACTAAGAAACAAAATCAGGACTGAGTCGATTTTCAGGCACTCTCAGCTGAACTCTTCACCCTTGCATAGTCCTAAAGATCTGTTTCTCAAATTACTTTTAGAACACAAGCCTCAGCTGTGTGTCTTGGTGTAATTTCTACACTCAGGAGGTTAAGGCAGGAGAATTAAGAGTTTGAGGCTAACATTGGATACCTAATAAAACCCTGTCTTAAAAAAAAATCTTAAAGCAAACCATAAAATAATAATAAAAAACAGAAATCCGCCCTCAGTGACTAGTCAGCGCAGGTGAGAGTGCAGACTACAGAAGCTACATAGCTTCTGGGACATGCAGAAGTGACACAGCTTCTGAGACAGACCCCGTTTCGGGCTCCAAACATCTGGGCACCTTCCCTGCCAGTGGAGAGGTGTCACCTGGGAGGGCTCTGCCAGAGCACCTGGGGGAGCCATCTTGGGTCCCGGATCCCTCAGAAACTACTCTGCCCAGGTGAGAGTACGGACTACAGAAGCAAAACAGCTTCTGGGACAGGCAGAAGTGACACAGCTTCTGGAAAAGGCCCTGTTTCGAGCCTTCACCTTCAGCCAGGAGGCAGGTCCGAACGCCAGATATCTGTGCACCTTCCCTGCAAGAGGAGGGATTGCCTGCAGAGAGTACTCAGATCACTGAAATTCAGGAGAGAGATAGACTCCCAGGTCTGCTGATAGAGGCTAACATAATCACAGGAGGAACAAGCTCCAACCAGAGGAAACTATAACAACTGATTCCAGAGATTAACAGATGGCGAAAGGCAAATGTAAGAATCTTACTAACAGAAACCAAGACCACTCACCATCATCAGAACCCAGCACTTCCACCTCAGCCAATCCAGGATACCCCAACACACCTGAAAATCATATCTCTTGATGCTGGTAGAGGACATCAAGAAGGACTTTAATAGCTCACTTAAAGAAATACAGGAGAACACTGCGAAAGAGGTAGAAGTCCTTAAAGAAATACAGGAAATCACAACCAAACAGGTTATGGAATTGAACAAAAACATCAAAGACCTAAAAAGGGAAGTAGACACAATAAAGAAAACCCAAAGTGAAACAATGCTGGAGATAGAAACCCTAGGAAAGAAATCTGGAACTATAGATGTGAGCATCAGCAACAAAATACAAGAGATGGAAGAGAGAATCTCAGGTGCGGAAGATTCCATAGAAAATATGGGCAAAACAATCAAAGAAAATGCAAAATGCAAAAAGATCCTAACTCAAAACATCCAGGAAATCCAGGACACAATGAGAAGACCAAACCTATGGATAATAGTAGTGGATGAGACTGAAGATTCTCAATTTAAAGGGCTAGCAAATATCTTCTACAAAATTATAGAAGAAAACTTCCCAAACCTAAAGAAAGACATGCCCATGAACATACAAGAAGCCTACAGAACTCCAAATAGACTGGACTAGAAAAGAAATTTCTCCCGACACATAATAATCAGAACAACAAATGCACTAAATAAAGATAGAATATTAAAAGCAGTAAGGGAAAAACGTCAAGTAACATATAAAGGCAGGCCTATTAGAATTACACCAGACTTCTCACCAGAGACTATGAAAGCCAGAAGATCCTGGACAGATGTTATGCAGACCCTAAGAGAACACAAATGCCAGCAAAACTCTCAATTACCATAGATGGAGAAACCAAAGTATTCCATGATAAAACCAAATTCACACAATATCTTTCCATGAGCCCTGTGCTTCGAAGGATAATAAAGGGAAAACACCAACACAAGGACGGAAACTACACCCTAGATAAAGCAAGAAAGTAATCCTTCAACAAACCTAAAAGAAGACAACCACAAGAACAGAATCCCAACTTTAACAACAAAAATAACAGGAAGCAACAATTACTTTTCTTTAATTTCTCTTAACATCAATGAACTCAATTCCCCAATAAAAAGACATAGACTAACAGATTGACTACACAAACAGGACCCAACATTTTGTTGCTTACAGGAAACCCACCTCAGGGAAAAGGACAGACACTACCTCAGAGTGAAAGGCTGGAAAACAATTTTCCAAGCAAATGGTATGAAGAAACAAGCTGGAGTAGCCATTCTTATATCGAATAAAATTGACTTCCAACCCAAAGTTATCAAAAAAGACAAGGAAGGCCACTTTATACTCACCAAAGGTAAAATCTACCAAGATGAACTCTCAATTCTGAATATCTATGCTCCAAATACAAGGGCAGCCACATTCATTAAAGAAACTTTAGTAAAGCTCAAAGCACACACTGCACCTCACACAATAATAGTGGGAAACTTCAACACCCCAATCTCACCAATGAACAGATCCTGGAAACAGAAACTAAACAAAGACACATGGACACTAACAGAAGTTATGAAACAAGTGGATTTAACAGATATCTTCAGAACATTTTATCCTAAAACAAAAGGATATACCTTCTTCTCAGCACCACATGGTACCTCCTCCAAAACTGACCATATAATTGGTCACAAAACAGGCCTCCACAGATACAAAAATATTGAAATTATCCCATGCATCCTATCTGATCACCACGGACTAAGGTTGATCTTCAATAACAGCATAAATAATAGAAAGCTAACATTCACGTGGAAACTGAACAACACTCTGTTCAATGATTCCTTGGTCAAGGATGAAATAAAGAAAAGAAATTAAAGACTTTTTAGAGTTTAATGAAAATGAAGCCACAACATACCCAAACTTATGGGACACAATGAAGGCAGTCCTAAGAGGAAAACTCAGCCCTGAGTGCCTCCAAAAAGAAACTAGAGAGAGAGCATACACTAGCAGCCTGACAGCACACCTAGAAGCTCTAGAACTAAATGAAGCAAATTCACCCAAGAGGAGGAGATGGCAGGAAATAATCAAACTCCGGGCTGATATCAACCAAGTGGAAACAAAAAGAGCTATTCAAAGAATCAACCAAACCAGGAGCTGGTTCTTTGAGAAAACCAACAAGATAGATAAACCCTTAGCCAGACTAACTAGAGGGCACAGGGACAGTATCCTAATTAACAAAATCAAAAATAAAAAAGGAGACATAACAACAGAACCAGAGGAAATCCAAAACATCATCAGATCCTACTACAAAAGGCTATACTCAACAAAACTAGAAAACCTGGATGAAATGGACAACTTCCTAGACAGATACCAGGTACCAAAGTTAAATCAGGATCAGATTAAGGATCTAAACAGTCCCATTTCCCCTAAAGAAATAGAAGCAGTCACCAATAGTCTCAAAAAACAAAAACAAAAAAAAAAAAAAAAAACAAAAAAAAAAAACAAAAACCCAGGACCAGATGGGTTTAGTGCAGAGTTCTATCAGACCTTCAAAGAAGACCTAATCCCAGTTCTTCACAAACTATTCCACAAAATAGAAACAGAAGGTACTCTACCCAATTCATTCTACGAAGCCACAATTACTCTGATACCTAAAACACACAAAGATCTAACAAAGAATGAGAACTTCAGACCAATTTCCCTTATGAATATCGATGCAAAAATACTCAATAAAATCCTCGCAAACTGGATCTAAGAACACATCAAAATGATCATCCATCATGACCAAGTAGGCTTCATCCCAGGGATGCAGGGATGGTTTAATATACGGAAATCCATCAACGTAATCCACTATATAAACAAACTCAAAGACAAAAACCACATGATCATCTCCTTAGATGCTGAGAAAGCATTTGACAAAATCCAACACCCCTTCATGATAAAAGTTTTGGAAAGATCAGGAATTCAAGGCCCATACCTAAACATAATAAAAGCAATATACAGGGCTGGTGAGATGGCTCAGTGGGTAAGAGCACCCGACTGCTCTTCCGAAGGTCCAGAGTTCAAATCCCAGCAACCACATGGTGGCTCACAACCATCCGTAACGAGATCTGGCGCCCTCTTCTGGAGTGTCTGAAGACAGCTACAGTGTACTTACATATAATAAATAAATAAATCTTAAAAAAAAAAAAAGAAAGTGAACGAATTAACCTATCCTCAAGGTGTATGAAACATGAACATAGAGATAGAAAAAGCAATATACAGCAAACCAGTAGCCAACATCAATCGAAATGGAGAGAAACTCGAAGCAATCCCACTAAAATCAGGGACTAGACAAGGCTGCCCACTTTCTCCCTATCTATTCAATATATTACTTGAAGTCCTAGCCAGAGAAATTCGACAACAAAAGGACATCAAGGGGATACAAATTGGAAAGGAAGAAGTCAAAATATCACTATTTGCCGATGATATGATAGTATATATAAGTGACCCTAAAAATTCCACCAGAGAACTCCTAAACCTGATAAACAGCTTCAGTGCAGTAGCTGGATATAAAATTAACTCAAATAAATCAATGGCCTTTCTCTATACAAAGGAGACTGAGAAAGAAATTAGGGAAACAACACCCTTCACAATAGTCACAAATAATATAAAATACCTTGGTGTGACTCTAACTAAGGAAGTGAAAGATCTGTATGATAAGAACTTCAAGTCTCTGAAGAAAGAAATTGAAGATCTCAGAAGATGGAAAGATCTCCCATGCTCATGGATTGGCAGGATTAATATAATAAAAAATGGCTATCCTGCCAATAGCAATCTATAGATTCAATGCAATCCCCATCAAAATTCCAACTCAATTCTTCACTGAGATAGAAAGGGCAATTTGCAAATTCATCTGGAAAAATAAAAAACCTAGTATAGCAAAAACTATTCTCAAAAATAAAAGAACGTCTGGTGGAATCACCATGCCTGACATTAACCTGTACTACAGAGCAATTGTCATAAAAACTGCATGGTACTGGTACAATGACAGACAGGTAGGTCAATGGAATAGAATTGAAGAATCAGAAATGAATCCACACAGCTATGGTCACTTGATCTTTGACAAGTGAGCTAAATCCATCCAGTGGAAAAGAGACAGCATTTTCAACAAATGGTGCTAGCACAACTGGCGGTTATCATGTAGAAGAATGTGAATTGATCCATTCTTATCTCCTTGTACAAAGCTCAAGTCTAAGTGGAACAAAGACCTCCACATAAGACCAGAGACACTGAAATTAATAGAGGAGAAAGCGGAGGAAAGCCTCGAAGATGTGGGCACAGGGGAAAAATTCCTAAACAGAACAGCAATGACTTGTGCTGTAAGATCAAGAATCGACAAATGGGACCTCATAAAATTGCAAAACTTCTGTAAGGCAAAAGACACTGTCAATAAGACAAAAAGGCCACCAACAGATTGGGAAAGGATTTTTACCAATCCTAAATCTAATTGGGGACTAATATCCAATATATAAAAAGAACTCAAGAAGCTGGACTCCAGAAATTCAAATAACCCCATTAAAAATGGGGTTCAGAGCTAAACAAAGAATTCTCAAGGAATTTTCAGAGGAATATCTGAGGAATATTGAGGAATTTACTGAGGAATATAGAATGGCTGAGAAGCACCTGAAAAAATGTTCAACATCCTTAATAATCAGGGAAATGCAAATCAAAACAGCCCTGAGATTCCACTTCACACCAGTCAGGACAGCTAAGATCAAAAATTCAGGTGACAGCAGATGCAGGCGAGGATGTGGAGAAAGAAGAACACTCCTCCATTGCTGGTGGGATTGCAAGCTTGTACAACCACCCTGGAAGTCAGTCTGGAGGTTCCTCAGAAAATTGGACAAAATACTACCGGAAGATCCAGCAATACCCCCCGCCCCGGGCATATACTGAGAAGTTGCAACTGGCAATAAGAATACATGCTCCACTATGTTCATAGCAGCCTTATTTATAATAGCCAGAAGGTGAAAAGAACCCAGATGTCCCTAAAGAGAGGAATGGGTACAGAAAATGTGGTACATTTACACAATGGAGTACTACTCAGCTATTAAAAACAATAAATTTATGAAATTCTTAGGCAAATGGATGTATCTGGAGGATATCATCCTGAGTGAGGTAACACAATCACAAAAGAACACACATGATACGCACTCACTGATAAGTGGATATTAGCCCAGAAACTTAGAATACCCAAGATACAATTTGCAAAACACATGAAACTCAAGAAGAAGGAAGACCAAAGTGTGGATACTTCGTTCCTTCTTAAAATGGGGAACAAAATACCCATGGAAGGAGTTACAGAGACAAAGTTTGGAGCTAAGACGAAAGGATGGACGATCCAGAGACTACCCCACCCGAGGATCCATCCCATAATCAGCCACCAAACCCAGACACTATTGCATATGCCAGAAAGATTATGCTGAAGGGACCCTGTTATAGCTGTCTCGTATGAGGCTAAGCCAGTGACAGAAATGGATGCTCACAGTCATCTATAAAATGGAAAACAGGGCCCCCAATGGAGAAGCTAGAGAAAGCACCCAAGGAGCTGAAGGGGTCTGCAACCCTATAGGTGGAACAACAATATGAACTAACCAGTACCCCCAGAGCTCATATCTCTAGCTGCGTATGTAGCAGAAGATGGCCTAGTCAGTCATCACTAGGAAGAGAGGCCCCTTGCTATTATATGCCCCGGTACAGGTGAATGCCAGGGCTAAGAAGCAGGAGTGGGTGGGTAGGGGAACAGGGCGGAGGGAGGGTATAGGGAACTTTCGGGATAGCATTTGAAATGTATATAAAGAAAATATCTAATAAAAAAAGAGAGAAAAAATCCACCCACAAACAAAAGCGAGTAAACGACAAATTTGTAAGTCTTTCCCTAAGTGTGAGAGAGCTGTCTATGGTGCCAGTTACTGACAGGGCAGAGAGAAGAAGGTCCTTCAAGCTCAGAAATTAGAAACCAGCCCTGCAAGGCAACGTAACAAGATCCTATCTCAAAACACAACTACAAAAAAAAAGTCAAATAATTAAACAAGAGCAAAACTCTGCACCCCTATAAGTACCTGGGCATCAGTGTTGTCCAATGACCTTTAGACATCAAGTGAAACAAGTGAGCTGCAACTAGCCTTTCTACTTTCCAGCTTTATCGCCCTTTGAGCCCCTTTTTAAAAATGCTTAAAAGAGCTCTGCAATAGTATGGAGCTCAAGGAGAAAAATGGTCATCTTGCCTCACGAATATTCTGCCAAGCTCATAAATATTCATGAGACATATTTAAAATCTATACCACACTACAGAATGGTCTGCAAGCTCCCTCCTCTCTCCCCACTTCTGAGTGAACCTTCTCTGATTTCCCTCCAGAGAGTTGAGTGTACAGTCCTTTGCTTTGTTAAGGGGATTTCAACTGCCTTTTTTTTTTTTTTTTTTTTTTTTTGTGAGATCAGCTATGCTTTAAAGAAACACTTATGGACCCTGTGGTGGTTTTAATGACAGCATCTTCTATAGGTTCATGTGCTGAATGCTTGGTCCCCAGTTGGTGGAACTGTTTGGGAAGGATTAAGGAGATATGGTTTTATTAGAGGAGGTGTATCATTGAAGTTGGACTTGGTGGTTTCAAAGCCCACATTGGTCCCAGTTAATTCTCTCTTTTCTCCTACCTCCTCCTCCTCCTCCTCTTCCTCCTCCTCCTCCCTCTTCTCTCTCTCTCTTTGTCTCTCTCTCTGATTCTCTCTGATTCATGCTATAGGTCAGAAGCTCTCAACTACTGTTCCAAGGCCATGCCTGCTGCCCTGATCGTCATGGATTCTACTACCCCCTGGAACTGTAAGCCTCAAATAACTGCTTTCCTTTTATAAATTGCCTTGGTCATGGTGAGTCTGTTAGCACTTGCCTATAATCTTAGCCCTTAGACGTGGAGACAGAGACAAGAAGCCTCAGTAGTTCAAAGCCATCCTTAGCTTTGTCAGGATTTTGAGTGTTATGAACAAGGTTACAAGCAAGCCAGCTTGGGCTATGAGATCTTATCCCAAAAGAAAACATCAAAACAATAGTAGGTCATGACACAAGAAAGAGGGCTGTGATTGGGGAAGAAGAGATCTTGTGTGGGAAGAAGGGAGGGGAAGATGGTGGGACACCAGTAGCATGTTCCTGTTGGGACTCCTGTTTCCTGTGAAGCTTTCTGTTCATGAGTTTTTTCCCCCTGCTCTTCAATCTCTTCTTATATTTTTCTGGAGATTGGTTTATTTTTTCCATTGGTGGAATTCTTCCCACCCTACCCTTACTCATAGGCAAATTTACACACTCTTGCTTCCCTATTGCTGCTTAGCCTTGTAATTTGTTGCTCTCCATATTTCAGGGACTCTGGGGTTGCTCAGATAGCCAACCCTTCCCTCAGAACAGTGGAAGAGCTTCAGAGGATCCTAAGATGACTGCTCCTGGGTAAGACACCACGTGGTGCTTTGAATGAGAATGCTCCGCCCCCACAGGCTCATAGATGTATGTGTTTGGTCTGCAATTGGTGGGACTGTTCGGGAAGGACTTAGGGGTGTGGCTTGTTGAAAGAGGTGTGTCATTCAGTGGACTTGGAGGTTTCAGAAGTTCTCAAATTGCTCTCTCTGTCTCATAGTTTTTGTCCTAACATGTAATCTCTCAGCTTCTGTTCCAGGGCAGCTGCCATGCTTCCTGCTACCATGGACTTTGACCCTCTGAAACTATAACCAATAAAAAAGTTGTCTTCATCAGGTATCTCTTCACAGTACTAGAAAAGTAACTAATGCTATTACTGTCTTACTGTCTGGAATTATTATATTTCTTTTTTTTTTTTTCTTTTTTGAGACAGAGTTTCTCTGTGTAGCCATGGCTGTCCTGGAACTCACTCTGTAGACCAGGCTGGCCTCAAACTCAGAAATCCTCCTGCCTCTGCCCCCAAGTGCTGGGATTAAAGGTGTGTGCCACTGTTAGACCTAGTGGGGAAACCCCCACTCAATTCCCGATTCGGCATGCACCCAAAAAATCATGAAGGACCATCCTGATGTAAATATATGAGGACGTTTAATTACGGAGTTCCGGACCAACATGCATCCCACACAGGAGATAACGGATGTTGGCCACAAGGCTCGAAAGCTAGGGGTTTTTATGGGGTAAGGGGCTTAGGGGTGTGGAATTCAGCATAGCGACACACTATTGGCTTATTCAAACATTAACAGAAAGATTACATGTCAGCAAAAGGGCATCAGGACTTTGTTCCTGTGGGCTGTGGGCTTATCTTTGTTCACATAGCAACCAGTTGATGTATGACTTTACCCTGCGTCAAGGGGCAGTAGACAGAGGGGAGATTCCAGCCAGGTGGTGTTGACCCAGACAAGATAGCCCTGCTTGTCCTTGCTTTTTTTTTTTTTTTTCCATTTTTACAGTCAAGCTGTTCTTAGGAATGTCTTAACAACAGCCCTGTCTATTCTGCTTTGTTCTTCGCCCCAGGCAACCTCTAGGCTCACAAACAACCAGCAATTTCTGAGTACTTTATATGACTTACAGGTCTTGAAATTTCATCTTTCTTTCACCACCACTGCCTGGCTGGAATTATATCTCTTAATTTCTAAAATTAAAAAATATTAAATGCAAACTGTGTGTCTAAGTTTCCCTACATTTTTAAAATTAGTTTATTTGCTGTTTGTTCTTGCTTGCATCTTGTGCTATCCTCCCAAGGATCGTTTCTTCTTTAAGAAGTGTGAATATTAAGCTTCATTTGTTGAGTACCATGGTGGTAACATTTCTTTCTCTCTCTCTCTCTCTCTCTCTCTCTCTCTCTCTCTCTCTCTCTCTCTCTCTCTCTCTCTCTCTCTCTGTCTTTTTTATCTAGTTGTTTATTTTTCCCAGAGATGGAGTTTCTAGATAACCATTTAATTATCACTGTGTGTTCGGGAGGTTTCCTGCGTGGACAATGTGTATGTGGGTACATAAACGATGTGTGCACGTCAGGGTTAGAGCACATCTTTGTGGCGCTGGCGCTCTCTTCCACCCACACAGCAGGTTCTGGGTATTGAACTCAAGTCTCCCGGTTTGTACACAAGTCCTTTAACAATCGTCTCCCTGGCCTCAAAGATGGCTCTTTTTAGGTGAAGAATTCTTGATTGACAGTTGTTTTGTCTAACAGTTTAAAGGTATATTCCCTGTGTCTGTCTTCTAGCTCCCCTCCTCCCCGAGGAAACTGCAATGATTCTAATTGTATATTCTGTGGGCTCCATATCTCTTCTTTCAACTTCTCTATCATCTCTTTGCCTCTGATGGACTGTAATTTTGATGTAAGCTTTACTACAAGGTACTAAGTATAGTATTTCATTAGCGTTATCCCGGCTGGCTTACATTAACCCTCCGATGTTTATTAAATTATGTCTATCCCAAGTCTAAGCAAATGCAGCACATAGTCTTTTATGATATCATGCTCTGTTTGTTTGCTTTTGTCTTTTCACTCTGTAACCCAGCCTGTCTTGAACTAAAGGCAATCCTCCTGCCTAGCATCTCAAGTCCCGGGATTGCAGGCATGAGCCGTCCTGTGGAGCTTCGCACGTTCTTCCCTCTCAGTGCTTTTGCTGTCAGCACACAGTCAGTGTTCTCGGGTTTCACATCATCTATCTTTCATCCTCTGCATGAATGACTTGTTTCTAATTTTTAATGTATACAGATTTCATTTAGAGGAACTCACCTCTTCTAACACGCAGCTCTGTAAATGTAACACAGTCATAGAACCAACCCCCAAGGTGAACAAAACCCGGAAGCCCCTCATCCCTCGGAAAACAGATGCTATGCAGTGCTGGAGTCAGTTCCTTCTCCTGGGGGCTTCCCGGGCATTCTGGTCCTACCTTCCCCAGAATGTCGATTAAACAAAATCATAACTAGACATCGATTATTTTACTTAGGAGAACATATTTGAAATTTGTTCATATTGACTTACGATTTGCTAATGTAGTCCTCGCTAATGCTGAATAGTGTCCAACTGAACACTATCATCTATTCCCCAAGTAAAGGCTCATTGCCCTGTTTCTAGGTTTTGTTACTTTATTTGGCAATTACAAATAAAGCTGCTATATACATCCACATTGAGAACTTTTGTGCTACGTTAAGCTGTGGTTTCACTTGGGTAAACAGCTAAGCACAGTGCTTACTTGACTTTATGTTAAAAAAAAAAAAAAAGAATATGTAACTTCACAAGAACTAACCAACTGGTTCCCAAAGTCACCAAATCATTTTATGTCCCTATCCAACCAACAAAGTAAGATAATTGTAGTTGCTACACAGTCTCACCATTGCTTAAATCATTATATTAAGTGTAGAGTGGTAGCTTAGTGTGCTTCTTAATGAGCATGTTTCAAATAACTCATTGTGTAATTACTGGTGTTCTTATTTTCCACAGATTTCTTTCTTAAAGAAAAAAAGCAATTAAATATTGAGAGATCTCTAGTTAGCTTATATATAAGTACTTTATCAAATACATGATTAAAAATATTTTCCCAGACTGGGACTATAACTAATCATGTGATGTCCCAGACTTAATCTCCAATTCAGCAAAAAAGACACAACAAACACACATCAATATTTCCTAGAAGTCTTAGAGGATGCCTTTTATTTCAAAAGTGTCTTCCCTAAGGATAAAAATCCATCCAGTTTATCATTCTTCCCTGTATTGATCATGTTTCTGATATCATGTCTCAGAAAGGCTTCTCATGGAATCATGACCATGTTCTACTATTTTTTTCTGGACATTTCAAGTTTTAGGCTCATGATCCATTTTGACTCAGCCTCTGTATAAGGCTTAAGGTACAGATCAATATCCATTAATTATAGATGGAAATCCAGTTAAGCCAGCACCATTTGTTGCAAAGACTATTCTCTTTACAATGGATTGGTTTGCCATGTTAATCAAAATTTAATTGCATATAACTTTTTCTGGGCTCTTTATTTCTCCGCTATTAATTTATATGGATTTCCTTCCTCTAAAATTGTCTGTTACCTTTAAATAAGTCTTAAAACTAGAAATTGTGAGCTCTTAGGACCTTTCCCTTTATATAAATACGACGGTCATTTGCTATATCTATTAAATAACTTGAGAGCAAGCTTTGGCATTTCCTATCTCCCTATGATTTGACTCATTTAATTTAAGCAGTAAAAATAATTGGCATAAAATTAATATTTCCTTCCCTGCTTTGAGTACTAGTTATAATAGCCCATGTTTTGATCCTGATGGTTTTAAATGAATACGTCTCTATTTCCTTGATCAGTCTGACTAGATTTATCAATTTTAGGGGTCTTTTTTTAGACAAAGACTTTTTAATTTTTAAAAATAAAGTGTACAGGTGCATGTAGGGATAAGCATGGGAGTGAGGATGCCCCGAAGCCCAGAGGAGTCAGGTCCCAGGAGAGCTGAGCTTACAGGGGGCAACGAGGCACCAGTGTGGGGGGTGGGATCCGATCCCAGACACTGTGTAAGCTGTAAGCACAGTGCTCACTCTTACAGCAGAGCCATTTCCCCAGCCCCAAGAAAACAGATTTTGACCGTTTTACTCTTCTCAATTTTGCACTTACTTTCATTATTAACTTTCTTCTCTTTGGTTTTGATTCAATTTGCTGGCTTTTTAAAAAATCATCAAATTAATTATGCAATGCTTAGAACCATTCCAACAATTTTGGTTTGCTGTGTTTTTATTTATATTTAATTCCAATACGCTCTAGTTTCCCCATTGGTTTTTAGTTTATTTTATGGGTCATTTGGGTGCTGCCTGCTATTTAATATCTACAATCTGGGAATTTGTCAGGCTTTAAAAATATTACCAATTTGCTAATTTAATTTCATTATTATAGGGCATACACATATGCTTCTTATTATTTCAATTTGTTAGTTTGTTTTATAGTCTGAGTTACCCCCTACCATGGTAAATACTTTTTTTTGTGTTTGAAAGGAAGGTGTAGTCATTATCTGCCAGATTGCTCTCTAAATGTCCTTTAGTAACACGGTTGATAATATTGCTTATGTTTTCTAAGCCCTGGACACTAGTTACTTTTCTATTGTTGTTATAGAAAACTATGATGGGGCTGGAGAGATGGCTCAGCGGTTAAGAGCACTGACTGCTCTTTCAAAGGTCCTGAGTTAAAATCCCAGCAACCACATGGTGGATCACAACCATCTATAATAAGATCTGATGCTCTCTTCTGAGGTGTCTGAAGACAGCTACAGTGTACTTACATATAATAAATAAAGCTTAAAAAAAAGAAAACTATGACAAAGGTAACTTATAAAAGAAAACATTTAGTTGACTTTACAGTTCCAGAGGGCTAGAGCCCATAATTGTACAGCGAAGGCATAGGAGGCAGGAACAGCTGAAAGCACACATCTGGATGAGAGTGCACATCTGGAACCTACAAGCAGGAGGAAGAGAGTGATGGGCCTTGAAACTCAATGACTGCCCTCACCCTCACGGTGGCACACCTCATCCTATAGCCACACCTCCTGAACCTTCTCAAACAGTTCCACCAAGTGGGGACCAAGCATACAAATATGAGTCTGTAGGGGCCAGGCTTTCATTCCCACCACCACAATTGGACTGATCTGTAAAATGTTTCTTACAGACTACTGACAAAAGGGAGTGGGTGTTTTCCAGCATCTTGGATACTTGTCTGTACTTCCTTGAACTTTTATTATTTTGAAAACTTTTATTATTGCATATACACTTAGATTGGTTTTGTCTCCCTAGTGAATTGATCATCATCTCCATGTCCCTCACTAGTGTTCTTCTGAATCCTGACTCATACTGATATGGTTAGAGTAGCGTCCACCCGATGTGTGTTTCCCAGGGTATCTATCCCCTTCTGTTTACCTTTTTACTAACATGAATGTGTTGTAAGTATTAATAATGCCTAGTGCAGTATTTCAACACATGAATACTACAGGGATTGATTGGATCCAGCTTCTCTTTATCTTCCATTTGACCCCTTCCTAGTCTTCAGTAATCACCATTCTGAATTGAAAACAATATTATAGGGCTGGAGGGGTGGCACATAGCGGCACTTGCTGCCCAGTTATAAGTGCATGCACTCACACAGACCCAGACTTGCAGACAGACAGACAGACAGACACACACACACAGAAAAATTAAATAAAAATGCCAGGCAATGGTGGTGCACACCTTTAATCCTACCACTAATAGGCAGAGGCTGAGTTCAAGGACATCCTGGTCGACAGAGAGCCAGTTCCAGGACAGCCAGGGCTGCACAAAGAAACCCTGTCTTGTTTAAAAAAAAATAAAAATGAAAAATAAACCATATCATTTTCCACGGAGACAACAAGTCATTAAATGTTGCTTCTTTAGAACAAATTCTTCTTTTTAACATGGCAATTTACCTCCTCTCCCCTTAATACGCCATGCCATTAGATATCAAAAACCCCCTCAAAACCATAGATAATAGTAAAATATTCAAAGCTTCCCAGAGCCCTGCCCAAAGGTTGTTAAAACTTTAAATTTCAGTAAATAATCAAGAGACCCATGTACAAATTTCTAAGTCTCTTGCACAGTAGATGCCCCTCATCTCTCGTACTCTGTTCATCTAACACAGCTGAACTCAGTCATTTTAGTTTCTAGTCAGGGGGTACCGCTGTTGTGTTAGTTCTCACAACTTTGTTTTATATATATTTAAAAAAGATCCCAGGGAGAATGCCAGAGAGAATGTGGCGTTCTCTTTGTTTCTTTTACCCCAAGGTCACAGTATCACGGAGACATGGTAAAAAAAAAATCATTCCACCATGCAATCGGCATTTTCTATTCTGTTTCTGACGGTCACTACCTAAAGTCCAAGTATCACTCAATTTAAGTATAAATTTTCCCAGAAATAATAGAGTTCCATCAGTCTTGTCTTCTGATTCTTAGTAGTGGTGACAGTTCCCTGTGATTTTGATAATATAAAGTATTCCTTATTGGATCATGATTCCATTTTCCAGTACACGCTAGACTTTTCTCCCAAAAGAACTTGTAGTTGTGGCTGATGGAGGGCAGGGGGCGCAACCAACCTGGGCTCAGTTTGGTCCACCTCCTGATGCTGGCTTTCCAACCTTGGGTATTACCTTAGTCTTCTCTCTGCTGTGCCTGGGGCATTTATCCCTAGAGTAATACCACTCACCACTTTTCCTGTTCTTTATTCTGATTTTACTGTCCCTACTGAAGATCAACCACAGGCTTTTTACTTCCCAAACAAGCACTGTACCACTGAATCTCTTAGGTCTCTTATTTTGGTTTTATTCTTTGTAGTGGAGGACTTTTGAGGAGTTTTGTTTGTTTGTTTGTTTGTTTGTTTGATTGATTTTGTTGTTTTTAAGGACTTATTTATTTTTTGTATTTGAGTACACTGTCACTGTCTTCAGACACGGATCTCCGGATGGTTGTGAGCCACCATATGGTTGGTAGGAATTGAACTCAAGACCTCTGGAAGAGCAGTTGGTGCTCTTAACCGGAGCCATCTCTGCAGCCCTTGAGGAGGTTTTTTTGAAGACTCCTTCCTTCCTCCAAGATCGGAAGACAGTCTATTGATAGTCTAAAGGTTCACAATTTACCTGGCATTTGGTCAGCAGTCTAAGTCTGTACACAGCGTCCTGAGGGAGGGAAGAATTAGGAATTCTACAGATCTCAGGAGTTCCCAGAGCAGCCTTCCCTTTAGCTTATGACTATATACCAAGCGAAATGAATTTAAGGAGGATGTTTTAAACTATACATCACAAAACGTACACACCGTCTAAACACAGTCTTCCAGAGCCAGATGTGATGGCCCATGCCTGCAATTCCAGCGCTCAAGAGGCTGGGACAAAAGTATTGAAGATGCAAAGCCAGCCTGAGCTACATAGAACCTATCCAAAAAAAAAAAAAAAAAAAAAAAGGGTCTTGCAAAAAAACTATGTATGTATATAACAGAATAACGAAAGCAAAGCACAAATTATCCAGAGTCTGAGAGATCTGATGGTTCTGATTCTAGCATTTTCAGGGTTTTCTTATAAGAAAACAAAAGCAATAATGGTACAACTAGATGTTGTGTCTAAAGACTGAAATTATTAGCATTATGTGAAACAGGAGTTTACACCCATTACCCACTATTCCTGAGATCTGAAGTATAAACTGCCCCCAGGAAACATTAGCCATTGATGCGACAAAGCTGGCTGATAAGTAAAATATTTTTTAAAGATTAGTATAATAGCCATATTCTTTTAGTGATGTTAGAAGTTATACGATATTGAATTTAGTACTTTCCAAAAGGAGACATTTCTTTCTAGTCATAGACAGAATTATCTTCAGGGACTATAGTGATATTTCCTGCTATGGTGAAAAAAAATGGCTGAAACAGACAGACAAACAAGATCTGTTGATGAAGCTGAAATTTAGCTCCATTGGTAAACCAGAGCAGAAAATATATAGCAAGTATAGAGGGTTTTTTTTTTGTTTTTTTTTTGTTTTTTTTTTTCCGTGCAGTTGGCCAGAAGCATATAGATGCTTCCAAACACGCCTTCTTATGAGATCAGCTAAATTCTTTTCAGTACTAAAATCTCTAAGTAATTTCTTGTCCCAGCCCCATGCCACCAAAGTAAAAAGATATCAAAGAATATGTCCTTATCACCGAACAACTTCCTTCATAAGAGCAGTGCTCCAGGAAAGCCAGGAAAGCACTTCCTGAAAGTGAAATTTTAAAACAAGGTTCAAAGAAGAGGGATGCTTTAACCTCTAATTATTTTCTAGAAACAAAACCTTCAGGATGGTTTAATTTCTTCACAGTTTAAGATGAGAAGAGAGCAACGATTTGGTATTCTTTGTCCTTCGATGGCGAGTAAGTAGCTCCCCAAGGCATGCTACCTACCAGATTCTTAAAACATACTCTTTCTCTTCTGGGAAAAATGTGATATCAATAACTGAGCACACTATGACTTTCAACAGACGTGGAGCAAGGCAAGAACATTTCAGTTTCACAGTACTGTGATTTTTCCTTCTAAAAATGATTAAAATTTAAGTATGGTCACACAAATTTTTATATTTTCACTTTTACAAATGTTGGAAGTAGAATTTTCCTATCTGTGTAAACATCTTTCAGATGAATTGTTCCGAAAGCATGTTGTTAGTTTTCACTGAAATTTTCTAAATGTTCTATCTTCTAGTTTCCTGGGGAAAGTGGTAAAAAAAAATGGACATTTATTAGTAAAATTAATTTTTCAAATCGTGGTCAGTCTTAATGAAACTGTAGAAGTTTAAAAACTGAAGGCAGTGGAGTGGTTCCTCACTATTTGCTTTAATTGTTGTGAGATTTTATTTTTATTAATTTATGTTTCTAGAAGCAGACTTTTGAATTGCTATATCACAAGATTCAATAAGAAATACAGGAAAAAAATTAAGCATATTTTGGTTCTATAATTACTATCTCTTCCACTAGTAAAGCTGTGACTTTTAATATTTTTATTTCATCTTTATGTTTTAACTTAATAAAATGGTAAATATATGTATGCATTGTGATACATATTTGACTGTTTTTCCTTTTAATAACAGTGATACAAAAATAATTTTGATATGTTCAGTGATTACAAAATTAGAATTATATACAAGTATTTGTGATTTGACTTTAAAATAGCCAAGAAAATTTCTCTAGTTTTCCTTACCAAAGATTATCCAAGTAAAATTTTGTTTTTTAAAATAAACTGAGAAAAACAGGAAACACATCACTCACATTCTAACAGCCTCAAAGCACAACTGAAATCAGAGCATACATGCTTCTGGATGCTTTTATGAATGTACAGATATTTCTCTCTCATTAACACAAGTTTATTCTTCATTTAAAACGATTTATGCAGGGGCCTTTATACCTTACAAAATTATTTAAAATAAAACTCAAATAATTATTTTTGGACAGAACAAAATGTAAAGAAATCCTCAGAGTGCTTAAATCCTCCTTAAATCTAACTTTGTTTTGATGTGATCAAAGATGGAATTTCACAATCCAGTGGGAAAAGGGTGGTAGCATGGGTCTCACTGACTCCATTGTCTGTCATTTTAATGGCTTTTATCTAGGTAGTAAATGTGTGGCTTGACAACAAAGACAAGTTACCAAGAGAAGGTCTCACTGAGCATTGTGGTTTTCAGTTTGTTTCATCTCCATTTGGCCTATGTAGCAAAGCAGATAGACTAAAGGGAACCAAGACTTTGGCAAGGAGGCTTTTGTTTCTGTTCAGCATTACAGCTGTGCCTCAAACTGATAAAATACACTTTCAGGATTATAAACTGTGTGTAGCAGGACGGAGGATTGAAGCAGCTGGTGATCAGCATTGAAGTCATGGCATCTGCAAAACCAAGTGAGCTGTCAGTCTGAGGTGTGATCTTGGACTACCTCTCCTGTAACATTTTTTTTTTTTTTTTAATCAATGACTAGTATTAGAAAAAAAAAAGATTCATTGACACAGTAACTGAAAGCTGACTGGGAAATGAGAACTAAGAAGAGGAAGTCATATCCACAGTGGCTAGGTTAGAGCCAAAATAAAATTAGAGAAGTTGTAAACAAAGTGAGCAAGTCTTCTGGGCAGGCGAAAACAAATGAGGGGAAGACAGGTCTCAAGGGAAATTTGTAACAAGTATCACATCACAGAAAATAACCAGGCTTTTTATTTATTTTTTTCTTAATAAGTATCTTGTGTTCTGGGGTCAATTATGACTGACATCATTTAAAACTCAAGCATAACACTGCAGACTGTACAATGTTTACTATAACTCATCTAAAGTCCTCATGCCTAGATGAGTGTCCTTTGTTCTTTTGGTCAGTAAGCCACCCACTTTAAGAGCAAATGTGGACAACCCAACTCCCTGAAATAGAAGCAGAAGAAAACAAACAATGATGGCTAGATTGAAAATGAGGTGTGTGTGTGTATGTGTCCCCCCTTCTGGAAGAGATGGAATAAATAAATAGTGGTCTTCAAATAAGGACACACAGTTATGAAGATGAAAGGCTCGCAAGTCCCTCTACTAACTTAAAGTCAGTCAATTGTACTCACTTTAAAGAAAGCCTGGAACTTAAAGGAACTTACAACAGGTTAGGAAATGATTTAAAACAGGCGAGGATGGACATTAGCACCAGAAGGATCATTTGACAATCTGCTAGCATTTTACGGACAGATTTCTACTATTTTATTTTGTTTTTAGTGATGGTGATGTGTGGAGGGATGAAAGATAAACTTTTTCATGTTCTGGCCAGACCTCCAGCTTTGTGGTCTTCATCTAAGGCAGGAAATAGAATAAATAACATCCATAGAGACTTGGAAGCTATATAAAAAGGAAGCAATTTTGTTGTTTATCAGGGCTTGTGCTGATAGTGTCAGGGAATATTTCTTTAAAGCACTGTAATTGTGTTAGATCCTTAAAGCTAAGTGCAACAGGGCAGCAGATGCCAGAATGCAGACTTCATCCTGAGGGACATAGAATGAGTAGATATGGAGTAGTACCCCAAGAGAGCAGCAATTCAAGTTTATTTTCCTGGTGTTTCTTTATTTTTCTTTTTAAAAATTTTGTTGCTTCTACAACTGTCATAGATCGACTATTGGTTAAAAGTCCAACCACAACTATTGGTTGTAGGTGACCAAGCAAGAAGAAAATATGCAGGCATGATCCCACAATTGAAAGGGGAATAGTCGTTTACATTCAGATACACATCTTGGATTTTTTCCCCTTACATAATGCTTGTAAAAGTATTTTATAATGAATCATTTGAATTTTATATGTATTTCAAGCATTTATGGATAAAGGAAGTCTGTAATTGCTTACTTAATACCACTCTGTTAATATACTGGATCAACAAAGTCATTTTAAATGACTACTACATCTGCATAATCTCTACCTTTGGGCTTTCAAGTCTACAATTGCTCACTATTATTAACACGGTGAGTCTTTCTAATATTTTTTTATTTATCTTTGTGATTTTAGAGAGGTTTTGGTTTGCTTTTTTTTTTTAGTGAGAATATTATTATTATTTAGAACATTATTAGAACAAAAGGAGCTGAAGGTTTACATCAACAGATATTCGTTTTTGACGTCTGTACTAAAAACGAAGTGGTTAAGGCAAGATCTCCACTTTGGACTTACTTTTAAGTCTGGAAGAGAGAGGTGAGGAATTGGAGGAGACAAAATATCCTCTCAAAAGTAATCTAGCTTAAGAGAGTTGCTGGGTTAAGGGCCCAATGAGTACGTACTAACCCGCTTCTAGAAACCCGTAAACTAATCATTGTGACTTGTCCGCAATAAAAACATGGATCCTCGACATCTGCATCAGCCAGTGATGTAGGAGTAACAGAAAGCCAGGACGAGGCGCCCAGCCTCCTCCCCGGGCTCCGGGAGGAGAGGAAACCCTGTCCCGGGCCTCCAGGCGCTGGCGCGCGCCGGGGAAAGAGTCCCGCGCTGGGGCGAGCGCCCTGCACGCCCGCTTTCTGCACTCTTGCACGTCCGATGCCAGGCGGACCGAAAGCAAACCTCCGCCCTGCCGCCCAGCTCTCGGCGGCGGCGGCGGCGAGCGGCTTTGCCTGTGATCAAGCGCGAAGCCGCTTAGCTCAATGGTCAGAGCGTGGGTGGGAAAACAAACTTTGTTACGTGTTCACTCGGGGCGCCGCGGTTCTGGGAAAAGGATCAAAGCGACATTCCTAACTGTGCACCGCGCGCCTTTTTCCAGGACCCCACCCTCTGTTTTAATAATAATAATAAAAATAATGATAATAATTTTAGCCGATGAGTAAGGAAGCGGGCTTTAAAGCCACGCGGGGAGTGCGGCGGGGCGGGCCAGCAGGTGGCCCGCCCGCATCCCGACCTCTGCCGCGCGCGCGCGCGCCTCGAGTCCCGGGCCACATCAATGGGAGTCCCCCCTCCCCCGTGGGAACTGCGCCTCCCACCACGCCTGCGCCCCGTCGCCCAGCCCTTGTCCCCCCCGCCGGGGGTCGCATCCCACCGCCCGATCCGGGTCGGCACAGGCGGCGGCGCGTTGCTCGGCGCCCGCGGGGGAGCCTCCGTGCCGAGGGGCGGGGGCGCTGCCGCGGGAGGGGGGCGGAGGGGGGCGGGAACGGCGCGCGGGGAGGGGAAGGGGGTTCTCGCGCGATCGGGCGAGGTTTCCGGTGTTGTGACTGAAACCCGTCAATATGGCGGCGATCGGCCGCGGCCGCTCTCTGAAGAACCTCCGAATACGAGGTAAGCCGGCTCGCCGCCCTCGCTCTCCTCACCCGGTGCGGGTCACCGATCGCGGCGCTCGGCTTTGCTCCGGGCCTGGGGATGGGGTGGGGTGAGGTTGGATGGGGAAGACGAGCGGGGCGTCGGGCGCCGCCGGCCTGCGATGGATCCTAACTGGGGTTGTGTGTCTTGTCTCGCACAGGGCGGAATGACAGCGGCGAGGAGAACGTCCCGCTCGATCTGACCCGAGGTAACGCGGGCCGCCGCGGCCGCCGGGGAGGCGCGGGCAGCCGGGCGGGCGGGCGGGCGGGCAGGCGAGCCGTGCGGGGCAGCGAGGGGCCGAGCCCGCGCCCATCCCCCTGCCCCGCGCCCGGGTTGCTCGGGGGGCTGAGCCCGCTCCGGGGCCTCGGGCGGCTGCGGGAGCGCGGGATGGACCTCGGAGCAGCCAGGGAGGGATCCGGAGCTCCCGGGCCGGCTCGGTCGCCCGCGGGCGCGTGTGTGTCCCCCCCACTCCCCGAATCCCGGGGGCGGCCTTGGACGGGGTGGGTGGGGGAGCAAGGTAGAGGTTGTTATTTAGGTTGCTGGAGGATGTTTGTGGGAAGAGCGACCACATCCTGCCCTCCCCGTCCCCCACCCCCACCCCCCGAGCAGATGCTGGACCCTGCCGGCTTCTTGCTCACTGCGGGACTGCTGTTCCCTGCCCGTGGGATCCTCTTTGGGTGGGGTGGGGGGGGTCCCCGCAGCTTTTTGAGAGCCCGTGATGACTGCTAAGTGTCTGGTTCACGCCGCAGCTCCCTGCTGCTCGCTTCCCGTCTCCCGGGCCCGCTGGGGCTGTAGTTGGCTGGAGACCGGCCGCCCCCTCACTCCGCCGCCGCTTCATTGTGTACCTTGTGGCTGCAGTGGAGGAGAGCTGGGTTTGTTTACACCTTTCCCAGCAGGGCGAGCCCCGCGTGTGTTTTGTTTTTAAGAACCGCACCCGGCGAACGATCGGTATTTTCTTGCTTCGGTCACCCGCCCTCGGGCTGGTGTTTCATCTCCCAGTATCTCGCCGAAGCATCAGTCCGTTCTCTGCCAGATTTCTTTTCTCTTCCTCCTTAAACAGGAGTTGGGTCTACAGATTCCGAACGGTCCGACTCCACAGCGCTGGAGTGGAGTGTAACTTAACTAGTTCTGCTGTTATGGAATCACTTTTTGAGATTCGTGAAACACCTTAGGACGTTAAAACAAAACAAGAACAGTCGTAAACATTCTATATACGACATGAATTTGGTTCCCCCACCCACCCTGTATGTAGTGACCGTCGTATAAAGTATTTGGTGGATGTGGGGCTTGGGGGACCCGTCTCTGTATTGACTGCGTAATTCAGTTTTGTTTCGGTTTTTGTATTGTAAGAATCCTTCTGTGTAGACTGAAAGACTAGTTTTGATTTAGTTTCATGAACACGTGTTTGTTGTTTAGCATTTGGTTCTGATAGTTTAGGAAGTTGTTTTGAGTAAAAGAGCCCTTTCAAAGGGAACCTCTTTAAAGATCCAGCACAGTGGTGCGTAAGTCCTAGCGATGGCGACTACATCAGTGATCTGGAACACTCTTATCATTAACCAGCTTTCAGAAACACTAGAAAAAAGGTCAAGCTTTAGATTTTTTTTTTTTCAAATTTGTAAACTTAATATATACCTGAAAAATGTATACAAAGTAGGTTTTCCAGACAGCGGTTCTGAGTATCATAATACAGACCTGAGACTTTGCATCGTGCTTTTCTAACCAAGTAGTTCGTCAGTGATTTAATTGGTAAGGGAGCAATTGTGTGAAGAGACCTCTTGGTTAACTAGAGCCTAGTACCTACAGTTTTCCCCTGTTCAGCTGTGGGATTTTTATTTTTGTGGTGGCTGTCAGAATTTGGGATGGTAGAAAAGCTTACATACAAGTTTATATGAAACTTGCCTCACTTCAGTATGAACTCGGGAAGACAAATCTGGGGTAACGATCGAAAATCATCAGTTCTCTGAGACTTGACGTGAACGGCCATGTGATAGAGCAGCTGTTTCTAGGGTTACGTAAAATGCTTAGAAAATGTTATTTTTGCTTGCCCTGATAAAACGTACCAGTGTTGCAAATAAGTATTCACAGCCAGTTGACCTGATTGCAAAAGCAATACACAACAGAGAGAGGTTACACGAGAACTGTAGGCCTCAATCATAAGGAAGCTTAGCAGGAAAAAGTTAGGAGTTAGATTCATATATAGGGAGACAGTTGATTAGAGAAAGTGTTACTTGAACAAACATTTCATTGTTTGAAGGCATGTGGATCACACATGAAGAAAGTCCACGAGGAATTGAACTTTAGTAATGATTTGAGAACCACGAGGCAGATGGGTTGCAGCTGCTTGTAGATTAGATTCCAGTACGGAAAAATGTAAAGTTTGAGCCACCAGATTTTTGTTTCACATCATGCTGAGGCAGTGTGCAGAGTGTTTGGTGCAGTCTGCTGTGTAGGTGGACAGCCGTGGTCATAGTGATTTGTAAGCGACATCCATGCATATCAGAGCACTGACTGTCAAGTCAGATAGCTGTGCATTGTACTCTCAGGGACAGGGACAGCAGGAGTTGGGGGACGTGGGACAAGTTATTTGACCGTGCTTACATTCTGCTTTCTCCAACTGGAAAAAACAAAAAACCCCAAAACCGTTCAAGTGTTAGTGAAAGGTAAAGGAAGGTAGTTCTTAGTTACTCAGTGTGAAGTATGTCTTACCATTTGTAAGCAATATTTAGTGTAAGCTGCTTGCCTACATTGGGAATTGGGAGTCTTTAAATCATAAGTTAAGAAGGATGTCGGTGGTTGTGTGTGCATGTACGTGTCCAGGTGCAGAGGCACGTGTGTGCATGTGTGTGTACAGGTGTAGAGGCACGTGTGTGTACAGGTGCAGAGGCACATGTGTGCATGTGTGTGTCCAAGTGCAGAGGCACATGTGTGCATGTGTGTGTACAGGTGCAGAGGCACGTGTGTGTGCAGGTGCAGAGGCACATGTGTGCATGTGTGTGTGCAGGTGCAGAGGCACATGTGTGCATGTGTGTGTGCAGGTGCAGAGGCACATGTGTGCATGTGTGTGTGCAGGTGCAGAGGCACATGTGTGCATGTGTGTGTCCAGGTGCAGAGGCACATGTGTGCATGTGTGTGTCCAAGTGCAGAGGCACATGTGTGCATGTGTGTGTGCAGGTGCAGAGGCACATGTGTGCATGTGTGTGTGCAGGTGCAGAGGCACATGTGTGCATGTGTGTGTGCAGGTGCAGAGACATGTGTGCATGTGTGTGTGCAGGTGCAGAGGCACATGTGTGCATGTGTGTGTGCAGGTGCAGAGGCACATGTGTGCATGTGTGTGTGCAGGTACAGAGGCACATGTGTGCATGTGTGTGTCCAGGTGCAGAGGCACATGTGTGCATGTACGTGTGCAGGTGCAGAGGCGCATGTGTGTATAGAAGCCCGAGGACCACCTAGGTGCCAGTAGCTCCTAAGTGGCCTGGATCTTGTCAGTTAGGCTCGACTGGCTGGCCCAGGAACTAGGGTCTGCTTGTTGCCCTTAGCTCCTCGGTGCTGGGAACAAAAACACCTAGCTCTTTTACTTGGGCTCTGGGTTTTGAACTCAGGGCCTCTTACTTTTGGCAAGCACTTCTCTGACTGAGTGATTTCCCCAAGCCCCAAATCATCGACTGTTACACATATGTATTCAATGAATTAGAGTTTGTTTTGGAGATTGTCTACTTTATCAGGTATATCTGAAACGGAGTATTTAGTGATAACATGGTTTTGCTAGTATCAGCACTTAGGAGGTTGACACAGAGCTGGGAATTGGAGGCCAGCCTGGGCTCGGGGAGACCTGTCTCAAAGATTACCAGCTAAGTTTAACCCAAAGTATAGTTTGTTGTATGTCCTTAGGGTGAGATGTGAGATTACAGTTTGTGAGCCCTAGAATTGTTTTCTCTAACACAGAAAGCTTTTAGTTTGGTGATTGACTTGTGTTCTGATTCTCCTGAGGCCCAGGAGGGCTCGGGGCCTTTGGTTTTGGTATTGGTGTTTTTACTGTGGCTCATACAGAATGCCTGTATTAGAAATTGTTGACGGATTAATTTTGACCTAGGAGCCTATTTAGTAATCTTAGAGTTAATTTGTTAGTAATTCCTGCTTTCAGTTTTGTTCAGAAGCCTACTCTACTTAATTTGTGAAAGTCCCCAGTTTGCGTCTGACACCATTAAATACTCCCTGTATTTCATACCAAAATGTATTTTTTTTAAAGAAAGTCTAAATACCCAAATACTTCTTTAGCTACTTCCATAGCAAGCATGGACCTTTTTCTTTTTCCTTTTTTTTTTTTTTTTTTTTCTTAAATAGTGCATCCCCTTCTGGTCCTGTTTACTCAGACTTGAAAGACACAGTAATCTCTCAGGGTAAGCCCCTGTTAGTATAGTTTTTGAAGTGTCTTCCTAGAAAACGGACACTTCTGCAATAGACATTTATTGGAATGCAGTCTGTTGGATTAGATTGTTGCTGGTTCACTTGCTGTTCAGTATTTAGAAAGGCAGGATGGTTATCTGAAATAGTGTGAATTTGAACATTTTTTTTCCTAATTTCCCTTAGTTGGGAGGGTACTCATTTTTTTAATTGCTCACTTCAGTTAAACCAAACAAACACTGACAGAAACCTCTTATGTATCAGAAACGGAATTAAATGCTGAAGGAGCAGGAACAGGAAAGATGTCGTTCCTCTTAAAGAGTTTATTGGTGCTGAATAAAGAAGAGATTTGGTGTGAAATAATAAGCACTCAGACTGTTCGAGGGACAGAGCTGGCGTCGCAGCAGCCAGACGAGAGTGTGATCAGTCATGGCGCATTGGTGATCAGAGAAGCCTCGAAAGGGCTCGATGTCCATAAAAGCTGTGGCTTCGTGGAAGGAGCTGTGGGCTGCCTGCCGAATCCAGCCCACGGTGGAAAGGGAAAGTCTGTGGATGGAAAAGCTGTGTCGAGTCATCGGAGAAGTGATGAAGGATTAGACGGGGGTTAGCTACAGAAGTGGAGTCAGATCTTTTCCAGTGAGTGAGGAAATCAGCGGGTTTGCTTTCTCCTACTGAAAAGCAACTTTTAACTTTTGGTAACTTTTCTGTCTGTCTCCCATTTTGAAGGCAGTCTTGTTGTGTGTTCCTAGCTGGGTTGGCTCTGACTATATGGCCCAGGTCGGAGTAATCCTCTTGCTTAAGCATGTGCTAGCACACCCAGCTTCTTTCTTTTCTTTATTAAGAGGTCTGAATTCTGGATTCCTAATGAAGTCAGACCTGACTTCTCTTGCTAGTCAGGTGTAAAGCAGCTCCTGTCCAGGAGCGACTCCACACCTGAGGGACTTCCTTCAAGTCTTTGTACAGCTCTCCCTTACTTTAGTTTCTTCCTTCCTGTTGGCTCCCTTTCCACTTGATTAGCAAATATTTGCTGTATCCTTATGGATGGGTTACTAGAGTGGGCATAGGTCAAGACAGAGTAGAAAGAGATAAAGATTAGAAAAAATACTTCTCTGAAGACTTCAGGCAGCTGAGTTTATTCCACAGCTGCCTTCTCTCCCTGGGCTCTCTCCGTGTAGTGAAAACGCTGTCTTAATTGATGTGAGCAGCCTCTCCTGAAACTCACTGCCATTTGAAGTTTTACATTCTGCTTTTGCTATGATGCCAAGCACTCAGTTATCTCAGTTTTCATCAACTGTTGGCTATACTTACTCCAATTCAAAGAAGAAAAGCTTTGACATTCTAAAGCATTGAGACCTAGAGAGATGTCGTTCAGTGTTATAGGGCCAGTGAATGCCATGTATCTAATAATCATGTTAAAGTTAGAGTGTGTCACTCGGCACCTGAAGGCTTATCTGCTTTCTGCTTTCTAGGTACTGTCAGTATCTTCTGTTGTGCAAACTCCAGACCTGCTCTTCATTTGCTTAGTTCTCTTGATAAACTACTCATGTGGCCTCTGTAATATCTAGTTGGTAGTCTGTTCCCATCATTGTTGGTGTTCCTTCAAGTTCTCATTATCCCTGTGGAGTAATAAAAAAGACTTGATCTCTGTTTTTACCTGTTTTTCATTCCTGCTCTACTGCTACTAGGAGCATTTTCTTGTAAATCCAGATTTGATCTTGCCATCATGTAGTCACTTGAAAATAAACAGCAGCGAAACAAGGCTTGCTTTTGCTTACAGTATAAAGTCCGATTCCTTAGCTTGGCATCCAAGGCCTTTTATAAGCTATTTATGCATTTTCTTTTGTGCTACTACAGCTGTAGCAATCAAAATGTATTTGCCTGTTGGCATAGCTCTTGTTTGTAGTGCACTCCTTCATACACAGAGCACCGTTTGCTGGAGATTAGGGTCAGTTTTCTGGTCTAAAGCACTGACTCTCCCTCCATTCCTGTTGCGAGTAATTGTTTGAATCAGAGAAAAATGGTTTCTGAAGTGTGACATGCCATTTTATGTTTACTTACTGTAGTTGTTTCCTTTACCTAGGAATGTATTCTCAGTAGTCTTTATTTTTTTAAAAAATGGTAATTCTTTAAGGCTAAGGGGTACAGCTGAAGGTCTTTGCTCATGCTAACCAAGAAGTCTATTACTGAGTTTGCTCCCAACCCCTGAAGCAGTGAAGGAAAGGATGGAGAAAGAAATGAACAACAGAGTAGTATATTATTAAAGAGACTGGAACCAAAGTGATAGTGCTGTAAGATAGAGAAGACAGTTAGGACTTCAGTGTGTGGTTTTGAATTTCGTGTGATTGATAACACCAACCATATGGAAAAAGTACTACGAAATAGAGTGAATGTTTAATAGTTGTTATTCCGAATTTATGATTTGCGTATTTTTTGTATAGGTTGTTACGAGCGTGCGAGAGATTTGTGTGTGTGTTGGGAGTGACTGTAGGACCTTACCCGTGCTAAACATGTTCACTGCTGAATTATGTCCTCAGCTCCTCCGTGGACAGTCAAAGATCTGATCATTCCAAGATCAGAGAGAAGACTGCACATTGTGGATAGGATCCTTCAACAGATGAAAGTGGTGAAGGTTCTAATCTGAGATTGTTCAGTTGGAGGGGCTGGAAGCTGTAGAGTGGAAGGTGGGGTCCGTGGAAGAACTTAGGTCTACTCTTAGCGTGAGAGTGACTCTGGCGGGTGTTTCCCCTGTGGGCTTCAGCTGCCTTCCCTCTAGGATGCATAATGCTTACTGCACACAGCACTTTGACCTTCCGTCTCTGTGATTCTCAGATAATCACCACTGGCTGTTGAAAGGTTAAATAAAGAGAGAAAGCATTCGGAACCTTGTTACGTTCATGGTGAGGACTATTGAGAAGTATTTCTTAAATACTATGTATGTATAAATAGTATGTGTTGGAGAGACAGTGTTTCATAGCACTTTAAATGTAAGTTACAGTCAAGCGATCTGTCTGTTGAGACTTCTACCTTGGTCTCCTGCTCCAGAAAATAGGGCCCTGAAAAGCACAGTGGGCCAGCAAAAGTGCTTTGCCTGCCCGTTCCTCTGTCACTCTCTAGTCAGTCTGCTCTGCCCTGCGCTTAGAAGGCTGGCGCTGGGAGTGTGATAGTGTGGAGTCCTGACACTTACTCTGTGTGTCGTGATAGTGTGG
Organism: Mus caroli; assembly: GCF_978045245.1. Classification (NCBI taxonomy): domain Eukaryota; kingdom Metazoa; phylum Chordata; class Mammalia; order Rodentia; family Muridae; genus Mus; species Mus caroli. Next base: position 97,852,807 of record NW_028227271.1, on the reverse strand, counting down.
AGTCTGCGTCGCTTGGTCAGGTTGCATGTTGTTCTTTTTCCCTTCAGTAGGTTTTTTGTTTGTTGACTTTTTTTTTTTTTGTATTTTTATTTTCTAAGCAAATGCTATCAGAGTAGCGGGGGAACAGGTTAAAATGTTTAGTAAATAATCGATGTATGAGTGATTGGGAGGAAACTGCTAAACTTTTTGGATCATCCATTGTTTTGATATCATTGTTCTTTTTGTCAGTGTGACCATGTTAAACAAAATTGCTCCCTGTACAGTGAATGGCGTATAGAATTATGCAGATGCCAAAATAAATGGGAAATAATTATGCATACCAGCTAAAAATAATTCATATGTTCAAGTAATGTAGATGACAAAGAATCCAAACATGAGTGCATTCTTCATCCACCAGTTCCACCAGTTCCAGTCTAGACTCATGCACTATTGCTGTGTACCTAGTAAATGAGCTTTATATAAAATAACATTGAGAATATGTTAATGCCTTAAACAAAGCCAGGTAAATATAATAGCAAATATGTTAAAAAGACTTTCAAACCCAATAAACTTGGATTTTAAAGACTTAGCATAAATAAGTTCCAGATTTTACTCCTGTATACTAAAGAATTTGGATGTATAGTGTTTTTTCTTGATGTTAGCACATGCCACCATAGCAGGCCTGAGACAGTTTTAAAAATCAAAACCTAAATTTGAGAACAAATATCTTACTAACAAGTCATTTATTGTTTAAGATAGTATTGGGAGGAAGTTGGTGGCAAGTGAAATGTTGAAAGACGAATTATATTTTAGGTTTGGGTTTGTTTGACCTTTGATAGGCAGTGATGCTGGACTGGATTTTGAGATTTGAATCATACTGTGAAATACTTGCACACTTGTGTTGATGAATCTGTAATTGCTCACATTTTAAGCTTAGTCATAAATGATTTTTCTCCTATTACTGTGTAGGGCATATGACCTTCCTCTTCATTAATACATTCTTGACAGAGGGTACTGTGCAAGTTCAAGGGGTTCTCTCAGTTTAGAAAACTTAATTCTGATAGATGCCCCCTGGAAACACGAGACTAAAGTGGGGTGGCTGATACTTTTGTTATTTTCTACAGTGAAGTGACTATTTTCTGATCTCAGAACTTAAGCATATGACCTACTGATGAGATCTTAAGTAATTTGAAGTGAACATCCTGAAGGCTGTCGAGAGGGCTCAGTGATGGACAGGACCTGACCTATTGACAAGCCCAACGGCACAGGAAGCCTGGAGAGGACTGACCCCAGCAGTCTGTCCTTTGTCTCCACACGGCGTGCTTGCTGTAGCACACATGATATAGCATGTGCATGTACTCAACATAAGTAAATCCCCAACATAAGTAAATGTTGTTTTATTTCCTTTTTCTTTTTTCGAGACAGGGTTTCTCTGTGTAGCCCTGGCTGTCCTGGAACTCACTCTGTAGACTGGCCTCCAACTCAGAAATCTGTCTGCCTCCGCCTCCCGAGTGCTGGGATTAAAGTCGTGCGCCACCATGCCCAGCTCAACATAAGTAAATGAATACTAGACACGTAAAAAACCTCTGTCTTGAAAACTCAGTGTTTCATTAGTCCCGAGCTCCTGGTTAGCTCTGTGAAATGGTGAAATGGCTGCTGTAGCAGGGTAGCAGAACCAGTCTTGGATTGTCACTTGCAGAGATGTTAGTGGTGTTGCTTGGAATTCAGTGCAATTTCATGTGCTTCTCATAATGAAGAAAGAGTGAAGAGGCACAGGAGCTGGAAACACAGGAGGTTGCCAAGCCACTTAGTTACTTAAAAGGAGCAGTTTGCCAGAGAAAAGGCTATTTAACTGCTTTAAATGTGGGCATGTATGTATTTTTCAGCAGTTACATAGGTCTAGAAAATCACATCTTGAAATAGTAGTGCTAATTATTTCCCAACTTGGTTCATCCCTGGTGTATTAAAACTTTTAATTGCCCTGGTTTTTTTTTTTTTCCACTCATAATCCTCTAATGTACTCTTTAACATTGTATAATCCCCACCTGCCTCCTGCTAGTGGGGGGGGGGGATGAGGAAAAAAAAGTGAATGGAGAGAAACTTAAGTTGAGGAAACATTTTGGTGATGTGAGCTCCAACATTGTACTGTGTTTCTGTGTGTGGCCAAGGGACAATGGAATAGTGTGGTCCTTAGTATTCTATGTGTGTGTTGTAAGAGGTATGATTTTGTTTAATCACATTTGTCTCCTGTGTTACTGACTGAATCAGTAATTACTGTCTGAATATTAGAACTGTTTGATACTCTGTTAGAATGGCCTGTGGTTTTATTACTAGACTGGTGGTATTTTAAAATGACACAGGCTGGCACAAAGGAAGTCAGGTGCATGCTTAAGTTTCAGTTATTATATGGAATTCCTGTGTACAGTTTTAGTTATTGCTGACGAATTAAATTTAAGCTCATGTTAGCTTTGAAATGGAGGTCACTGAGGTCACTGTATATACTTCCTCCCTCCTTTGTCCTTTTCCTTTATTTAATAGGAGAATTTAGAGTTAGCTGTTAATTAGGTTTCAGCCTTGTTCTTTCCCTGACAAAAGGAGAAAAATTACTTGAAAAAGGGAAAAGCTTTTGGATTTTCAGAAGAAAACAAAAAGATGTTAAGAGCCTGGGTTTAAAACAGTGACAGTTGATTCTGTTATTGTTTCTTTTCCTACTTTCATTTTTTTAAAAATCCTGTTTTCGTATTAGAAAACGCCACACAGAAAAGGTCTAATTGCCTTTTATTATTTTGAGATAGGAGCTGACCACAAACTTAGACTTCCAAACCCAGCTTTCTATTGTGAACAATACATACATTGCCATGAAATGTGTATTTGGGGTATTGGCATATGCCTGGGTTGGGGGAAGGTATGTTTTATATATGAACTTAATGTTTATTTAGTTTTTATCATATTGGAACTTGAATCCAGGGCCTTATTCATAGTTGGCAGTCAACTACTGAGGTACATGCCCGATCTGCTTTTCTAAAGCATGCATATGCTAATGACAATAGACACATGTTCATACGTACTGTAGTCACAGTTTTCTCACGTATACATTTCTTATATAATGCCATCTAGTTGTAATATGTAGGTTAGAGGCTAGAACCATGATGAACTGATGAGAGGAAACTTATATCAGAAAAGTGAGACAGAAAAGGAATTGCGGAACAAGGAGGACGGAGAGGGGGTCCAGTGGTAAGGAGTGCTGGCTGCTCTTGTGAAGGACCCCAGGCTCAGTCCCCCTCTTCCCCCAACAGCTCACTGCTGTCTATAGCTGGAGTTCTAGAGGATGTGACGCTCTTTTCTTGCCTGTGCAGGCACCAGGCACATACACAGTGCATGTACATACATGTAGGCAAAACATTCATACATATAAAAAAGCAAATCTTTAAAAGGATGAAACTTTAACCCATGAGTTCATGAATTCATGAATAAATATGAAGGTCTTACTAATCTTTCTAGGTATCTACCTAGGTGGTCATTTCAGTTGTGGCTACACACACACACACACACACACACACACACACATTACAGACTTTGTGAATAATTGACAGTCAGTGTATGAGAGAAACATTCACAAAAAAGCCATGCAACTATAAAGAGCTCTGATGACACAAGGACACTGAGTATATGAACAACACTAGAAAAACAGAGGTTGTTTAAAAAAATTGGTAGATTTCCCAGAGGTTCCCCCTTCCCACAAGCAGTGAAAGCTGTCAAATCCTGTAGACTCTCAGTTGAAGGAAAGGACTTGTCAACATGATGGAGCTGGGAGATCACTGGGGAAAGGAAAGCTTAGAGGATGCTGAACAGGCCGTCCTATGGCTGGAGAGGAGAACAATTCAGACTTGTAAACAGTCCACAGGCAGAGCTGATTCCTTCTTGACCTTTGCTGTGTCCTCTACCTCATTCCTGCCTGCTTGGAAGGTCACTGTCTTATTTTCTTGTCACAGGGCATAACTGGCTAAAAGGTCATATGGGCATTGAGAGAGAAATGATATTCAAGCACTTTTATTGTTTCTTATGACAGACCAAATGAGTTTAACTCTTTACTGTCTTTCCAAAATTAATACCAGGTGCAGTAGAAGATAGATGCTAACACTGACAGAGCATAGATTTGGAGCACTTAGGAGTATAGTTCAGCTTTCCTCCTCATTTTCTCCTTAACTGTTCCATCATTAGGAATCTCACTTCATAATAAAGACAGTTTATTTCCAGCGCTATGAAGCACCTGCTGCTCCTGTGATTTCCTGCATGTTGCCTCATTTCTTTGGTCACTCTACACTACTGCTTAAGTTTTTCCAACTTTCACTTTGGTGAGTTTATAGAACTGGGCTTTCAATGTTATTATATGCAAAGTAAGACAATAATTACAAAGAATGAAGGGGGCCTGATGCTGTGGTGGTTTGAATAAGATTGGCCCTAATAGGCTCACACATTGAGTGCTTAGTCAGCAGGAAGTGATGCTGTTTGAACGGATTAGGAGGATTAGGAGGTGTGGCTTTGTTGGAGAAAGTGTGTCATTGGGAATAGCCGCTGAGGTTTCAAAAGCCCATGTTGGGTACAGTCTGTCTGCTGTCACCCCCAAACCCCCAGCCCGCCTGGGGAGGTGATAATGGACTAAACCTCTGAAACTATAAGCAAGTTCTCAATTAAATTAAACAATTATGGTCATGGTGTCTCTTCTCAGCATTAAAACAGAAACTCAGATGTCGAGAACACATGAACTGTAGTAAATACACTTGTTGATGGTATTTATTTTGAGTATGTCTCTGCCTGTATTTGTTTGTCTATCTCTCTCTGTGTCACTTTCTCTCTCTCTCCCGTTTTTTTTTATTTTTAATATTTTTATTACATATTTTCCTCAATTACATTTCCAATGCTATCCCAAAAGTCCCCCATAGCGCCCCCCACTTCCCTACCCACCCATTCCCATTCTTTTGGCCCTGGCATTCCCCTATATTGGGGCATATAAAGTTTGCATGTCCAATGGGCCTCTCTTTCCATTGATGGCCGACTAGGCCATCTTTCGATACATATGCAGCTAGAGACAAGAGCTCCAGGGTTCTGGTTAGTACATCATGTTGTTCCAACAATAGGGTTGCAGATCCCTTTAGCTCCTTGGGTACTTTCTCTAGCTTCTCCATTGGGAGCCCTGTGATACATCCAATAGCTGACTGTGGACATCCACTCCTGTGTTTGCTAGGCCCCGGCATCGTCTCACAAGAGACAGCTATATTTGGGTCCTTTCAGCAAAATCTTGCTAGTGTATGCAATGGTGTCAGCGTTTAGAAGCTGATTATGGGACGGATCCCTGGATACAGCAGTCTCTAAATGGTCCATCCTTTCATCACAGCTACAAACTTTGTCTCTGTAACTCCTTCCCTGGGTGTTTTGTTCCCAATTCTAAGAGGGTGCACAGTGTCCACAAAGTTTCTCTATATAGCCATGACTCTTTTGGAACTCTCTCTGTAGACCAGGCTGGTCTTGAACTTAGAGATCTGCCTGCCTCTGCCTACTGTGGTAGAATTAAAGACATGCAACATCATGCGAACTGAAGAGTCCCAAATATTTATGCTTGCACTTCTCTGATGGTTGGAAACACTAACTTTGAAAGCTCCTTGCTGTTTGTGAGTCTGTAGTACATTGAACAAGTGTTAATGTAGTATACATTATTAGCCCCCCAAAGGGCAGTTGCTTTTAGAGATGAATTTTGAATGATAGTTGCTGTTAAGAATGACACAGTGGTACTATTTGTTCTGGGGTGTAGCTGGCACATTCACCACAGCTGCTGTCAGTGACTTCTTAGAGCTTATTGTCCAATGTAATCAGAACCGTACAGTATCACACCTTATCCTAAGTATATACAACAAACTACTTTTGCTTAAACTTAGTTGGCTATGTGTGTGTGTGTGTATATATATATTTTTTTTAAATTTTTGGAGACAGATCTCACGTAGCCCAGACTGGCCTCCAATTCCCAGTCCTGACACTACCTCCTAAGTGCTGGTATTAGCGGCATGGACCACCGTGCTCAGCTGGTGATCTCTTTTTATATTGTTGGTCTTCTTCTCCTTACCTTCCCTCCTTTCCTTTCTTTCTGTCTTCTGATCTCTCCTTTTTCCCTCTTTTTTTTTTCCTTTCATTTCTTTTTGTCTTGCTGAGATTGAACCTAAGATATCACTTAAGGTAGGGCAGTGTTCTACCACTGGACTATAATACATCTTTTTCATAGCCCTTGCCATTGGTGATGTTAAAGTATATATTTATCGTTTGTCTTCCTGCTGTAAATGTTGTGAGCACGCGTATTTTGCTTTGCTCATTATTGTATTGATGACTGGAACAGCTCTCTCTGTCTGGCATGCTGTATATGCCTAACAAATATTTATTTAAAGTGACTATCAGGTTTATGTTTTAGTCTGACAGCTTCAGAGCAATTTTGTATTGCTTACAATATCTTAACCATGAAGCAAGTACACTAAACTTAATGGTTTAAAATTCCAAATTCTCTTATTCTAAAAAAACCTTCCTATTTCTCACCTGTGTTAAGAGAAGTGCTTTAATTGGGCCAAATCAGATACCCTAGAGCCATCCTAACCTTGTTTCTTGTCCCTGTTCCACAAATCCAATTTTGAGTGGGATGATGGTACAGTTTCTATTTCTGAAATACACAGAAGCTCTGGTGTTGCCTGCCTGCTGTTGTAGCTTTACTCAGGCCTTGTTCTTCTTGGCTGATTGGAATGCTCTATGTCCACTCCTTCAGAAGGTCTCTCTTTCCCTCGTCTGTTCTCTCTTCTGTAGGCAGCACATTGTCTGAGAAGTTAGCAGTTACTTCCCAAATAGGGTTGAATTCTTGCTTTGGGATTTCATAGTATATGTTACCTTATAGCTAATTATAGTCAATCAAAATTAGCAAGTATTTATTGACATTTTACTATATACTGGATACTGACCTTTTGCTGTGCTGGATTCAGTGATGACAGAATGAGTCCCTGTTCTAGAGGGACATAGACTGTCAGTATGGGAACATGGAATTTTAGGCAGTGTTAAATGGAATTTGGTATGTGAAAGAATGTTGACTCATGGCTAGAGGAAGGGGGATTCAGAGAAATGCTCTCTAGGGTGTAGTATTTAGGAGACACTGTAAATGGTAGGATGGGAATCTTTCAAATAGCAGAAATGACTAGTCCATGTGCCCAGAGATAGGGAAGAACCAACATGGCTGGTGTGTAGTCACTGAGAGGAGATCAGAGGAGAGAGGCAGCCAGGTATGAGCTTGGATAAAAGGATACTCTGAGGCAGTCATGTGATCTGACTTAAAAAGATCATTGTTTGGAGAGATGCACTTGTCCTTGGAACAGACTCTGGATAACACATATCACGGAACCAGTACCAAGTGAGTGAATTAATTCTTTCCCTTTAGTCACAAGACAGGTAAGATTTTTCAGTTTTAATCACTTGAGACTTACATATTGCTTCTCACAGAAACAAACCAAAATGGACTTGGCGGAGCGATGGCTGCATTAGTGATGTATGGACCTGTAAACCCTCATGGTTTAATATGTTTACTTATCAAGGAATACCTGAGACACCATTCATTTCAGTGCATTTTCTGTTGTAGGTAGGAGTGCTACATTCATTTATTCACTCATTCATTTATACAGGGAGCTACTGTGAGTAGGTATGAGCACGCTGCAGCCAGCTTCTGGTTGAGATTATAAGATAGTGCTGACCATACTCTTAAGGAGGATTCACTTAGTTGTATATCATTTTTTATAAAAGTGATTTTGAAAGGCTAGCGTTAGTTAGGGTTAGACTGACAAAGCAGGGGGTGTGGCGAGCATTGGCTGGCTCTTTCTCTTCCCCTCAGCTCTGCACACACACGTGATCCCTGTGCTGTGCTGTGCTGTGCTGTGCTGTGCTGTGCTGTGCTGTGCTGTGCTGCTGGGTGCTTTCATTTAGATGTCAGTAGCCTTGGGAATATGGCAAAGCAGGCCATGTAGAAGTCAGTGAGATTAGTACTTTTATTCTCAGAACTTTTTTTTATTTTGAATAAAACCCCAGGGTAATTTTTCTTGCTTCTGGAAGTCCTGTTTGCACAGACCTCGGGCCTGTCCTGCACCCACCGTGACTGCTGCTCTTGGGATACAGCTCTTTTCGGGAGCCCTAGGGGGATGCCTCCTAACACAGAGTTTGAGGGAAATCCTTGTCTTTTGTTTTACAGCTTTTATTTATGTACCTTTGTGGTAAAGTTCCAGCTCTATAGTGGGTAATATTAATTATATGGGATCATGGTCACTTTACAACCTTGGAAACCCCAGATTTCTGGAAATTATTATTTTTTTTTCCTCTGCCAATAACCTGATAAAACCCTACCTGGCTTAAACTCATTCGTTTTTAGCCTGACTGGAATTTTATTATTAATGTTGATCTTCTGTAGCGTATCTAGTAACATGTTTTACCTAAAACAGAAAATTATAATTTATAATTAAGCAAGGCTGTCCCTAATACTATTTTGGGATACTCTAATAATTCACAATAAATAATACTATTTTGGGATACTCTAATAATTCACAATCATGTAGACATGTTAACAGTGCTTCTAGGTACTCTTCTATTGCTGTGATAAAATACCAAGACCAAAGCAACTCAGAAGGAAGGGTTTGTTTGGAGTTTATGGTCAGAGGGATCAGGGTCTGTCACCATCATGGGCAGGAAGCATGCATGGCAGCAAGTAGGCCAGCATGGGTGCTGGAATAGCGCTGGGAGCTCACATCTTCATTCACAGACAGGAAGCAGAGAGAGCCAACTGGGAATTGACGTGCCTTTTGTGATGTCAAAGCCTGCCCACAGCAAAGACACGTCCTCAGCAAAGGCCTGTCTCCTGTGACTGTTCTGTAAGGCCACCAACTAGGATTCAAATGCTTAAGATTGTGGGAGCCATCTTATTTAAACTACCACACAGAATATCGTGTTCTAACACTTTTATTCTTGGAAAATATATGTAGAAATGGACCATAGTGATTTTGTTTACAATAGCCCAAAGCTTTTGGGTGGTCAGAAGTTTGGATTTTTTTAATGCTATGAAGTTGTTAGGAATGTCCAAGTGAAATGTAGGAAAGAAAGACAGTCATTTTAAAATAAGTGAATCAACTTCCATTTACACCATACATATGCATAATTTTCTTTAACCTGACTCAAGACTGTCATGAAAAGGCTTAACATTTTTCCTTTTGGGGCTTGAGATTAGCCAATACATTTTTTTGTGTGTGTGTGATGATTTTGAGCATGACATGTTTTTGATGTTATTAATGATTATACCTAACCAAAAGATAATCTGCTGAATACTAAATAGGAAAATATCTGCAAGGCCTTGGTCAAAACTTAGAATATGAAGGCAAGACATAATTATGATAAAGGCTGACTTAACTATGTTAAAACATATGTAATAAGGTGTGTCAGTGATATTTACAAACCACATGCATAGATATAAGTAGACTCTGGAGTCTTAATTTCCATTATTCATATCTCATAAGGAAAGGAATTTTGAGAAGCTGTTTTTCATTTTAAGATGAATTATTTTGATCATAGAGGTTTTATTAAAGTTGACAGGTCCTGCAACTTAAATACCTGTTTCTGTAATTGAAGATAACAGTTTAGAGTTAAAGTTTCAAGTTTAAAAAGTTTAAAGTTCTCCCTCCGCGTTAGAAAATTGACGGAGATGGTGGAGAGAGAACTCTGAAGGCAGAGGGTAGGACTGAGGCTGTGTTAGAGACTAATGGCTGTGAGGAGGGAAGACAGGCCTGAGAGGAACACTGGGAAACGCAGAGAACTCAGAGAGCTCCAGGAAAGTTGCATGCCATCCTGTGATCAGGACAGGAAAGCCGTGGTCTTAAAGGCTAAAGGGGACAGCGGGCAGGCAGCCTGTGAGCTGGGTGGATGTTGAACTCTCCGTTCTTCAGCAGACAGCAGAGAGGAAGTCGTGAGCTTTAGGAGCAGAGATGGAAAGAACCCGTCCACTTGTGTCTGAAGAGTGCAGCAAAGAGCAATGTCTCAAAAACAGAAAAGGAAAAGGTTTTAAAGATTTCAGAAGTCAGAGACAGAAGATATGTGACAAAATAATTAGAAGTGTAAGAATGAACTTAGAAATTAGAATATATGGAGCCGGGCGTGGTGGCGCCCACCTTTAATCCCAGCACTCAGGAGGCAGAGGCAGGCGGATTTCCGAGTTCGAGGCCAGTCTGGTCTACAAAGAGAATTCCAGGACAGCCAAGGCTATACAGAGAAACCCTGTCTTGAAAAACCAATATATATATATTGTATGGTACTATTTCCTAGGTTTCAAACCACACTCATCTGAGTATACTGCAGAGCTGAGATGTCTTTGTGCCTCTGGCCTGTTACTAGTTTCTGAGTGTGGTGTGCCTCCCTACATTCATAGATGACACTTGTTAGACTCGGGCTGAGCTGCAGCCTCGTTTATAGAGAAAACCAAACGGGAAAGTACGTGTAAATATGCACGGTGTGCACACAGCTCCTGAGCAGTTGTAGGGGATTTGAAATTAATTTCACTAGGTGTAGAGTTAATCTCATTATTGGGGTATCTAACACAGTTAATTGTTTTTGCACTTAGACACAGATGTTCTATTCTTTCATGGGGTTCATTTAAATAGTGAGTTATTTTAAAGGCAAACAATTTTTCTCTTATAATAAAGGGCTCCTAATTAGAGGACTGTGGATGCCTAATTACCTTGCAATTATCATTGTAAGATATGTTAGGTTGACATAGAAATGATAGCAGGACATGCAGTATTGTAATCATTAAGCAAAATTGTAGGTTTTTTCATATTTTCTCAAGAAAAAATATCATGAAAATTATTGTTAAGAACATTTCTTTGAATGACAGAAATTTCTGTAGCCTGAAAATTGGCCTTTGTAAAATTTTTAGTACATACTTGTGCACAAAGTAAAAGTGCTTTGTGTGTTTTGTTCTAAAACTGGGTCTCATGTAGCCCAAGATGGTTGGAACTTCCTGTGTCCAAGGTTGAGTTTTTAACACCTGCACCTTCATCTCCCAAGTACTGGGATTACAGGCATGTGCCACCATACCTGGGGCAATTAATTTTTTTTCTGGGCATTTATTTGCTACTCATGTGTACTATATTCCCCAATATTATGACAAGAAAGAGGCAAAATTTAAGGAAGGACTTGATTTCTTTTTCATCCATTCAGTAGCTCTTTCTACCTAGTTCTTAGGTAACTTTTAACTTGAGAGGCTGAGGTAAAGAAGAATTTGATGTGGGTGTGCATACATGCATGCACGCACGCACACGAACACACCCACATCAAGTGTGTGACTCACAAGGTAAACATTAGGTGTCTTCCCCTCTTAGTTTTTTGAGACATGGCCTTTAATCTCTTCTCCTAGGCTCGCTGGTCAGTGAGCTCCAGCTCCATCTCCTTCCTGCCCTCAAGCTCTGGCATTACAGACATGCTGCTGTCACACCTGGCTTTCATGTCTGTGGGTACCACACTTACACTGCAGGTACTAGTTCACCATCTTCAGGCCCAGGAGTCAGGTGTTCTGATGGCAGATAATAGGTAAAAAGTTAGAGTCTTTTTTTGTTCTTTTCGTATTCCTAGGAATTGCTGCTATTTTTAAAAATTACATTTGACAAATTTGAGCAAAGCCCATTATGTTTTAATTACATTAAATATGTTTGTTCTTATTTAAAGATGTGGAACTTTTTCAGTTCAATAAAGTGTAGTTAAATATGGGGGAAATTTTATTTTATATATTTTTTTGGCTCTTCATTTAGAAAGTTGATGAACTTTGAGGTAGCATTACTTTCATTTGTTCCTTTGTACACACACACACACACACACACACACGCACTCTACAGCTGTCATTATAGCTAGTCATAAAATTAATTCGAAGTTCCTATTGTAAATTCATATTTTATCATTCACAGTGCTGACCTGGAATCCTGTCCTGTTCTTTTCTTTTCCTTTCCTTTCTTTTTCTCTTTCTTTTTTTATTGTTATATAAATGCCAAATTTTACAAAGTCAGCCTAAAGTAGCATATTCCTGTGTTCTGTAAATGGAGACTAGTAGTCTCTAACATCTGAAACTCTAACAAAGCATTTTTTATTTTTGTTTTTAAACACTTGCTTATCATCAGCGGTTAGATCTGTGAATCTTTATACATTGTCCCTCCTACCTCTGGCACCAGTAGCAAGTCCAGGAAACAGCTTGATGGATTTTAAATTTTAATGAATTTATTTATAGTAATATATACAGTTATTCATTGAAATTTTGAGTGGCTAGTGATACTAACCTATTATATTTTTAGGTGTTTGTTTTTATTTCCTTGTTTGCATTTTGAGATGAGGTGGTGTTTGTTTGTTTTGGCCAAGCTGTTTGTTTTTAGACACTTTCTTTGTTTGTAACTCAAGCAGGCCTTGAACCCACTATGTGGCTTAGACTGGCTTCTGAATGGCGGGTGATCAGGCAGACCTCCCAAATACTGGGAGGCACTTTCTTACTTAGGTCTCTAACACTGTGTTACTGTCATCCTTTGTAAACTACTTCCCACATCCCTGCACTGGCTAGCTTCTCAGGGCTACCGGAGAAGTAAACCATGCAGTACTTAGTGAAATTAAACCTCCACTGTCACGAGTACTTTTATCGCAACAACCTAGTTTTATTAAAAAAAAAAAATTTCTTCCTATTTCTACTGCCCTTTCTTTCTTCCTTCCATGTGTCCTTCCTTCAGCCATTCCTTTCCTGACTCTTAGCTTTCCCCTCTTTCAGCAGGGGACCTGTAAGCCCAGGCATTTCTCTTTCCTGTGGCAGTGCTGCCTTAGCCTAATGAGGAGTGCTGTGCAGTGACCATCCATGCTCATCTCTGCTGTAATACAGAAAATAATTCCTGAAAATCAGTATATGGTCGAGACTGTTGGTCCCTGTAGTTGTAAATAAGATGTTAATGTTCTTGTGAGACTTGAAAGTCTTTGGGTAAATGCTCACCTGATTTTTTACTCTCATTTTTATTGTTTAAAAAGAATAAAAAACAGTATATACAGATAATGCTCCAGTGCACACAGGAACTCATCCAGAATATTGAGTTTAGGTAAAAAGAACGTTGAGAAATTAAAGACAAGCTAAACTGTAGGATAGAAGATTAAAAACGGAATCTTGAAAGTATTCTCGAAGCTGCTAAATGTAGTCAATAATATATTAATAACAGCACCATGTTCCCTTATCTTATTTGTACCATTAAATTCACATTAGTTTATTATAATTTACTTTTCTAACACATATATTTCTTTAAGGGTTTGTTTGAAATTTTATTATATAATAACTATTTTAGGTAGATTTATTACTATAATTACTGTATTATCCCTTGTCTGTTAAATAATGATTTCAAGACATTCATACTAAATAGAAAACATCATAATTTTCTAATATTCATATAGCATTGTGATTTTACTATTTCTGTATGGGCTGTGTAATCACTATACAGTTCTGAAAGATAATTGTACTTTAAATATGATAAAATCTTAGATCATGAAAGTGATGCATCAAAGTACTCTATAATAAAATCTATTAATTTAAACACACACATATGAAACATTTGCTTGAGCTAACCACGTAATTTTCATGATTGATTCATAAAAACCTATTGCTAAGCACATAACTTTTAATTGTAGTTAGTATTTATTGAGTAGTCGTTACTGTTTTCACTGTAGATAGAAAAGTGGATCCCTATGAAGTTACGTGATTAACAGACTACGTGGTTGGGGAGTATGTAATCTGGAGTTGATTACAGTTAAGTTTAATCCCAAAGCTCACTTAAAATAAGATTGTTATATATTTATTGACAGATAAGATATAAGCATAGTTAATTGCTACAAGTTATAATGGAGTGTAAAACATGTAAAATTAAAGGTTTACTCATCAACAAACATTTACAGTTGTCTGTTCTGTATGTGACTACGTGGAGAACTGAGCAAATAAGTGAATGTGTAAATAAGAAATGAGTGACTGTTTTGTTTAGGTTTCTCCTAGTGGTTTTGTGCATGTTTTCATAGGGAAGGAGAGTGTGTGTGTGTGTGTGTGTGTGTGTGTGTGTGTGTTTCAGAACCAATGATAAACTGAATTATTTGGGTTTTTTTTGTTTTTAGTTATCCTTGTTTTTGTTGTTTTGTTAGTTTAATTCAGTTATCCTTCCTTTTGAAGTATAGATTGAGCTTTCCTAATCTGGAAATTTGAAATGGAAATTACATCTGACCTCATGTGACAGGTTCCAGTCAGAGCACAGGTAGTGGCATATGATTATCTCTATACTATGTGAATAAGGGGTGTATGACATAAGTGAGTGTCTTGATTACATTTAGAGCTCACCTCCCAAAGAGACTTCATCTTACTATGCAAATGTTCTAGAACCTGGAGACATACGAAATCCAGGCCACTTGATGTCCCAGGTACTTCAGATGAGGATATTCAATCTGGGATATAGTTATATAATAGAGAGAACTTCATGCCACCATTAACACAGAGCAGAATGCACCTGTCTTAGTTGGTGTGACAAAACACCATGACCAAACATAACTTGAGGAAGAAAGTGTTTATTTCAGTTTATATATCCCTATTACACTTGGACATCAAGCAAGTCTGGGCAGGAACCTGGAGTCAGATGCTGATGCAGAGGCTATAGAGGAGTGCTGCTTACTGGCTTGCTCCTCAGGGCTTGCTCAGCCTGCTCTCTTATAAACAAGGACCACCTGCCTAGGGGTAGCCCATCCATTCACAGTGAGCTGGGCCCTCCTGTGTCAATCATCAACCAAGAAAATACTCCAACAGGGCATTTTCTCAATTGAAGTTCCTGTTCTCAGATGACTCCAGATGCTGTCAAACAGCCAGCACTTACATCCTTAAATTTGACAGGTTTATGCATCACTGCTTTAGATAAACATTTCTATCCTTCCCACCTGTTCTCTGTTGCTTACTTCATCTTCCAGCAGGCACTAATTCCTCCCACCATTGCATGACTTTAATCTGTGTTTTAACTACATGTAAGTGGAACAACACAGTGTGCACTTAGCCTGCTGGCTTCTAGTAAGGTTCTGAGACTGGTCTGTAGTATCTATCCTAGGGGTCGTATTTTGTTAATCAGTATTTCAGTGTCTGACTAGACTACAACTTAGTAGACCTGGGTCGTAGTTAAGTAGTACTAGTAGCTTTCTAGCAGGGATATAATTTTTTATGCTCTCCCAGCAGCGTGTAAGGGCCCTAATGCCCCCTTCTTCTCCAGCATTTGGTGGTGCCAGACTTTTTTATTTTCCCCTTCTTGTAAGTGATTTTAGTTTTGTTTCCTAAGGTTTTGTTTCGTCTCAGTGCTTGGCCAAATGCATGTGGCTCCTGCCCACACCGAGAACAGATCTTTCTAGTGAGTCTGCTCAACCTCACGTGCCAGTCCGTGGATATAGATTGTATATGGGTATGATGCATACCTTCACATTTGAACAGTCAAGCTTTGCTGCTCCTCTGGGTCTTTAATCTAGTCAAATTGGCAATTAAAAATGATTACCATGGCAACTGTTAGAATGTTTTTGTATCCTTTTATTATTCCGATTTTTCTTTTTTAACAAAAGTTACTTTTGTATTCAGATACTCTACCAAACAAACATCAACATAAATAATATAATTTATGGTGACAAAAATATGTGATACTGTGGCAGAAGTGTTTTCTGTGTGTGTGTGTGTACTGTGATTACTATATAGTACAGTAAAATATATGGCACATATTTATTATATTTAGTTACTTGAAACTACTGTTTCGCTTTTTAAAATTTAATGAAATTGAAGATACTTCATATCAAAACCTATGGGACACAATGAAAGCAGTGGTAAGAGGAAAACTCATAGCTGAGTGCCTCCAAAGAGAAACTGGAGAGAGCACACACTGGCAGCTTGACAGCACACCTGAGAGCTCTAGAACAGAAAGAAGCAAATACACCCAAGAGGAGTAGACGGCAGGAAATAATCAAACTCAGGGCTCAAGTTAAACAAATAGAAACAAACAGAACTATACAAAGAATCAACAAAACCGGGAGCTGGTTCTTTGAAAAAATCAACAAGATAGATAAACTCTTAGCCAGACTAACCAGAGGGCACAGAGACAGTATTCAAATTAATAAAATCAGAAATGAAATGGGAGAGACACAACAACAAAATACACCTTAAAATAATTATTCTGTCTGTTGGATATTAATAGTTGAAAATATTAAATTCATGTTCTACAAACATCATGGAAATATTATTGATAATTTTCTCACTGTGCTTGAAATTAGCATTTTCATAATGTTTAACTTCAAAGAGCTTTTTGCTATTTTGAAATTTTAAAAATATACTTACTGATAAAATAATTTCTCTCCTAGAAACACTGATAATCTTTTTTTAAGTAAACTTACAGTTAAACAATGTACACAGATATATAATGCATTTTAAATACTCATTCTCACTATGTCAGGTGGTATCATATAAGGGCTTTTGAATATATATGTACATATATATGTATATATATATGTATTGGTTTTTACGAGACAGGGTTGAATATATTTCTTAATGATTCATTTTTAATATTTTATGCTCTTTTACTATGCTAAATTCCCAAAGAATATTTTGTATGTTTTGAAAAATTTAGTATTCAACATTATGGATGGTATTAAATGTTCATTAATGATATTAATGATATTTTTAGGGTATGAAAGGATATGAATATAGAAGTTGAGCAAATTTTTATATATCATTTAATTCTCAAAATACTCATATTACTAATATGTTTGTATAAAATGCATTTAAATAATAAAAATTTAAGAAGCTATCCTTTCCCTTTTTTACTTATAAAAAATGATGTGGAAGAGCAGGGTGTGGTAGGGAATGTTTATAGTCCCAGTGCTGGAAGCTGAGATTGGAGGGTTGCTCATTTGAGGCTAATTTGGGGCTATATATACTCTGTTTGAAAAATGCAAGCAAGACAGAAGCAGAGGGATTACCTCGAGTTCAAGGGCATCCACGACTGCCTTGTAAGACTCTGTTTCAAAACACAAAACAGTCATGGGCATGCCATTAATGTTGTTCTCTTCACTGCCATGGACTGTGCATTCTTTTTAAGTCATTTATTTCCTCTGACTTTCTCTCCCAGTGTGTCCTAGGCAGGCTTTGAATTCTCAGTTCTTTTGATACACCTCTGGGATTACAGGTGTAGACCATCAAGACAGCAGGCAGAAACCACCACCTTTACCCCAAGTCATGTTGAGATAGAGTCCAGTGAATGAAATGTTTGTGTCCATCCCCAATTTGTCTTCTGAAATCCTAGTCCCTGGCATGCCGCTGTTAGGAGACTGAACTCTGGGAAGATACTTACCATGTGAGGATGGCCTCTCATGAGCAGATAGTGAGAGCATCTTTTGTCTTGGTCCTTTCTCCACCATGTGAGGAAATAATGAGAAATTAAAGGGAAGAGGACTTCACTCCTTCACTTGTGCTTCACCAAACTTACTCTGGCCTTAAAGAACTATGAGAATAAATTTCTGTTCATAAGATACCTAGTCATTGTTTCTGTTTCTTAGCAGCCTAGACTAAAATACAAAACTGTTTCTATTCATACATGCTTTCTTCAGTTTCTTAGTATAACAGCAGTCAAGTGTATACAAGAGACTTTTATGATCTACAAAGTCTAAGATACTTTGACTTTTATCTGAGACTTCTACAGAAAAAAATTGCCAAACCCCAGTTTAACAGGGAAAGAAGAAATAAGCAATTTCTCATTTCATTACTCAGGGGAACCTTGACCCAATGTAAACTGAGAGTTCCCTGATTGCAACATTGTAGCACATGAGTATTCGTATCTCAGTGTCTGAAAAGGGCTTCTTACTGTTTTGAGTTGTCCTGGGAAGTGACATGCAGTTTGAGGAGCTGTGTTTTCAACAACTATTTACAAAGAAACAACTGTCACCTAGTTTGAGGCTCTTGTTGAAGGCTGCTGTGCTGCCTTCCGTTTGGTGCCTGAGACAGGGCCTGAGGAGAATGAGCACTCAACTCAGGTGATTCTCACTGAGTGAATGAACTCAGAGACGATTGCACTCTTCACCACAGACTGTGCTTTTTAAATGGCAACAGTTTCAGCCCTGAAAGTTTGTGATGGCTCTCGGAGGCAATTCTGCTGAGTCTTAACTGTGAGGATGCAGAGAGGAGTAATGTCACTTGAGGAATTTTTTGGTTCCGGGGTTTTTAATGGACTTTTCTCTTTGACTCTTGAAAATGCATAGGTTCTGAATTACGTTATCCTAAAGGGTTGTTTAGAAATGTTGTGAACTTCCCATACAGTACTAAATCATTAACGTGTTTTCCTTCCTCATTGTTGTCTAGATACAACACAGCAACAGAACAGTATTACAAAGGACCAGCTAAGACCTTCATCAGGCCTTTATAATTTTTTTTAAGGACTTGCTCTTTCTTATTGCTAGGCAGATCTTTAAGTCATTAATGTAGACCTTGTTAACCCACTTAAAACTACAGTGAATTTCATTTATACCGAATTTGTAATTTACGAAAGATGAAGATAGAAATGGAGGAGATGCTGTGAAGTAGCAGGTGCCAGCTTCACAGCAGAGGGAATTAGCAGGGTCTGGTGCTGTGCTTCCCCGGGTACCAGCACTGTCATGGCCTTCACCCTTGTGGTGGATTAGGTAGAAGAGAAGCTAAATGCAGATCAGGACAGTTTCATCTGGTAAGGAAAACAGTAATTACAGCTAATAGTTGTTCCTTTTTAAAGTATTGAAGTTACAATGTCTCTTAAATTATTACCAGAGTTATTATAGAATTTTAAAGATTCTGCTTTTGTTTTATTTAAAACAAGATGTTGAAAATAATTGCTTGAGAAATGTTACATTGTTTTTGAGGGCTTGATAAACTGCTGCAGAGGCCTGGCTGGCTCTTGGCCTGCTCTTTCTTGTAAAGTGAGGGAGCTGTGATAGGTTTTTCTACTTTTAGACTTTGAGTGGAGTTTTATCACTGTGTATGCATTGGGTGTGCCTGTGCAGTGCAGCACATGGAGACCACAAGACAGGGTCGTGAGGTTCATTTTCTCCCACATTGACTCCCTAGGCCTGTATGAGTTACCAGCTGACCCATCTTGCCTGCCTCTTTCAGGGCTGCTGAGCAGTTTAATTAGGATATGCCTTTGTATAGATAGTTTTTTCGTGTTTCCTTTGCTTGGAGTCTTGAATTTATTGCCTTGCTGTTGTTATTACATTGATAATGCCCACTTGATGGATGTCACATAGTGCTTTTAACCTTCCCTATAATTGCTTCCATCCATTGCTCCTTGGCCCCTCAGCACTGCTGCGGTGACTGTTGCTCTGCGGAATGAATGCACCACAGGCTCCTTGGCCAGATCTTCAGATCTTGAGAGTCCTTTTCCTGAGCAGTGCCCAACTTCTCTAGTAGCCCATGGTCTCTTTTGTCCTCTGAGCTTTGTGTCTTCAACTCAGTTTGCCTAGATTTTCCCTCCCCACTTAACACATGAAGATCAGAAGACCCGTCTGGGAAGTTCCTTTCCTCCTGGCAGTGTCTTAGGCAGTTGGCCAGCACAAGTATAGGGCATGCATGCATGCTTCTCATTTCCAGCGATCATTGTTCCTTACGGAATATATATGTTCATGGCTGTGAGAAGTATACCGATAAATGTTTTATCTAAGTTTTCGGTTTTATAAATTTGGACAGTCTATTTGGTCCCGGTTGTCACCTAGTAACAGAAATGAAAGTTGTGATGCTAAGACTTTTGGTTTCACAGCTCGATAATCTGAGTGATAGACAGCGTTGGACGATGGGCTTATGTGCGTGCAGTGGCAATGTGAAAGGATTGAACTCAGAACGCAGCCAACTGTGCACTTGGGGAGAAGGCTCACACTGTAAACGGAGAGCCAGTACCTTAGGGGCGCGCTACAGCATACTTGATGTTGGTTATGGTAATACTCCAAAGCTTATGCTAAATTGTTTGTATTTTCTTCCAGAACCTTCTGATAACTTGAGGGAGATTCTCCAAAATGTGGCCAGATTGCAAGGAGTGTCAAATATGAGGAAGCTGGGCCATCTGAATAACTTCACTAAGGCAAGTAGCTTCAAACTGTACTCACGCGGTCTTTCATTTGATTTGATAAACATTTCGTGATTATTGAGAAGTTTTAAAATATTTACTTTTTAGTAGATTTTCATCGCTTTCATCATGTTTCCGAGTTTCTGAGGAGTGTTGCTGTGCTGTCTAGGCTGGTCTCAGAACCCCTGAGTACCCTCCATTTCCCTGAGGAGTTGGGACCAGGGTTGCACATCACCATGCCTAGCTGTCAGATGAATGTACATGATAGAATATGTTCATACTGTAGAAAATCCAGAAGCAAGCCACTGTAATCCAGTGGCTTATTTATCTTGTTAACATATGACTATCAATCTCTTATGCATCTTAGAATCGAACATAATTCCCAGAGACCTGTTGTATTTCTCTTCCTTTATCCTGATTGTTTATTCCCATCATCGGCGTCTAAATTAGAGCCCAAGTGAGGTGTAATTTATGGTTTTATTTCCTTTTATTAAATATCAATTTTGTTGATCTTTATGTAACTCAAATAAGCCCCACTGCCTAACTGCTATCATAACTGCTTTTGCTCACCTCAGTGTGTGGCTCTACTTGTCTTGGTGTAGTTTGAAAACTAGGGTTGGCTGTAAGATGGCTCTGACTGCTGTTGCCAACACGGTGGCACCAGCCTGAGTCCTAGAGCGTTCTAGAACAGTGCTGTCTAATAGCAATCCATGTGAGCTCAGGCAGAGAGGCTTTCACAAAACTACCCTAAAATTGCTATTCGCTATATGAAGCATAAGACATTAAGTATCATTTAACTTTTCATACAAGTATTTTACACTGATAAATGGCTCAGTTCCTGCTAGAGATGTTTCTAGTATCTATAAGCAGCTGTGGCTGGTTCTACCAGGCATTGGATGGTACCAAGATAGGCTTTTGGGCTGGGATTGGTCTAAGCCTTCATTCCTAGAGCAGCAATGTTTCTCCTGTCTCTGTCTTGGTGTTTTGTTTTTTCTGTCTGTGTCTAGGCCTTGGAGCAAGGGGATCCATTTCTTGATTCTCCCCCCTCTCTTTTCTTTCCTGGCTTTATCTACATTTCTTTCATAGCACTTCACTTAGTTTTCCTCTACTTGGTCTATGCTTCTTGTTTTGTATTCTGGGACTGTCTCCCTTTCTCCTCTGTGCTCCCTCTCCTTCCCCTCTTTGAACCGTGCCCCCAGCCCACCTCCCACTCCCTTCTCTTCCCTCTGCCCCATTGTGCCCTCCTTTCTTTCCTAATTCTTCTTAGCTTCATGTTTCCTCTCCTCCTCCTGTATGGAGACTATGTGGTAACTTCTGTAGTGAAGTCTTGAGACTTTGTGTATTTTGTATTTATAAACCATATTTTAAAATCCACTTTTGCTTGTTCTGCTGGTCCTGGTGCTAGCTTTTTGTTTGCTGTCTTCAGGTACTTTTGGGTTGGGAAGCCAGATAGCCAGACTTGGTAGAGAATGCTTACAGTAAGAGGGATTAATTCCTCAGTTATGGTCTAAAGAGCTGCCCCATAAATAAATCCATTAACTTTAGACTTGATAAAATTTACTTTGGCTATGATATAGGAGAAGCCTGACGTTTCAGTTAATGTAACCTCACCTAATAGAGACCAATCTTGGGGAAATTTCACAGTACTGTTAATACCATTGGATGCAGCATGTTGCTGGTTAGTAAGATAGCTCTATAGCAGAGTGCATGGCAATTTGAAGCTTATTTTATTTTGATTTATGCTTTTTACCTGTTTCCTAGGTTTTCACTAACTCTTAAGAAGGTAATAAGCCTGCTTAATTGTTGAGCTATAGATGGTAGATCAGGGTTCTTCAGGGTATAGCACTCTTGACTTAACAGAGCAGGTTATGGTTTTGGAAGAAGGCTGAGCCTTGTTTCTGACTCTGTCCACCATATGACAGGAACATTTACTTAACACACCTCAATTGTGATAAGCAGAAATTTCATCAAGAATAGTCAGGTGTTCCTTAGGAGATAAAATGTCTCTATTTAATATCTGCTGCAGCTCCAAATAAATGTGTGTAGATTTTGTAATAAAGTTTACCACATACAAGCACATACTGAACTTGATTATAATAGTAAGCCTCTGAAATCCATATTGTTAGAGCCTGGGTATAAGAAATACTTATTGAGGTGGCATACCCATAAAATCTGCATGTACATGTGCCTACTTAGTGGAATGTAGACATTCTCAAAAACCCAGTAGCTTGATTAGCTGAGAAGATGAAAAGGTAATAATTATAATGCTAGAAGAATAAGAGCTAGTTGGGAATTCTCTTCTGTTTGCCCTAGAACACACACTCTTTCTGAAGTTTAGCTATTGGTTGTAAGCTAGAGAACACTAGCCATCGAAACCAAGCTTCTCAGACCAGGAAGTACTTTGTGCCTTTCCACTCTTCTGCTTCTCTTTATCCCAGATCTAGCTTGTTCCAGACTTCTGATTGAGTATGTTAGGTTGATAGGATTTTTCATTTTAAGAATGGGCTTTCATTGTACTTAGCATTTGCTTTACTGTAAAGTGTAAGTGTAGCTTTGGTGTTAATTGTGCTAATGTACAGGGTGAGCTTTCCTAAAACCTCCTCCTGAGCCATGAAGCAAGCAAATCAGTGCTGTGATCTTTTAATCAGTTGCCTGCCACACACCATGCTTGTCCTCTGCCATCATTGCACTAGACAGAGCAGAGTGTATGGCAGGCTGATGAGGAGGATAATTCTGCTGTTCTGTTTTTACAACAGACAGCATGTTTGCAGTCTAACGACTTGCTTTCTAAAGACGAAGACTTAGGCCCTTTTCATTTTAAAGCTTTGAAAACATCTTTATTTGCTTTTTTTTTTTTAATTTAAAGGGTGTCTATGTGAGGTAGTTACATGAAAATGGCATAGAGGTCACAGTAAAAAGTGAACTCCTTCTCTCATTTGCTACCTTCCCCTCCAAAGCACTCACTCGACCATGATGCAGAGCTTAGTGGCTAGGAGCTACTTAGTTTTGTAGTAACAAACATTGGGTAAATAGGTTTATGTGAGTGTCTTTTGTTCGTTTTGTTTACATTATAAGAATTAAAAGAACTAAATGCAGTGTTTTATAAAGTGCTCTGGTAATTTATTATGTATATACAAATGTTTTTAGATGAGTTTAAGATATCAGTGTGTGTAAATACAGTTTGTGTATGCCTATATCCATCTATGTATATATTGATTTGCAATGTGAAAAAATGCAAACTGCATTTTTCTAAATATACCATTCCATTTGTTTTTAATGTCCACCTCTGTGTTTTGTATGTATGTATGTACAAATTACCTTCTAAGAGTGAGGCTTTGTGGTATAGTCTGTAATCCCAGCTACTTTAAAGGCTGAGCAAAAGGATCTCAAGTTCAAGGACTTGATCTAGTGAGAGACTCGGTGGTAAAAGAGTTGCTGCCAAGCCTGACGGCCT
This sequence comes from Mus caroli, assembly GCF_978045245.1. Lineage (NCBI taxonomy): Eukaryota > Metazoa > Chordata > Mammalia > Rodentia > Muridae > Mus > Mus caroli. The sequence goes on along the minus strand of NW_028227271.1, from coordinate 97,829,170 downwards.
GAGTTTAATACCAGGACCCCCGTGATGGAAGGAGAGAACTGACTTCTGCAAATCGTCCTCTGACCTCCACACTTGCTGGAGGTTCATGTTTGTGCGCGCACACGCGCACACACACACACACACACACACACACACACACACACACTAAGACATATACACGTAGTTGAAATTCAGGGGCCTGTCTGAGCTCCTTAGTCAGACCTTGTCTCACAGAGTTAGAGTAGGAAGCAGTGACAAAGAATAACTCTTGCCTAGCATGAATAGGCTCTGGGTCCAGCCCTGCCAAACAGTAAGTAAGTAAGGCCTGGAAGATGGTGTTAGATACCCCCTATTGCTCTGATAAAACAGTGTGGCCACAGCAACTTACAGAAGAAAGACCTTTGGGGCTTAGAGTTACAGAGGGATGTGACTCTATCCTCTGTAAAGGTAGAGTGTATCTCTGGCAGGGCACCAGAGCAGCATGAGCAAACAGCAGACATGTTGACTGGAGCAGCAGCTGAGAGCCCACAGGCATTTGAAACCTCAGAGTCCACCCACAGTGACATTACCTCCTCTACCAAGGCTCCTAATCCTCCCCAACCACCAACTGGGGGCCAAGTACTCAGATGCCTGAGATTTATGGGGGCCATCTCCTTCAAACCACCACAGATGGCTCAATGGTTCAGAACACTGGCTCGTCCGGAGGACTCAAGTTTGACTCCCAGCACCCCATGTAAGCAGACGACCCTGTAACTCCATTTCTGGTGGATCATATACCCTCTTCTGGCTGCTACGGGCACCAGGCATGGACGTGGGGCATACATCTATATGTAGGCAAACCCCTCTCATACAGTAAGCAAACAAATAAATGTTCTTTAAGACTATGCTGCAGAATTCTCCTATGTGTGAAAAATTTTTTAAACTTGGGTTATTCTGTGTTCTTATAAATAGGGCAAATATTTATTTAACCCTAGTTCTAATTTATTATTATATATTTTTAAATTGGCTTTGTTAATAAGAAAATTCAGAGCTGGAGAAATGCCTTTGTCAAGAACATGTGCTGCTCTTCCAGAGGACCAGGGTTTAGTTCCCAACACTGGTGCTCATAACCCCTGTAACTTCAGCTCCAAGGTAGCTGAAGCCTCAGGCCTCTGAAGGCATCCTATGTATTCACAAGTAGACCCGTATTCCTACACATGATCAGAAGGAATAAAAATGAAATTTTAAATAAATAGATTCTTAAAGGAAAAATAATCTTTAGAGATGATTTGCAAATTCGCTCTGACATTTTTAGAAGTAGCCTTTTGTGAGTGTGATTATGTGAGGAAGTCATATTATCCGACACGGATGAGTGTGGGGTTTCATAAGCAGGTGTACCAGTGACGTAGCAACCTTAGCCTATTTGAAGATTTCTGTCTTCAGCATTTACTTTGCTTATACAATTGACATGTTTATGACAGGACTATAGCTTTCTAATGGTATTGATTGGTATTAACTTTATTTTCAGTAGGCAGCAAATTTAACAAACCTAAAGTAACTTGACTAAAATGAAAAGAAGTTAGTTTCTTACATAGTTATGACGATGAAATGTTGGGTTCTAATTTCAGGCAAACAATTCACGTTGACAGTGCATCACTGGGTCTCTCTTTTTCTCTCTTTTTGTTTTAGATTTACTTACTTTATGTGCATCAGTGTTTGCACAAATATATGTCAGTACATCCTGTGGGTACTTTGTCCTGCAGATAACCAGAAGCGGGCATCAGACCCCTGGAGCTGGAGTCAGCCAGTTAGGAGCTGCCATGATGCTGGGAACTGAACCCAGCTCCTTTGCTACACCAGCCAGTGCTCTAACTGCTCAGTCATCTCTCTAGCCCTAAGTCACTGCCCCATCCAGCCTTCAGGGATGACTGACCATTTGCTGTTGTGGAAACAGTTATGCTTTTCCTGGGGAAGACCAATTTTCCACTTTGTTGCCTTCCTTAGTTGCCCAGTTCTTTTTCTGGGGATGAGGCCCCCTGAGCTTCTGTCTTCCTCCAAGGCATAGTGGGTGTCTTCCTTGTTCAGGTCATGTCTAGCCAGCCATTTTGTCAGACTTCCTCGGGGTACTTTCTCTTGTGTTCCTCGGAGGAAAAATCTTTCAGCAAACTACCTACCTGTTCTTTTAGCTCTTATAATCTTTTCACCTCTGAGCCTTGGGTGCAGAAGTTGTGTTGTAGAAGCGTCAGCTGGGAACAGGCATTTTGATCCATAGTGGTTTTCTGTAGTGGTCTGCATCTGTTGCAGAGAGAAGTCCTTGATGAAAGAAGAACAGTTATTTAGTATTAAAAACTAATAGTGTAAGTGTAATGCTTATAAATCTATAAATCTACAAAGGTAGATTTTGTTTCTGATGCTTTTTCCAAATTTGGTGAAATATTTCTAGTTTATACTTCAGCAATAAATCGTATATGGTACTTCAATTTTAAGTGGAATTTTTAGATCTATTTTTTAGGTTTTAGGAAACACAGTTTTATGTTGTATTTATTTGCCAATTTTATTTTATTTCCTCAGTAAATTTCTTGTATATTTTCTTTGCCTTGAAAAATTTTGTTTTTTACTATCCAGTTTTCCTCCTTTTTATATTATTATAAGCATCTGTATTAACTTGGCTGGCTGAATTAGAGTTCTCAATTTTGTTCTCCCTAAATGTTTGAAGTTCTAGCTCTTAGGAACTTAAAAATAGAGGTGTATTTGGGGATTTAGGCTATTAGAAAAGCTATGGGCGGATCTAATGCAGTATGACTACTGTCCTTAAAAGAGATGAGGACACAGATGTGTGCAGAGGAGAGATCATTTGAAGATACAAGCATAGCCATCTACAAGCCAAAGGGAAAGCCCTTTCCAAGACAGATTTCAGCCCACATCTGGACTTTAGGTCTGCAAATCCTGAGAAAGTACATTTCTGTTGTGTATGTTCTGATACCCTGGCAAACTAGAAAGGAATCTTAGTTTTTCTATCATATATGCTATAGTCCATCGTTTGTTTGTTTGTTTGTTTGTTTTTTTCCTTGAAAATAGAGTCTCATGTAGCCCAAGCTGGCCTCTGGAACTTACTCTAGCCCCTAGACTTCCTGTCTCTGCTTCCCAATGACTGGAACTGCAGATGTGCTACCAGCACGCACATATTTGTGACTGATATGTTCCTTTCACTTTTAGGTATGCCATATACATACACACACACACACACACACGCTTACTTCACTTTTTAACATAGTGTTTGCTATGATCTTAAAGCCACGTTAAAGCTTACTGTTGTAAGTATATTTGTATTTATGTGCACATGTGTTACCGAGAGAATAGTAAACTTGTGAGTTTGTTCTTTAGGGTCTCTTCTTTTCACAGTGACAAATACCAAAGTCACCTAGGGTTTTTCTTTGGCTCTACACAGAGAACTCCACCCCCTCCCAAAAAAAAACAACCCCCAAACAAACCCAGAGTTAAAAACAAGTAGAGAGTGTTGTTTGAAGACAACAAACTACTTGGCCATCCAGAAGTACGGAGGCCAGAGGTGCAGAGAAAGGCTCCTGTGAAGTGGGCGTCCGTCTCTTGTTCTCAGGGAAGACTCTGTGCTGACTTGAAGCACAGACAGTGCATGACCACGAGTTGTCTGAGGAGAAAGGGCTGGCGTTGAAGGATAAGAAAGGCGGGGGCAGAGATCCTCTTCATGGGTCTGTTGAGCCCTGGGGCTAACTCGGATGAGATACTTAACGCCTAAGCTAGGCAGAAAATTTGACATAGAAATTTGTAGTATTTTTATAAGACAAATAAAATTTATTATCCTGGAGACTAGGGCTGTTAATAACAAGCTTTCAGTGGAAGCTCTTTAGAGGTGAGGAAGATCCAGAGGGTGGCAGTTCTGTCAGTGCCAGAGAGAAGGCTGAGCTCACATAGGAAAAATGCCACAGTCTGCAAAGAGCACAGGAGCCAGCAAAGGACAGAGCTGATTGCATGGTCAGATCAAAGGACTACAGCTACTAAAAAGGCCTCAAAGATGCTAGCGTCTATATCAGTTTGCACCTTGAAAAATAACCATGTAAGTAGCAAAGAAATAGAACTGTGGAGAAAATGAGTGAAAAAGTAAGGTTTTTCACTAGAATCTTAAAAAGTTTTAATTTAATTTAAGAAAAATACGTTATCTAAAATCTAAAAATCCCTAGATGTGTTAGTGCAGTGGTTCTCAGCCTTCCTAATGCTGTGACCCTTTAACAGTTCCTCATGTTGTTGTGTGACCTCAGCCATAAAATTATTGTTTCTACTTGATAATTGTAATTTTGCTGTGGCGAATCCTAATGTAAATATCTGATCTGTGGCCTCTGTGAAAGGGTCATTCAGTGCCCAGATTGAGAACCACTGGTATAGGAGAGAAGGTTCAGACAGTAGAAAATACGGAACAGTTGAAATAAGAGAAAATAGAGAAGAAAAGATGATTTAATGAAAATACACATACCTTTTGCCAGCAGAAGAGAAGAGATTTGGACAGAGTGATTTTGAAGAGATAATATATGGAATGTTTTTTAAAAATTGATAAAATGTTCAAAACCAGAGATTCCCAAGGTATTATTTATTTTACACAAAGTGGATGCAAAGGAAATCACAACTGAACAAATCAAAGCAGGAATGATGATAGCCAATGATGAGGAAGAAAATGGCTGAAAGAATGTGAGGAAAAAGACATGTTTTGAAAGAGCAGACAGCAAGATTTATGCTAGACTTTGAGCAACCAAGTGGCCTGAAACTTTAGGAAGAAAATAGCAATTAAACTAAAATTCAGTGTGTTCGCCAAAATTGCTTTAAAAACGAAAATAAAATCACTTCCAAACAAAAACCAGTACAAACCTAGGCAAAAGTAAGATCACAACATGAGCAAAGAATGTCACCAGTAGCAGCAACAGAGCTCGTGACCAGTGGGGGCACTGTGACATTAGGGAAGAACGATAAAGGGAAACCGGTGTGAATATCAGCTATTATTAACTGGGTGTGGGTTGAAAAAATAACCAGTTAACAGCAGTGCTATCTTATGCATCCTGAATGACACAGGCAAGAAAGGAGGGAAAGTGAAGCTAAGAGTAACCGGGGTCAGAGTACTAAAGCCTCCAGCCCCGAGGCCGAGGCCGTGGGGAAGAAGTGCTGTCTGTAGACAGTCAGCAGTAAACACAGGGCCATGGCAGTGGGGGCTCAGACGGGAACACGGCAGAAGACGACAAAAGACAGGCAGTTCAAAAAGTGCAGGGAAGAGGTCAGTCGAAAGTTGTGGTTAAGTAAAGTTTACATGGTAGAAATAATGCACTGTATTTTTATTATACGATTACAGATTCTTTTAGAAATTTATTAAAGAAAAGCGTTCCATTTTTGTGCCTAAAATTGTGCATAGACAAGCATATCAATCTAAACTCATATGTAAGGTATTTTTGTGTTTCTTCTAACAGCTTCTTTGCGATATTGGCCATAGTGAAGAAAAACTGGGCTTTAATTATGAAGACATCATAATTTGGTAAGTTTAGTTCAGGTTTTTCTTCCATCCCTTATTTTAGTAATTTCTATTGTAACAATTTAAGTTAGAGCTAGGACGCCTGCAGCACATGCCTGGTGCATGTAGACACACTGTCTGGCTGAAAGGAAGAGTCAGTAACTCGGTCGTGTGAGCATTCGTTCAGATTCTGTACTGCTGGGTACAAAGAGCTAGACCTAAATACCCAGCCTTACCTGAACTTCTCCAAAGATTGTAATTAAATATTAAGTTTGCAGACTGAATTTCTCATTCTTTCCAGGAAACGTTGGAACAAAAAACCCCTAGATTTTACCTAAGAAAGAATGTATCTATTACAAACCTATTGTAGGCTAATAGGTAATTGATCAAGCAGTTTCAGTATCACTTTTTGATGTTCTTGGGAGTAAACATTAATATAGTAGTATGTGTTTACTACTGTTAAATATCTTGTTATTGAATTAAACTAATTATCCTTTGAGACATGTTGAAGCACACATGCAAATAAAGGATACATTGTAGAAACATCTAAAGATACAGTTTGAAAAGATTATAGGATTTCTTCTTGCATTTACACAATATGCCAGAAGATGAATAAAACTCCCAATTGGCTGAATTATGTGACTATTCAGAGGAAGCACAGAAGAAAGACATCACCAAATACAATTCTTTACTTTTTAGTGGTTTTTGTTTGGTTGTTTGGTTGGCTTTTCTTAAATAGAATTAATTGTATATAACAAAAAGTTTGGGATACCTTAGCCAAGAAAGAACTTGATATGCGAGTATATCCTGAAGTATGAAAAATCTGAAATGCTCCAAAATCCGAGACTTTGTTAGAGCCATCTCAAGTGTTCACAAGTTTGGGGGTTTAGATTTTCAAGTAAGAGACACTCAGTTTGAAATAGTCTTAAAAGTAGTCTCAGTCTAAAAATACAAGGAATCAGAAATACTTCTCCTCCCAAGCATTTCAGATGAGGGCAAAGTAACCTCCACTGAACTGCGGTGTCTTTGAAACCTGTGTAACAGAACGTTTTTGTTTTCCTACAGTCTGCGCTTAGCTTTATTAAATGAGGCAAAAGAAGTAAGAGCAGCTGGGTTGCGAGCGCTGCGCTATCTCATCCAAGATTCCAGTATTCTGCAGAAGGTGCTAAAACTGAAAGTGGACTATTTAATAGCTAGGTAATGTTCTGAGACATGCCTGTCTTTCTCATGCCTTTAAAGTTTTCTGTTTAGCATCCAGCCAAACCTGTACAGATTTTTGGTGTAAAGCTTAATTTTGCAAAGGTGCATGATCAAGTAAGACCAAGACGAAGGGGGTTTTAGCAAAGGAGGAACTCCCTTGATACTCTCTAGCAATTGTAAAATAGTTTTCTCCTTAGAGATTTGATAGATTATAAGAACAAATAGATTTGTTTTCCTGTCTTTGCATTTCACATTATATGTTAATTAATGTGTATAATCGACATATGTAAGTATACATTATTGTTTTCTCATCATCTGTAAGGTTCTTCCACATTGATCGTATCTGTTTTTAAAATGTATTTTTGCTGTGAAGTATTTGGTCTTATGCTTAGGACATACTTGAATCTGTTCCTTCAGGATAGTTTTCAGTGTTGCGCTATTTTGAATGAATCTGCCCTGCAGTCTTGTGTAAGTCTGTGGGGTGCTCACTTCTTAGAAGCAGGCATAGAGAAGGAAATGTCGGAACATGATGCATGTGTGCTTAGCTATGTGATTGGGGTCGGTCTCCCTCTCTCTTTGTAAAATTGATTTTTATTCTTTAATCCCTTTTTACAGTCCAGACTTCATCCCCCATCCACTCCCTATTCCATACCTCCCTCACCCCAGTGTCCAAAAGCATGTCCCCACCCCACCCCCTCACCCCCACCTCACCAGGCCTCCTCACTCCCTGGGGCCTCCAAGGGTTAGATGCATCTTCTCACTGAGGCCTGACCAGGACGTCCTCTGCTGTCTATGTGTTGGGGCCTCAGGTTGTTTCTTAAGAAATGGCACTGATCATTTAGATGCCTTGACTGTTTTGTGAGCTTTATTCACACATACTGGGTTTGGGACTTTTGTTGTTTGTTGCAGCAAATCTCCTCCCAAATATGCCCCGGCAATGAAAACACAACACAGTTCATATGATTACATGCTGTATACCAAGATTGGGCAGATCTGCCGCTACACCACCATCTTCCACAGCTTATGAGACCCCTTAGAACTTGCAGTTTCTCCAGGCCATGTGCTTCTGCTCCGCTTTTCTCCTTCCTCCTCCTCTGTGTCCTCTCCCTCTCACCTTCCACTCCACCTTCCCTTTTATCTGCCCAATCATCAGCTCTCCTTTACTTTACCTGAGTACTGACTCATTCCTTGTTTGCAACCACTCACCAGAGAATGGAATTAACATCAAATAGAATTAGCCCCAGGGCTATCCACAACAGTTGTTTGTTGTGGGTTAATTTATTTATTTATTTGTGTTGTTGTTGTATTACTTTGTTTTGACAGGGTTTCCACTACAAATTCCAGGCTGGCTTCAGACTTACTGATTCTCCTGCCTCACCGTCTTTGGGGTCACACGTGCCTTAGACTTCGTAGTGGTGGCAGTGCCATTATTTTTTCTTCTGATTTTAGCTACTAATATATAGATAATAGGATGTACTGTCTTCTTTCACAGCAGTCTTGGTAAATCCCTATAGTTTCCCTAGTTTATGGATTACGTGGGCCTCCCATGCTTGTGAGCGTTGACTCCTGAGGACTCACCTCCAGGACCTTTAGCCTTAGTCTTGCTTCAGTCCTCTGCTGAGAACTGCACTGCATCCGGATGTCCCTAGTTCGAGTGGAAGGTGCCAAATATTCCACTGGCTTGACTTTGCGTAGCTGTTAGTAAACTATGGCCCTCACTTGTATTTTTGAAGTCAATTCATTCATTCGTGATGGCTTCTCATTTCTAAATAGACTGAACACATTGGTATTTAGTTTTTAGTTCTGCTAATACATATTTCTGCTTTGGGTATCAGGATAATGTCTTATGAAATAACCATTGTCCTTTTTATTCTTTGAAAGATACTATGTAAAACTTGTGACTTGTGTTAAAATTTTCCCCTAGGTGGTTACAACTAGACCATCGAACCTTACATTTGTGGATTTTTTTGTTTGTTTTTTAATTGTGGTTTACTTTGCTTGGTGGATACAGCACTGTTGAGTTTTCCATGTTGGTGTATGTCTGTTTGGAACTCACTAAGGCTTGACTTTGGTGTCTTTGAGAGGTCTGTCTCGGTGCTGCTTCCTTCTGTTCTTGTCTGGTCCTGTAGCATCCATCAGACTCTCTCCTGCTGTACAACTCCCGTCACATAAGTAAATTCAAGCTTGTCACCTTACTACATGGGTGTTTTTGTCTCATCTGTTCTTTGTATTTTCTTTTCTTGTGGTTTTGTTACAGTTTGTGTTTTCAAGACAAGATCTCAAGTAGCTCAGGCTGGACCTGATTCCTGGACTCCTGCTGTTACCCTGCCCTGCTGTGTTGGAGTCCTCCATTCCTGCTATGGCAGAGGAGTGGACTGTGCCTTCTGCACTGTTGTGCTGGTTGGGTTGTGCCGACCTAACCCTCACCTGCTTCTTAACTCCTCAAGTGTTACTTACTGAGCCCACTCAGTGTTCATAGGCGACATTTGCTTGCCTGTGTTTGCACCTCATACTTCCTTGGAGTGCTATTTATTTGGCAGATCTTGTACTGTTTATTGTAGCACAGGCCTACAAAAGGTGAATTTTTCATCTTTTACTTGTTCATGAACATCTATTTTGATTTGCTGTTTTAAGGTTAATTTGATACTAGTAATTTTTCTTTTTTTTTTTTTTTTTGGTTTTTTTTTCGAGACAGGGTTTCTCTGTATAGCCCTGGCTGTCCTGGAACTCACTTTGTAGACCAGGCTGGCCTCGAACTCAGAAATCCGCCTGCCTCTGCCTCCCGAGTGCTGGGATTAAAGGCGTGCGCCACCACACCCGGCGCAATTTTTCTTTTTTTAAAAGAGATATTTATTAACTGTGTATCTGAGTATTTTGTCTGCATGTATTTATATATATATATATATATATATATATATATATATATATATATATATATATATACATACATACATACATATACACACACACACACACACACACACACACACACACACACCGTGTACCTGCCTGGTGCCTGAATTGGTCAGAAAAAATGCACCAGATCTTCTGGAACTAGAGTTACTAAAGGCTGTGAGCCACCATGTGGGTGCTAGGAATTGAACCTGGGCCCTCTATAAGATAGCAACAGCTCTTAACCATGGGGCTCTTAACCATTGTCAGTGAGTGTGTGTCCGTCTGTGTCTTCTACCTGTTCCTTACTCTCAGTCAGTGCCCTCTACAGGGTTTTATATGCTGCAGCTTACCCTCCCATGGCACTCAGGTCACTGTGCTGGGTCATCTTACGTCACCCATGTATCTGAACCCACCCTTACTGGATTTTTAACCTTCGTTAGTTTGTTTGTTGTTAACGTCATAGTTCAAGGCTTATTACTCCTCACCTAACTTTATTCCAGACTGCCCTGCCAGTAAGTCTTCCTCTTTAATGCTTGCTTCAGTTATTGCCTTATGAATTATCTGTTTAAAAATTTGTTTCTGCTTTTATTTTTCCATCTCTATTTTCACAGACATACTAAACCACAGTTATTTTTGAAGTTCTTATATGTAAATCGTCTGTATTTTTTTTTCTGTTGTCATTTTTTTTTTTTTAATTTGGAGTTCTTGAGACTTTTGGGTATTTGTTTTAAAACATGGCTTATAACAACTAGACTATGTGCAAACATTCATGTTTAAGATTTCTGGCACTGGATAATGTTATCATTTTCCTTTGAGGAGAGTTTTATTCAAGAGTCTTGCCTTACTGCACTAGTTTAGATGTTTGTTTGGGTTTTTTTTAGATTTATTTATTTATGAGTACACTGTTGCTGTTTTCAGACACACCAGAAGAGGGCATCAGATCTCATTATAGATGGTTGTGAGCCACCATGTGGTTGCTGGGAATTGAACTCATGACAGAGCAGCCAGTGCTCTTAACCATTGAGCCATCTCTCCACCTCACTAGTTTAGGTTTTGCTAATGTTCAAAGTAGCAGTGATTCGGAGTCTAAAACTAGAACTGAGATCATTTAGCAGAGCCTCCTCCTTGGCCAGCCCCAGCTGGAGAATCTTTCTTAGTCAGTTAATTATTTCCTGCATCTCTGCTCTGTTCTTGTGCTTCTCAGAGTAGGCTTTTACTGGGCTCATTAGAGCCTAATCCTGCCTTTGCACAGCATAGAGCCTGTCCAGTGCTTTGGTGAGAGCATTGATACAGATGTTTAAGCTCATAATCCTGTCCTTCCCTCCTTTGGGCACTTACCTGCCTTCAAGGACATCTCTGTCAGTCCTGCAGGGCTCCTGCTGCCCCACAGCTGGGGCTGACCATGTTCCCAGTGGAGATGGCGTGATGGACCGTGAGGCTCCTCAGCTTGTCTTTTCAGGGTTGAGTAGCAGTTGTCTGCAGGAAGCTTGTCAGCCTTTAGAGTTAGTTTTGGCAGAGGATTGGGTATGATCCAAGCTTTCTGGTTGTAGCTAAAAATGTAAATCTTTATCCACATGATTTTGTGTGTGTGTGTGTGTGTGTGTGTGTGTGTGTGTGTGTGTGTGTGTGTGACAGAGACAGACTCTGTAGAGAGTTAGTTGCTGGACTTGAGCAAACACTCCAGCTCTTCCCTGTTTATTTCTAAATTCCATTTAGACAAACCAGAAATGCTTTGAATAGTAACTTACCTAATTATAAAACATTGGTTAAAATAGGAACTGCCTAACATAGTTTTTGAGTAATTTTGTTATGACATAAAACAAAATTTATTATATTTTATCTTATTTTATTAAATGTTATCTAAGTGATACTTGATCAAATATTATTGAAGAGAATTCTGAATTTAAGTTATTTAGTAAAATAGTGTTGTTGTTGTTTTTTTGAGACAGAATCTCACTACTATGTAGTTCTGGCTGTTCTGGAACACCCTGTAGGCCAGGCTGGTCTCAAACTCAGAGCTCCACCTGTCTCTGTTTCCAAGGGCTGGGATTAAAGGTGTGTACCATGCCTGGTTAAAATAGGATCTTACATTGAATAAGACAGTCATGATGGATACAATTCAATCTGATTAAAATCACAAGCTAAGACAATGTGGAAATGGTTCCTTTAGAGTATATATACACTGCTGTGACTCACCAGGTCAGGGAACTCTTCCCACGTATGTGATGCTTAGCTTCATTTGTATGTTGTGATTCTTTCTTGATAGGTGTAGCACCTTTTCCCCCCCTTGAGATTTTATCTCATATTTCTGGTAATATTTATCACTAGAGTACATTAAATATTTGCTGTTACTGTAAAAGCATGTACTACAGTTTTAATACACTATACTGGACTCTGAAGGTAAATGTGATCTAATATTCTGTAAGGTATTGTTACACAGGATTTCCCAATGACTGGTGCATTATTTGTTATTTAGGTGCATTGACATTCAGCAGAGCAACGAGGTGGAGAGGACACAAGCCCTTCGCTTAGTCAGAAAGGTAGGCTCCGTGTGTGAGGGCGGAAGGGTGCTGAGTGCGCTCAGTGTCATGCTGCTAAAGAATGACTTTTCATTAAACACTTTAATTTTGTTAAGAGATTTTATGAAGTACATAGAGCTGTTACACATGTGAAGCGTGACTATTTGTGTAATTAGTATATGTGATTGAGATAGCTAGAATATTCTCAGGAAATGATCGTGCTGAGGGGGGTTTCTGTCTGTAGTGGACATGTAAATGTAGTTACAGCTTAATTATTAGACAATGGATTCTTTGCGCACAACTATCCTCCTCTGTCTCTGATATGTGGCCGTTTCTTAGCTAACAGTATGAAATGGATGTCACAAACAGGGGCTCATCACTTTCAAGATGAGTTTGGCCACAACCCATGGGCACTTGTGACAAACAATTGGGCTGACATCTTTACAGTATAATATGCTACAGTTTAAGCCCAGTAAAGGATTTGATTAAAGGCAGTTCACAATGCTTCTGAGATCCCTCCCCTGTCTGTTGTAGTTGTGATTTACTCATGACCAACTAGGAAAGGAAACAGAAAGTAAAGTCGGTTGGGACACATCCTGAAACAAGTATCATATCTTTCCCTTTGATGCAGTGTATGTTTGTGGATGTGAAATGTCTAATATTATTATTACTGATGTTTTAAAGCTGGGTCTGACTATGTGGCTTAGCTGGGTGAGATAGACTACAAAGCCCAGGATGGCCTCAAACGCTTGACCCTCTTGCCTCAGCCTCCCTAATGCTAGGATTACAGGCGTGCATCACTGACTTCAGCTTTCAACTATTGATTGATTGAATTTATTAGCTGTCTCTTTTTTCTTTTTACTGTCTTTGAATCCATTGCGTGTTTGAGACAGGGGGCTGCAGAGTTAGTATACTGACGTGTTTGCTTCCTTCCCAGTTAACCTCAATGGTTTAGTAATGGTCCGCAAGTTCACTGTAGTAAAGAATAAGGGAAGGATGAGGTTCTTTAAAGAAGGTTGAAGTTCTGTTCAGGTGATATTGGGAAGAGGCTTGGAGACTTTTGTTTTAAGAAAATGGTTAGCTTTGAACTATGATTTGGCTTCTCATATTTATATTTTAAAACAACCTATATTTTTTGTTTGTTCATAAATTCTTCCTAATGCTATGAGTACTCATGACAAGAAACAAAAATTTCTTCCTGTAGAACAGCTTGGAGCTTGGAGTTATATTTTCTGAATAGATTGCATTAAAAATAAATTATATGCTAAAAATAATAATCCTAGCATCTTTTTTCTAAAGTCTGTTTTCCAAGAGGGGAGATTAGTGAGGAGAGAGCTCTGGTTCTACAGTTTGTCACTCTCATTCTTCAGGGGAAGTCGTGACGCAGATCCTAGAGCATTATGTTCGCTTCCCTGTCACTGTTTTACTGTCACATACAGAGGAAGGAACCTCAAGAGAGAGCTTGACTGTATACTGAATAAATAAAAACAAGCAGAGAGTATAGGTATCATAAAAGCAATGTATCCTTTTGTTATTAATGAAATAGTCTTGCAGAACCTCTAAAAATATTTAGGGGACCCTTCATAATTGTTGACCTATATGTGCTTTCAGAAGAAAAGATAGTATCTAATAGATTCAAACAGTTGACCCCCAAGTTTTTGGATTATTTAGTAAATATTCTGTCTCCCCCATATGTCTGTTTCTCTGTTTAGGGAGCGTGTATGTGTGTGTGTGTGTGTGTGTGTGTGTGTGTGTGTGTGTGTGTGTGGTGGGGGTTGTTAAGAAAGAGGCTCACTCTCTCACCTAGGCTGGGCTTAAGCTACTGGAGATCCTCTAGCTACCTTATACATGCTAGGATTATAGTTGTGAGCCATCATGCCTATCTTGTATACGTTAAAATTTAATTTATAACATAGTTTCATTAAATTGTACTCTTAAAAATAATTTAATAGCAACATAACACAGAGACAGTTTAATTCCATTGTTTCCCGAGGTACAAATCATTGGTATGTTATTACTTTAAAAAGCAATAGCCATATAATATACATATATAAAATTTGTTATCTATTTATTACTTGGTAGTAACTATAAGCCAAGATAAAACTTATAGGCTAAGAGAAAGCTATAGACTAAGATAAAACATAGGCTAAGAGAAAATAAGTACATATAATGTATTATACATATTTTCTTGATAGAAACTATATAGGCCAAGAAGAAGAGCTATAGTGTTTGGATTCTCTTTCATTTAGCTAAAAGTATTAAAACATTTGATGAGTAAAGGCTGTCCGTTAGCATTAGAGGTACATGGGTCCTTTCTCAGCAATACCTGGACCCTGAAATCAATAAGGGGCAGGTGGATCTGGAGGCCAGAGGTCTGTGTCTGGGGATTTCTTCTGTTTCATTTCAGGATCTATCCTTGAACCTAGAGCTTATCTATCCAGCTAGACTGGCTTGCCAGTGAGCTCTAGAAAGCTGCCATTCTCTGAACCCAGAAGTGGATTTAGAGGTGCTCCATATGATAGGTGAGGTGATACGCCAGGGCACCTGAATAACTCAGGACCTCATAGTTGCAGAGTAGGCTTTTTTACTGACGGCACTGTCTCTTCAGTTTCCTCCAAAGTTAAGTGTTTTTTTTTTTTAAATTCATTTTCCTCATGCACGTGTGTGTGGGGGTGTGGTGTGTGCCCTGATACACAAGTCGATGTCAGAGGACAACTTGCAAGAGTGAGTTTTCTGCGTTGAGTATGCGGGTCCCAGGGTATGAGCTTAGGTATTGAGGCTTAGCTGCAGCCACCTTTACCCACTGAGCCATCTCACCACTTCATTAATTCCTTTTATTCAAACATTTGTTTTATTAATACTTTGATGATTCTTACGATAATAACTCAGGCTTTTTATATGCATTCAACATGTTTAATACCTAGCTTCTTTACCTAGGAGCAATTAAGGAATACTTCAGTCACGTTCCCTTATCTTCTTGGCACTTTTTCTTTTCAGTGTCTTTCATCTCTTCTTTCTTTTCTCATTCCTTCCAGTATTCTTTTCTGGTTTTGTCTTACACGATCTCTAGGGTTTGCCACCAGGCAGCTGCTCCTATGCTTTCTTCTCATTACTGCACCAGGGCTGGTCAGTAAAGTCCATGCTGTGAAGGCATTAGGCGCAGACTTCAGGCCGAGGCTAGGCACAGTGGCTTGCATGTGTAATCCTCCTTGTGGGGAGAGGGTAAGGGAGACAGACAGACAGGCAGACCCCTGCAGCTCTTGACTAGCCATTTTCGCTGTGTCATTAAGCTCCAGGTTCAGAGAGCAACCCTGTCTCAAACATAAAATGGAGAGTAATTGAGGAAAACATCCAACATTGGTATCTGGTTTCCACACACTGGGACATGTACACATGTACCTCCCCCTCCACACACTATAGAATACATTTTACTTCTTATCATGCTAACTTAATATTATATTCATATGGAATTTTTTTATTCATAAAATAAATAAAAGGGCTGTTTTCTTTTCCTTTTACATATAAGAATTCAATTTCGTGGAATCACATGCCTTTAATTTTCCACACCACTAAATAGTAGGAAATCCAGAGTGAGAACCCAGTGTGCAGATTCCTAGAGTCACATTGGCTAATGGGTGTTAAATACAACCTGCCTACCTTGGTTCTGCCAACCATTTCTATCCAAGCTGTCATCTGATGACATCATCCATGTAGGCAGAGGACCACCGTGACCTCAGTTATTGCTTGCTTCCCATTTACTTCCTCCTCTTTCTGTCCTCCAGTCCCCTTGCAGCTGCCTGTCTCTGAGCACTGTTGTCTAACTGCTTTGTGCCACTTGTGCAGATTTATTGCCTAGTCTTGAACTTGGCATTATATGTCTGTTCCTGCCAGAAAAGAAGATTGTAACCGTGGCCACAGAGCATGAAGCATGTCATGGCTTTTCCTTGATTGAGTGTTCGTAGGTCAAAGAGGAGAGCATCCTTTGAGCTCAGTGACTTTTTTTTAAAAAAATACTTTCTCTGCATGCATCCATCTCCCTGGAAAATAGCAATTATGATTTCATTTATAAAAATTTAATTTAATTTCATAGGCCTTAGTCATCGATCTCCTGTGTCAGAATACAAGGTCTAACTCTTCAGCAGGTTCTTAACGCCAGCAGTGTCCAGGAGAGGCTACTTTTCCTCCTCTCAAAACAAAACCACCTTCTCTTTCCCTGCCCGTGGCTGTTATTTTGAAATGGTTGTCTACCAGATAGTCTTAAACAGTAGTCTGCCACCTGCTTTATTTTCATTCTGCTTTCTGAATCATATGTAGACCCTCTTCACCTGTTTCCAGAACTGCAGTTGTATTGCCAATTTGACGTTTGACACGAGGTTCACCTGGAGTCTCATCACTTGGTTTCTGTATGGTCTACTGCACGGTTTTTCACATCAGGAGATTCTGGGTTAGTCAGTCTTCCTGACAGCTGAGGACAAGTGGAGGCAACATGAGGGACATGGAGATGGACCAGCCCTGGTGTGCATTGGGGACATTGAGGAGCTGTGTACGATGCCATTCCCGTTCTGGAGGGACTTAAAATCTTAGAGATAGCAAAATCTTGTCTAGTTTTAATCACTAGAAAAAGCCTGCTAGTTTTAATAATAGCCGTTTATACAAAGCTAAGTGTTAAAATCGCTGCCTGAGTCAAACAAGAATGTTGTGCCCTTAACTCGCTCCCTCCAAGTAAAATGAATTTTAAAATATACTAAACCTGAATTATTTTTTGATTCTTCTCTGTTACAGATGATTACTGTGAATGCTTCCTTGTTTCCTAGTTCTGTGGCCAACTCATTAATTGCGGTTGGAAATGATGGGCTTCAGGAACGAGACAGAATGGTCCGGGCTTGCATCGCCATCATCTGTGAACTAGGTCAGAATTGTCTTCCAGTCATGAAGAAAGGTTATAAAGCGCACGGAACGTTCCCCAATGTCTTTAAAAGGAAAATGCTCTGTCTATTGCTACAAAAAATATGAAAATGTACATTTGTGATAGAATATTAGATATTATTTATCAAATAATTCAGAAATTATGTTGTCACTTTTCATTTTTCAGATTTATGAAACTTGATTGTGTGTAATCCAATAATAACAATAATATCTACTAAAATCTAGCCTTCCTTGATTGATGATACAGTATCTTGATATAGTTTAAAAATAATAGCCTAGACTGTGCAGAGTAAATCCTAAAACCCTGTTTTATTAGAAATGAAAAGTTAGAGTGAAAACAGACTAAAGACTGACTGCATGCACTGAGAGGAGACAAGTGATCAAGTCGTGCTCTCATAACGAGAGCTTATTATCTGGCACCAAACAAGTGAGTGTTGCAGAGCAGACAAGCAAAATAATAAGAGGAAAGTAACGGAGTGAAAGCAAGTCCTCCCCAGATACCCACATGGCTCATCACTACAGTGTAAACGTTTAGCCTCGTTTATTATCAGTGCAATATAATTTTAAGTAGAATGAAAACGATGGGGTTTGTTTGTGTGGTTGTTTGTCTGTGTGGTTGTTTGGTTGTTTTTGGTATTATCAAAAAGTAGACATTGTAGAGATCATATTCATCTCGGGATAATAAATTAATAAAGTTTAAGTTAAAAAAGAAGAGCCACTCTACCACTAAAGACTGTCCTGCTGTAGAAACAAGGTCAGAAATGTGATTACGAAAATTATAAAAGTTTTACAATATGCCAATGTATGAGATGCCTAGAAAACTATATTGATTGATACGTATCATAAACTGAAGCAAAATGTAAATGGGTGAGGAACCAGGATAGGAAAGACAGGAAATGCCAGATCCTATGGTCAGCAGGGTGGAGTGAGGGTGACATTAGTTTATTGTTAGGATGAAAGACCGATTGCTCGCCCTTCACTTATAGTAGGTAGCAGAAGAAAACATTGAAATACATAAACTCCAAGTTGAGAAATTCCTTAATAAGGTAGAAAAATCTAATAAGAGTTCTTTTAACTAGAAAGTTTTTAAAAAATACATATTTTGGAAACTCACTGAAACAAATGGGTTTTAAAAATAAATACTGATAACCAGTTGCACGAAAGTAGAAATACATGGTAGGTCAGAAGCCACAGAAGTGATTGCAGATGTTGAGGCAGCAGTGGTCCTACACACCCCTGTCCAGAAACATTGATAGATAAGTAGAAAAATGTCAACAGCTATACATGTAATGTATGTAGAGTAATGGGATAGTTATAAAGTGCTACTGAGACATGGAAGGACTAATCTTAAACGTGACCAGGCACAACAGAAGAAACCATGAACACTTGTGAGGAAAAGTAACAGGAGAGAATTTCTGTCAGGTCAACAGTGTTAACCTTTTGTATGGGTGTGCATGGTGTGTGCACATGCATGTGAAGACCAGAGGTTGACACTGTGTCTTCCTCGGTCACTTTGTACCTTATGCTTTGGAACAGCAGTCTTGGTAAACATTGTTTACATTGGTGAGGTCATGAAGATCAAGGATTAGAAAGCAGCTAAATGTCACTATAAAGATCTACAGAGAAAACAGGATCAAGTGCGATGACTCACATGATTACCACTGTGGGATGGTGAGAATTCAAATCTGATACATATCAGCATTAATAATCAGAATAGAATACATAAGTGTGTGTGTGAGGGGGTACTTTTTAGTGAGTCAAATGGAGTTTCAAGAAGATACAAGTGACCCAGCATACAGAATGGGCTCAGTGACTACAGCGGAGGGGGAGATGGGGACCAAGAGATTCCTGGCCTGTGTTGTTGGGATTTGTGTGCTACGATGCTGTGCAGCTCTGCCGCATTTCAGAGCACGGGAGAAAACCCGATTCTGAAGTCATTCGGGGAATAAACATGATGGAAGAAACATTTTTGGAAAGAAAAATAAAAACTACTATCTATCACTCATTTTTTTTAAGAGAAAAACTTTTTAACAAGTTGCATATTCTACTTTAAAACACATTGGCAAATCATTAGGAATAAAAAGGAAAGATGGGCTTAGTAACAAACACCTAGCTGTCATCTCAGCCTTGGAAGACAGAGCCAGGAAGAGACCAGTTGTCAAAGGCAGCTTGCAAATACAGCAAGCTTGTCTCAACAGAAGTAAAGTATAAAAATCAATTTGAGAAATGTGCTGGGATAATTATAAAATATGAGAAAAAATTGAGATTATTATCTCAATAATGTCATCTATCTCAATAAAAACTTCACGATGGAGTGAAATAAATAGAACTTAAGTCATTAAAATACACACATGCCAGGCGTGGTGATAGGCAGCTGTGATCCTAGCACTCGGGACAGACAGAGTGGTGCACAGGAAGCCTGCTGGAGCTCAGTGCTGACTTCCAGGCCCTATTTTCATAACAGAAATTCCACAGCAGAAAGCACAGACTACGTTCAGGGGCAGTCCTGGTCTTCAAAGGAAGATAAAAAGAGTTTTCATCTTAAAATTGAATATTCTTGTGTGTGTGTGTGTGTGTGTGTTTTGCATGTGTGTATTTTTATGAAAATAAATGATACACACTGTTTAAATCAAAATTAAAAACAAGAAGTTCTATAAAGTATTTGAAAAAAGCCTATGGGACTAATGTTTCCACAGTAAAATGAACTCTGAAACTGAAGAAAAATATTCAGTAAACTATTGTTCAAAGACATTTTAAAAGTCAGGCTTGGGGAAAGATATTAAATGATTTTAAATTAAATAAAGATATTAAATCAGTAGGAACCTGATATCTTTTGTAAATGTAGTTAATTAGAAAGTTTTAGGTTTTCCTAAAAGGAAACTAAGACGTAAGTAAAAGAGTAGCGTTTAAATACATAGTGCTGTGAATATAATTAGTCTTTCTTTCATTTTAGCACTTCAGAACCCAGAGGTGGTAGCCCTTCGAGGAGGACTAAACACCATACTGAAAAATGTGATTGATTGCCAATTAAGTCGAATAAATGAGGCTCTCATTACTACAATTTTGCACCTTCTTAACCATCCAAAGACCCGGCAGTATGTGCGAGCTGATGTAGAATTAGAGGTAGGCACCTTTTAGTATGCTTCTAATATAACTTAAAAATACTTATGTTTACTTAATGTGTATGGGGGTTTAGCCTTAATGTATGTCTGTGCACCATGTGTGTACAGGCCCACAGAGGCTAGAAGAGGGCGTTGGTACCCCAAGAACTGGCATTACAGATGGTTTTAAGTTCTCATGTGGGTGCTGGGAATCGAACTTTGATCCTCTGGAAGAGCAGCCAATGCTTTTAATGTTCGAGCCATCTCTCTAGCTCTAAAATATAAGTTTAAATAGAAAACTTTGCTTTGAAATTTTGAAATAGTAGACTCGGGTGCTATATTAACTGTCTAACCTATGTCAGTTTGGTTTATTCCCATTCTTTCTTATAGTTATTTGATTAGGAATGAGTTAAAAATGTTATTCTCAAGAATATTTCAGCAACATACAAAATGGTTCATTTTGTATTAGCCCTAAGAAGTTTCCTGAGCCAACTAAAGGATGAGTAAGATTGCACTAAGACATGCGCCTATGTAGGAAATGCACGGCTAATATTGTTTACCTTCAGCTAAGCGGGTTCCGTTTATTCATCAGTAATACTGAAGTTTTCTCAAGAACCATTTTCGGGGCTGAGGAGATGGTTCAGAGGGTAAAGCCCTTACTGTGTACCTGACAACCTAAGTTTGATTCTGGGACCCTCATAAAAGCTGGGTGTAGTTCAATCCTGTGATCTCAGCATTCCTGGAAAAAGCATAAGAGTTGGCTGAGAGCTCTTGTAGGTACCTCAGGGGCAGAAACAGAAGAATTCTGCCTCAGCTATAAGGTGGGAGAGAACAGAGTCCCCAAAAGGTATCCTTCAGTTTCTACATGCACACCATGGCATGTCTGCACCTGTACACCAATACCATACACTTACATATATAGTAAATTAATATTGAAAAATTAACAATGAAGAAACAATACACTTTGGTATTTGGCATACATTATTTAAAAAGTATGTCACATAAAATTTTAATTCAGGTAGAGTGTTTTATAGTTAAAGTAGTAAGGTAACTGTACACTCCTTCTTATAGGTGGTGCTAAGTGAGGATGACGGCGCATGACTGTAATCTTAGCAGTCATGAGGCAGAGGAGGGGTAGTGAATGGGAGAGGAAGCCGTCCAGGACTACTAGTGAGACTGCATCAGACAGGGCAGGTTGTTTTGGAGAACGCACTACATTATTGTCTATTGAAGGCAGCGTCTGGAATTAAGTCTAAATCAAGGAATTAAGTATGAAATTATAAATTATCTAGGACTTATGTTTATTATTTTCTAGTTATCTGAACCATTTTAGGGAAGGAGCCTTAACTGTAGTAGTTCTGATCATATTATGATTTCTTTTTCTTTTTTCCCCCTGTGATGCGGTCTTGCAATGGTCGGGGCTGGTCTCCAGATGGTAGGCTCCTAGGTCAGCCTGCCACATAGGTTGAATGATAGGCAGAACCAACAAACTTGGCATCAGGACTATTTTTAAGAACATTGCAGATGGTAAAGCTTTCTTCAGACTGTTATTACTAATAAATGTAATAAGCACAGTAGTCTCTCAGTGATTTTTAAATGTATTCTTTAGAGTCCTATGCCAGTATTGATATTTTATAGAGTGCTGTAATTTATTAAATAGAATAATATTAAAATTGAATATTTTTATAAGTGAAGAAGGTAAGTGTATAGACTCTTCCTATACATTATAAAGCAGACTAGCAACCCTTTATAGAAATGAAAATAACCTGCAAAGACTATGGTAGATTTCTAAACAAACCGTTGTATTATGTGCATACAACCATAAACACCGTTCTCCCTCAGGAACATGCCACCCAGTGGAAGAGAACCTGAGATGGTAGACTTTAGGCTGTCTAAGTTATGTTTGGGTGATCAGCATAGAACTCAGTGGCGAGAGCAGCAGCCTACTGTCCTATCGTGGGTGTGAGTGTAGCCTAGTATGGACTTGTTGGCTTTAGAGCTTTCGGCAGCAGGTCTTCTCTTAACTTAGATGTTTAATAGGGAAAATGAAGGTCATGGTTTTCAAACTTAAAAGAATTATTTCAAAAGTTAAATGTTCTAAATAACAAATCTTAAAAATAGTAGCTGTAGTACTTGGCAACTATATAAGCTTATATTTAGTTATATACATTTCCCAATATTCTAGTCTACCTAAAATGTGTTGTGTAATTCTTTACACTTAATAAATCTGGCTTCCCTGGCTGTTTATCACTTCTTCTGTCTTCCTTCACCCCCATGACTTCATTGTGGAATCAATTAGAGAATGCAATCTTTATTATATCAAATCAATTTTGTTTTCATTCTAAAGAAATTTGTTTTATTTTCTATAAGAACTATTCATAGTGTCCTTGACATCACCTTCCTTTTGTTAACAGAAGGTGTGCGACTAACTTAACGTTTTGTGTCTCGCTGTTTAGCTTAGCTGGTGCTCACTAGGAGTGAGTTTATACAGTTGTGTGTGATTGCTCACCGTTTGCAGGGTGATTTGTGGTGTGCTGGGGAAAACACTCAGTAAGCTCTTCCTGTGACATTAGAAAGATCAAGAACTGTTGGTGAACGTAGAGTACTAAAATAACAAACTACATACTTTGTAACCAATTTCTTGTTCTTAATATTTACCAAATTCTTAAAGTTGTTTAAATGGGTAAAAGGTCTCAGTTTAAACATATAAAATACATTCTGGAAAATTCTTGGCATGGTGCATGCCTATAATCATAGTACTTGGGAATCAGAGGCAGGCAGATCTCTCTTGAGTTCAAAACTGTGCTGATCTACATAGTGAATCCCACATCAACCAAGGCTACATAGTGAGAACTTGTCTTTAATTAAAAGAAAAAAAAAAAAAAGAATCTAATTGGGCCCGGAACGATGCTTCAGTGGTTAAGACCAGTCTGCTCCTTTAGAGGACCACAGTTAGAGTCCCAGCACCTGCCCATGTCAGACCTCTCACAGTCTCCGATAACTCTAGCTTCAGGGAGACCTGCCTCTTCTGGTCTCTGTGTACACCTGCACTCGTGCATGTATTTCCATACACATATCTAAAAGTACTAAAAAGAAACCTCTTTTAAAATCTCATTCTGGCTGTTAAGGAGGAAAAAAATCACCTAAGTTATATTGAAAATACTAGGAGAACACAGTAAGACACAGAACAGACAAGCATACTCAGTATGACTAGATTAGGGTATAACTTCTATTTAGCAACATCATTGGGATTGAATGAGTGGCTGCTTTCATTTATCTGCATAGAAAAGAAAATTAACCGCCTCTGATGGAAGATAACATCAAGTAATTTTTTTTTAATAAAATGACTGTGTTGGACATTCAGTCAGAAATTTCTAGACATGGCCTGTGTAGTTGGCTCAGTATGTAAAGTGTTTGGTTCGAGCACAAGGACCTGAGCTGGCATCGCCAGCATCCACATAGACAAGCCGGGTATGGTGGAGCATGCAGAGACACAGAAGTGGATGAACCCTGGTGTCTCCGTGGCCTTCTGGTCTGGCCTAAACAGTGCTCTGTAGGTTCGTTGAGACTGTCTTGGGAAGTAATGTGGACAGTGCTTGCACAGACAAGTTAACCCCCAACATCGACATTCATACACAAAGATATGATCATGTTACTGGAAACTCAAAAGAAAAAATGTTTTTCTTAGATCAGGAAGGGTTAGGGTTAGGGTTGGATGTGGTCAAAGACTTTTTTATTATGTGCTTCCCCTCCCCCCCTTCGGTTTGTTTATATAGTGTATCACATAGACAGATTTCCATATGTTGACCTATCCCAGCATTTCTGGGACAAAGCCAACTTGATCACGATGGATGATCCTTTTGATGTGTTGCTTAGGGAATAATCTACATAGAAAAAAAAAGACTTCAGGTAAACCACAGTTAATTTGTTCTGGGTGAAAATATGAAGAATTTTATCACAGCCTATACAAAATGAATCAAAAATGTGAAAAACAAATATCTAGAATTCAGAATTCTATAAAATTAAAATCTCACTGAGGACAAGGAGATTTCAATAGGAAATCGAAAGGGTCAATAAAAATAACCAGAGTAAATCACAATGAGGGTAAGGGGCACATAGGACACAGCACATGGAAGACAGCAGCTTCAGTCCTGGAAAGGAGGCAGAAGCAAGGTTCCAAAAAACAACTAAACTTTTCTAGATTTAACTACCTTTTATAAGAACATAAAATAAGTTGTCAGGCACTCCATTGTAGGATTACTAAACCCAGCTCACTTAAACTCTTATAAGCAACTTGAGAAGAAGAAACTGATAGAAAGATAAACTGCTTTCAGAAACAACAGTGTAACAGCTGATTTCTCAGCAGAAGAAATGGAGTCAAGGTGTGTTTGGTAGGGACCATAATGAACACTGAAGGAGATGACTACTAGCCCAAGCCAGAAGCACCTTTATGCCTGTGTCTGTTTTGTTTTAGATGTACATTATGCCTTAGTTAATGAATTAAAAAATCAGTTTGTACTTAAAATCATGTTACATTTTTTAAAATGAATTTGAAGAACAAATTCTTAAGTGGTTAATCCACTTAAAGGTGCAGAGAAATGGAATTAATTTTGTGCTAAAGAATGCTTTTTATAATAAAAATTTTTTATGTTTCTCTTTCCTTTTCTAATTAGCGAATTTTAGCACCCTATACTGATTTCCACTACAGACACAGTCCAGATACGGCTGAAGGACAGCTCAAGTAAGTGCCCTGCGTATCTGCTGGGACGTGGGGTGTCTGTTCCCAGTAAGCACTGATTGTTACAGAGCCAGAGAGTGGGAGGAGATGTCCTTGTTCATGGCTCAGTTGTACATCTCTCAGTTATATAGCACAGATTAAAGGATAGCATTGAGAAACTTAAAAGTTAACTAGTGATACAAACCAAGTCATTACTGGATTCTTCTTGTTATGAATGCAGGTGTTGCCCAGAGCTTCCTTAGCTCCTTGGTTACATGGTGTCGTTGCTGTGTGATGCTGAGCTGACTGTGCTCGGGTGCTCATTTGAAGCACATCTAAGAATACGTTTTCCGAAAGATCAAGATTTATGACTTAATTGTAATCCATGCTGTGGATTTGATTTTTAGTCATTTATTTATTTATTGCCTTACCATGTTATCCCTGACTAGCCAGACACCGGCTGTGTAGTCTAGCCTGACCCAGAGCCCACAGCAACACTCTCGTCTCTGTCTCCTGAGTGCTGAGATTGGAGGTGTGCACTACTACCACACACCTTAAAACTGAAGACCAGTTTATACTAAAAGTTGAGTAATGGCTTTAGAGTAGACCTGGTCTTTTTCAGAACATCTTGTTTTGATTTCAAATGTAAATAATTAACTTTAATGATAGACTTTTCTCTGATACATTATCAGCAAAAACTCACTTCAGTCTAAATTTTGTGTCTTTAATAACTGCCCACCCACACCTTGCAACAGAGAAGACAGAGAAGCACGATTTCTAGCCAGTAAAATGGGAATCATTGCGACATTCCGCTCATGGGCAGGTATGTTCTGAATATTCCTCAGTGACATAAAAAACTAAACTTTACTTAGTTTTTCAAATGTTTAATTGTTGTAGCATCTAATTTAAATATGAGTAGTTTTAAATGTATGGTAGTCAAGGAGATTTATCCAAAAGAAAAGACAGAAAATTTATAATAAGTAGGATACTGCATCCTGTATTCTGTGTATTGTATTGATATATACTCATTACATTTTCAACTCACTGTGCTAAAATGATTACCTGAACATTTTAAGAAAATCCAGCGTTATTTACCTCTTTCCCTGAGGCTCCCAAAGTAAAGGGCAAAAGATAAAAAAAAATTAAAAAGTGAGGGGGTTGTATGTATTACTTAAATATGGTATAGTAATGTCATAATTATTAAGTTAAGCAGGGTGTTAGGAGTCTCAAACTTGTTTATTATTTGTTTTTACAGTTTGTTTGTTCTGAGCCCAGGGCTTTATGCATGATGAGCAAGACCTCTACTCTCGAGCCTTGTCTCCAGGTCACCAGATTTCTTTAGTATAAAGAGTATACATGCTTCATTTTCCTATGGAGTAAATACTTAGTTTCATAATAGTACGACAGAGAGCTTAGAAGGGAACATTCGCTGCTCTGTACTTACCTTCCCACCTTACAGATACCTTTTCCATGCAAATATTTATCCCAGTCAGTAGGCTTCAGCTAGTATGTCTCCAGTTTGCTTCCTCTGCTCGCTTGGTGCCCCCGTGAGAACCCTGCCCTACCTATTTCACCTTTATGGACAACTGAGAGGTTGTATGTGGACCTAAGAGGAAACAACATCTCTCATACTTGTTTTCATTCATTTTCTGTTGTCAAAACAAAATACCAAAAAATAGGCGATTCATTTTAAAATCAAGATTTATGTGGTTCCCACTTCTGGAGGCATGAGCATCGTGTGGCGAGAAAGCTAGCCCACTAGTGCCAGGCTTCCCTCTCTTAGCTTTAGCTTGGGGATTTGTTAGGATGCCTCACCTAACAGGTCCTCCCCCCAAAGCTGAAAGTGTACAGCAGGGCACCACTAACCCCCCATGTTCTCTTTTAACAAGGACACGACTTCAGTCACTTTGCCCTTACTCCAAGATGATGCCATTTCTGACACTAGGTGTCCTCTACTGTTCCTCAGCCAGCTGCTGCTATAGCATCTTTACGTTACCCACACGCTGCACTGGGCTTTAACCACCAAGGTCACCTACTGCTCACTCAGCCTTCCTTCTTCTAGACTCTGCTTACCATCACTGCGTGCCTCGTTGTGGTCAGCCCCTTTTAAAGGCTGACCACATCGCACACTCTTTCTCCAGTGCCTTCCTGATGTGTTGATCTATGATGAGGATTGAACTAAGAACAATAATAGCATTTCAGTTACGACCTTGAAAATACTCTTCTAACAGAAGTAGTTTTCTAAATAGTGTTTTGATTCTGTGGCCCTATTTATAAATTAAATACAGTTTGCAGTGGTGATTCTACAACAAGTTTTAAAATTACAAATGACTTCCGGAGGGATAACTTTAGCAGCACAGATTTTCCACAAGTGTCAACACCTTTTTTACTCTGTTAGCACAGGGTAAGTAAGACTTAGATCTCTTACCGTAATCTCTGATTTCTCACACTGCTGTCAGATGTCAAAGTTGGGGACCTGCACTTCAAGGACTTAATTTTGCTTACTGTGCTGAACTTGAGAAATTATAGATACTCATGCACTCAGGCATACAAGTTGTTGGCCCTTAATATGGAACCCAGAATGCTATAGTAGTAGCCGAGGCTTTTGAGCAGTGACGTGAGCAGAAGATTGTACATGTGACCTGATGGGGCTAGTTGCACTCAGCATAAGAACGTTGAGTTCAGTCTCCAGGATATGTAGATAATGTATATTTGAAACCTAAATGAACTTATGTCCACATGTGAACTATCTCTTAGAATATATGCAGGAATTCTGAAATTTGAAAAAAAATTAGAATCTGAAACACATGGTTCTAAGGATGTTTGATAATGGACACTTCAGCCATTGTAGTGAGAAAGAGTCAGAGTCCTATGTGACTTTCAAAAACAGTTTCCCTACATTTTACTATAAAACATTTCAAAGAATTTACAAAACTGTGGTGATTAGCATGTATTCCCACTGTGTAGATTCTGTTATCTGTCTAAGGTCGGTCTGTCAGTGTGTCCCTCTATGTCTTCGTCAATCCATCTAAGTTTCTCTAATGTACCATGAAGCGCTTGCAGATGCAGCATTCTTTCATCCAGAAAGGGGGGGGGGGGGGAGGGTGCACATGCGCACTGCTTGCTGTTGGCTTTTCATTCCAGTGTGTTGGTCTCACTTAAGCAGCTTGTATTTCACCATAGTTAATGGTCCTGAGTATTTTGTGCTTGCTACATACATATTTTTTGTGACACGGAATTTTAGTGTCTTTAACTTTAGTATCTGTAACTTAAAACTCTTTGACCTGTGAATTTTATTTGGAACGTGTTGCTTATTCCCCTTTGTACACTTAGGAGATGTTAGAACGAAGTTTCACAAGCATCATGCAGCATTTCACTGTAGTTTCAAGGAGTATTAGACAGGGAAACTATTGTGCTTTTTTCTCTCATGTTCTTACTCCCAGAGAAACATTTATTTATAGCCACCTCTGTGTTCAGTTTCTACATATGAAATAGAAATTAATAAGAAATTTAGGTGATGAGAATAATGTCAATTTCCAGGTAGGGAAATTCTGAGAATACTTGGTATCTATTATTTATATGATATCAAGTATAATAACCAAATAATATAATTTAACTTGGGAAAAATCACAGATTTTTATATTGTGACACATTATTGTAGAAGTTCTTTCTTAGTTTAATTTTTAAACTTTTATCCTCTTCAGGTATTATTAATTTATGTAAGCCTGGAAATTCTGGGATACAGTCTCTAATTGGAGTACTTTGCATACCGAATATGGAAATAAGGGTAGGTAACAGTTACTGTAACTCTTACATGCCTAGACCTTTAGAAGTGACACTAGAGGCTGGAGAGAGGCCCCTTAGTAAGGGCAGCTCGTGCTCTGGCCCAGGACGCAGGCCAGGCTCCAGCATGCCTCATAGCATCTCCTCAGCTCTCCTTAGGCATCTACACACATGCACACAGATTCTTTACAAATCATGTTAGCTCAAGTTGTTCTTTAAGTTGGCAATTTTTAGTTTACAGCATTTTTCAGTACATGAATACTTCAGAGTAATATATAAATCACTTAAAATACTGTTAGGAGTGGCAGTTTTATTAAAACGAGTTAAAATATAAATGAATTATAGTTTATTAAAACAATGCAAGTGAAGTAGAAGGGTATTCTTATTTTATGAGTCAAGTGTAGAACAAAGTAGATACTATGTTTACGTAGTCATTTATATACTTTTGATACCACGTGACCATGCTTTTATCTTGAAGATGGTGATTTTTTTACTACAACTCTTAGGTGTTCATTTATTAGCAATATTTCTAAATTATTGTTATTATAATTAGTAAGTTTATATTAAAGAGCTAAACCAAATTGAATGTGGGGAAAACATATATTAGCTTTTAAGCTATCTTTTCCCTTAAATGTTTTTAATTTCATTTCTCCATTTTGCCTTCTAGTTTTTTCTTTAAGTGAACGTTCCTGTATGAGGAAGAACTGTTAGAAAGCATTGGCTGGGTGTGCATGGAAGCGGGGGGGGGGGGGGGTGGGGGGGTGGTTGCTGATAACTCACAGAGCTCTGCTCAAGAAACAAAGGAGCAGTTCTGTTCACCTTTGATTTTTTGATGTGTTGGGAATCAAACCCTACAATGTCCACTGAACCACCCTTCTGACCACCAGCTGGCCTCTATGCCTAGACATGGAAAGAAGTGAAATCTCTTTCCAAATTTGTACAGTGGTGATAAGGAAAGATTAAAAAATTAAATGACATATATGTTAAATATTTAGTAATTATCCCCTAGGTATATATGTTTCTGTTACTTTGTTATTCTGTAAACATGATCTTTTAAAAGCCATTAAGGACTTTTTCTGTAGAAATAAGTGGACTGTACTTGTTGTTCCAGCGAGGTCTGCTCGAAGTGCTCTATGACATCTTTCGTCTCCCTCTGCCTGTTGTGACGGACGAGTTCATAGAAGCTCTGCTCAGTGTAGGTAGGTTCTGAAGGGCACCAGGGTCTGCCGCTTACATTTCCGTAGGACTTGATGCAAACCGCTTACTAAATAGAAATATGAACAGTTGGACTTCTTTCTGGTGATTAAAGATTCATAAGATGCCTGAGTCTCCAAGTGAGGGGAGTTACAAGGGTGTGCCCTCCCAGAAACAGTTGGGTGTGTTGCATGTGCGTGTACAGGTATGCACACTTCCTAATGCTGCTGTCACAGGCACATACCTCTTGACAAGCCCACCCCTGTGCCAGTCATGACACAATCCCCATCTCTTCCCCAGTGTTATTTTAGAACCACTTTGAAGTTTTTGTAGCCTGGATAGCTGATAGTCCCATTCTTGTCTGTTTCAGTATTGCCTGATCTGCTAACAACCTCATTTTAATTCTTTTAGATCCAGGAAGATTCCAGGACAGTTGGAGGCTTTCAGATGGCTTTGTGGCAGCTGAGGCAAAAACTATTCTTCCCCATCGTGCTAGATCCAGGTAGACCTTAGATAGAAAAGGGATGACCACTTATTAATAACCTCACTGCTTTTATGTTCCGTGAAACATCTAAACTGTGGCTGTGCTTTTGCTTCCAGGCCAGACCTCATGGACAATTATTTGGCTCTGATACTCTCTGCATTTATTCGGAATGGACTTTTAGAGGTAACAGTTACAAACCTTTATCTTACATTGCTGTTCAAAAACTTCCTAGGAGTGCAAACCAGGTCTGGTGCAGAAATGTGTTGACCTGCACTGCTGGGCAACACTGGTGCTTCCTTCTTGCCTCCTAGGGCTTGGTCGAAGTGATAACGAACAGTGACGACCACATCTCAGTGAGGGCGACCATCCTTTTAGGAGAGCTCCTGCATATGGTGAGTACTATGACTTTTGCCTTGTGGTTGGACTTGTAGGATCTTAAATCGGGTTAAATGAATGGTGTTACTTTTGATAGCTCATAGAATATATTAATAATATTGCCAAAGCCTTTGGTGGCTATTCCTGGTAGATTTAAATTTTTAATATTAACTGGTTTTATAAATGTAACAAGTGTCAAAAGTACAAAATACTGAATGCTGATATTTTTTGAAAAAGTTCTAAATATAATTGTTTTACCTGAGTGTCAGTGATTTCCACAAATTAATAGTTTAGGTTCACAGACTGAGAGTCTGGGGCGAGGCCTCGGGTAACTACATCATTTTATGACCTTTCTAACAATTAGAAACTATTGGCCTTTGACATTGAAGTGATTTTTTGACACGTGTTTTTCATACACATCAGTGGCTTACTTCTACTGTCAAGAATTAACACTGCCCCACCCCCACCTGGCTCCTAAGCGTTTCTGGCTGGGCATGCTAGTATTCTTTTGATCTTAATCTCAGGAAGCAAAGGCAAGAGAATGTCTGAGTTCAAGGCCAGCTTGGCCTACTGGTGAATGTCAGAACAGCCAGGGCTACTTATCAGACACCACCTCAGAAACCAACACCAACCAACCGTGCTTCCTCCTTTCTTCCATCTCTTTTCTCCCTCCGTGGCAGCTGAGCTGTGTGTGTGAGGTAAAGTCCGTCTTTTTAATCAGTGACTTAGCCACTTGCTCTGACCTCATTGAGCCTATTGGTAAAAACACTAAACAGTACCGCAGACTCAGGTCAGATGAGCTGTATGTTGGTTCTCAGATACCACTTCCTCTGCAAACACTGGAATTCATTTCCTTTATATGAAGGAATCTTTTGATAGAAATTTAATCTTTTTCTGTGAGCCCCAGAATTCTGTGATTCTTAGGAAAGATAAAAGCAGGTTGGATTAAATGATAGCAATATTCAATGCTTTTTATTATATCTTCTCCTTCTTTACATTTAATAAATGTACTTATCAGTAGAAAGCTGGTTGGGTAGTTAATTTTTTTCTGTCACCGGGAAATAATGTTTCTATTTAAGGATTGCTGCTACAAGGGACCAACGTGTTCTGGGGTAGATATAGCACAACCTCTCTACTTTTCTCAAATACAATGCTTTGCTACATAATTCTCCAGATCATGAAAGAAATGAGATTGGCAACTTTTTTGTTTTTGTTTTTGTTGTTTTTTGTTTTGTTGTTTTTGGTTTGTCCGAGACAGGGTTTCTCTGCATAAACCTGGTTGTCCTGGAACTCACTTTGTAGACTAGGCTGGCCTCGAACTCAGAAATCCACCTGCCTCCACCTCCCGAGTGCTGGGATTAAAGGTGTGCGCCACCACACCCAGCTTAAGATTGGAAACTTTTAGAAGCCATATTTAATAATAACATATGATAGTAGCTTTATTAATTTTTATTCGTTAAAATATTTTATAGTGTGTGTGTGTTTGTCTGTGTCCGTTTGTGTGTGTACAATTGTGCCCTGGTGCACTGAGGGTCAGAAGGCAACTTTGCAGTTGTTCTCTCTCTCCTTGCCATGTAGATCCTGGGGTAAAACTCAGGTCCTCATATTTAGTGGCAGATATCTATCCTGCAGAGCTATCTCATTCTTACTGAAATTTGATGGGATTAAGAATTAGAAGTATGCCGGGCGGTGGTGGCGCATGCCTTTAATCCCAGCACTCGGGAGGCAGAGGCAGGTGGATTTCTGAGTTCGAGGCCAGCCTGGTCTACAAAGTGAGTTCCAGGACAGCCAGGGCTATACAGAGAAACCCTGTCTCGAAAAAAACAAAAAGAAAAAAAAATAAAAACAAAACAAAACAGAGTTAGAAGTATGTGTGGGCAGAGATGATTAAGTTGTTTTCATGAAAAGCCTTGGGTTTTATTGGTCTTGCATCCTGTATTATGTCTGCAGATAGCTGTATTTGTCTCTGAGGTCTCATGAAGCATCATGTTCCCTGTAGGCAAACACCATCCTGCCTCACTCGCATAGCCACCATCTGCACTGCTTGCCAACCCTCATGAACATGGCTGCGTCCTTCGATATTCCCAAGGAAAAGAGGCTGTGAGTATCGGAGCCTCAGCAAAGCGTGCTCGGTCTGTTTAGGGTCTGCCTCGATGGCCTGGCCTTTAAGTGGGGAGAGAAAACAAGGAGTTGATAGGTTGTGTTTGGCAGTTTCCCTTGGGAACCCCAAGAAGGGGAAGTTACAGTTCTCAAAATAGTAATAATTGGTATTTGAGGCAATAAAGTGTTAGTAAGTGGTAGATTGACGTTTTTCCTTTCATGTTGCTAAACAAGGCTTTTACTGTATGACTGAAATAGAAAGTTTTTCTGTTGTGGTTTTAATTTGTTTGCTTTTATGATCTGGGAAAAGTTATATATGTTTCCCCTGTAAGCAAAATGCAGTTCAGTACCTCTTGGGAGCTGTGAAGATTTGTTTAAAATGACACATTCTTCAAGAGTGTGTGTGTTTACAGATGGGCCTAACTATCAGTAAATAGCAATTCACTTTCACTTTTCCAGTAAGTAGACTAGAGACATTAACTGAAGCATTAGCAGACCATCATGGTTCTAACGAGAAGCTTACAGTGTAATGTACAAGTTTTATCTTAGTAGTTCCATGTTGAGGTAAGCCTTTCTCAAAACCTGGTGGTACTTTTAAACTCAACCAAATTAAGGTCACACGTCTCAGGGATCATTAAGATTAAAAATTGTGGTTAAAAGAACTGAGATAGTAATAGTCTAAATTTTTTTCTTTAGCTCCCTAAGTTGTCTTTCCTGACAGATTGTATACTCGCCAGTCTGACTGTATCCTAAGGGTTTCAGAGTCTCCTTAACACAAGTCTAAAGCTTAGTTGCTGCCTACTTCTTGAAAACTATACTTCTGCATGTAACAAATAAGTAATTAAATAGCTTTAAAGGATTTTAGTTAGGATTACGAATCAGTGCAGAAGATAAGAGACAATCCCATTCATACTAGGATCATGGATTATATTGATGGACAGTAAAATGGTTTTTGCAGCTTCATGAAAACAAAAATTAGTTTCAAGTACAATAATGAGTTACATGTGAGAAACAAAGCTTTACAGCTTTAGTAAGGAAACTGGGTTCTTGACTTAAATACTTGTGTATACCTGGGAGTATGTGGAGGGAACAGGGAGTCACACTGGCCATCTATGTAGCAGTCAGAGGTTGAAGTCAACTGTCTCCTTGTATTAATTTCCACCTCACTTTATGAGACAGGGTCTCTCCCTGAAACAAGAGTTCACCTCGCCCTTCGGGCTAGGCTGGCTGAGTAGCCAATGATCCTTGGGACTTCCCCTGAGGCTGCAGGTGTAGTGCCTACATTTTGTGAGTACTTAGGGTACCAAACCCAGGTACCCCTTGTGCAAGTGATCCTACTGACCCATCTTGCCAGTAGTCCATAAGGAATTCTTAAAACCATATACAGAGTGGGCCTACCACCTTAGAAGAAAGGGTTAGTATGTGGAAGTATGACCCCACAATAGGCTTCCTTATGTAAGTTAGCAGTGCTGACTTGTCATTATGCTCCCACGCACCACCAAAATTTGCTTGGTAATCTCTGTTGTTGTTTATGTAAGCTTAAGTAACTTAGCAGCCACTGCTTGAAAGGATGCTAGCCCTGCCACAGTATGGATTTTTCTTTCCTCGTCAGGCGAGCCAGTGCAGCCCTGAACTGTTTAAACCGTTTCCATGAGATGAAGAAGCGAGGACCTAAACCCTACAGCCTTCATTTAGATCACATCATTCAGAAAGCAACCGCAACCCACCACAAGCGGGATCAGTCTCTTCGCGTTCAGAAAGATATATTTGTTCTTAAGGTACTGACATGAGAAACGAAACGGACACAATTTTATTCCTTTCCTAATTCTCAGCAACTGCATTGTCTGGATTTTCAGGGTTTTTGCAAGCAGATTGGTTTTCAAACGACTAGTTTTACCATGACTAGGAATCCTTGAACTGCCTTTATGTGTATGTGAGGGTAGAATGCATTGCAGTTTGTGTGGATGTGTACAAATGTGTATGGGGTCAAGAGAACAGCATTGTGCTGTTCCTCAGATACCATGCATCTTGGGTTTTTCATTTTTGTTTGCTTTTGAGACAGGGTCTCTTACTAAAAAAACCTCGTCCCATGGGTTGGGCTCCAGCACTCTCCTTACATCTCTTCCACAATGCTGGGATACCAAGTGTGTCACCAGTCTCAGCATGTGTAGCCTATGGGGCTTGAACTTAGGTCCTCATGCTTGTAAGGCAAGCCCTTCACTAACTGAGCCATCTCAGGCCCTTATTGTTGTCTTATTAACCTTTTGAAAATAGGCATTGAGGATCTTTGACGACCTAACTATAAATACTACATACCCCCTCCTTTTTTCATTTTTAAAATTAGAAATTAGTTTCCTTATGTAGCATAAACTGCCTAATTGTCCTTCTTACTGTCTGGTGTTTTAGGATACAGAGGAAGCTCTCTTGATAAACCTTAGAGACAGCCAAGTCCTTCAGCATAAAGAGAATCTTGACTGGGATTGGAATCTGATTGGGACCATCCTTAAGGTAGACAGAGCACTTCCTGGACATTGTCCAGTCAATTGCTGTCATTTTATTACTGCTGTTTGTTAGAGTTCTATGCTTAGGAATTGTCAAATATACATTATATAATATATTGTGTTTTTCTAGTGGCCAAATGTAAATCTAAGAAACTATAAAGATGAGCAGTTGCACAGGTATGTAAAATCTATTGAAGAACTTAAATTTATATTAAGCTTAAAAGTAATTATTGATATTTTTAAATGATATTTTTATGTGCAGTCTTATAATCAGAGTGCATCAGCTAAATTTCTCATTACTTTGCTTCTAGCTTTGTTCTTTCTAAGTTACTTACTTCGGTAGTGTTACTCAGGTTGTGATGCTAACCCTGACACAAGGATGGCATTAATTAAGAAAGGGCGTGTGTTTTATTAAGCTGCTTGTGCTCACACTCAGATCATCTTCGGAGAGTGGCCTCCTCATCAGCTCCTCAGTTCCACTGCCTGTAGAGCATGCTCTGTCATGACTTCACAGAGCACAGGGAGCCTCTGCTCTCTACTGCGCCCGTGCGCTCTTGTACTTCTGAGTTACTGAGCAACCACTGCTATCAGACTCCTTGGATCACAAGGCCTTTCTGTGTCTTAGAGAAGTTCCTATCAGTAACAGTTCTTACGCTGTAATCATATGTAATGATAAGGAGCTATGTTTATATCAGGTTTTAAAAAATATATAGAACCGACAAGTTACAGTGGAATTAAGAAGCATGGTTCTCTTGAGAACCTTTAAGAAAAAACGAATGATATCTTAATAATTCCTGCTACCTTTCTGGGTTACACTGTTGTGCATGAAATTAAGCTGAACTATATATATGAAGTGAGCACAGCATTGAAAGTTATTGAAATATGTACGTAAGTTCAGTTACATCAGCGTCTGCTTGAGGCTTCCTTGTGTCTCCTAAGCTTTACAGTCTGTATGTTCTCTCTGCTCTGTGGAGTCTTATGTTGCTCTTTTGGGTTTTTGAGGGTTTTTTTGTTTTGCTTTGTGTTTGTTTGTTTGTTTGTTGAGGTCAGAGTTTGCTTTGTAACCTGAAACCCATTATGTGCTCTACCCTGGCTTTGAGCTACTGCCCTTTCTGCCTTTACCTCCTAAGTGCTGAGGGCTTAAAGTGTCTGGCCCATGCCTGCCCATGCCTGAACGCTCCCTACCAGGTCTTACTCTAACGTTCTTACTCAACCAACAGAGTTTTAAAATCCGTGAACTGTGCCAAAGTGTTTAATGAGTTTCCTGACGTGTTCTTTAATAATTGTTTGGTTTCCTGCTTTGTTGCTCATTTCACCTTCATTTTAGGTTTGTGCGCAGACTTCTTTACTTTTACAAGCCCAGCAGCAAACTGTACGCTAGTCTGGATCTGGACTTGGCCAAGTCCAAGCAGCTCACAGTTGTTGGTTGTCAGTTTACAGAATTTCTTCTCGAGTCTGAAGAGGTAAGCCTTGAGGACTTTCACAGCAGGTGTTTTCTGTTGACTCCGTCCCCTTCATTTTCCTCCTCTCTTACTCTTTGATACTCTCCTCCTTTTTTTGTTCTTTTTTTCTTTCTGGTTTTTTTTTTGGGGGGGGGGGTTGGGTGTTTTGTTTTGTTTATAGGATGGGTCATACTGTGTAGCCTGGAATTTACAATGTAGGCCATGCTTACCTTGAACACAATGATGTGCCTGCTAGAGCACTGAGATTAAAGTGTAGCCTTGCCATACCTGCCCTTCTGGCTTACTTCATTTTCTAGACTATATATGCTGCTTGCAATACAAGCCTAGACATGTATGTGAATCCTGATGTAGTCCCTACCTAGGTATAAAGCCTTAGGGAATTATCTGCCCTCTAGATGGACTAGTTTACCCTCAGGTAAGATGGAAAGATGGGAAATAAAGACTGTCTCCAGGTAACAGTGTTTTCATTGAAAGAGTTAAGGTTCACTCAGTGGTCCTATCTGTTACTAGTGACTTATCATCACTAAGTTTTTATGGCTACTAAAGGTGATTTTCTAACTACAGGACGGGCAAGGATACTTAGAAGATCTCGTGAAAGATATTGTTCAGTGGCTCAATGCTTCATCTGGAGTGAAACCTGAGAGAAGCCTTCAGAATAATGGCTTACTGACCACCCTTAGTCAACACTACTTCTTATTTATCGGAACACTCTCTTGTCATCCTCATGGAGTCAAAATGCTGGAAAAGTGCAGTGTCTTTCAGTGGTGAGCCTTCTCAGATCTGCTGCATTGTAAGCTAAGCTTTAGTCCCAGGGAGTCCAGACACACAGTTTGCCTTTTAGTCTTACGCATGTGTGTTTGGTTAATCATTTTTATCAAGACTCTTTACTTATGTAGGATTTTTAAAAGGTATGTGGAATTATTTTCGCATGCCCGTACCTTAAGATAGTAATTGTCTGTGCTAATGGATTTTATAATGAATTTATCACCTGATAGGTTAAATTTATATCTAATTAGATATTCTGTTTGAATATACATAATTTTTATTTGTCAGTCATATTTCAATAAAGCTAGTGAAAAATTACTGTTAATCAGCATAGTAATTTATAATTCTTCTCTTTTAGTCTCCTTAATCTTTGTTCCTTGAAAAACCAAGATCACCTGCTAAAACTCACGGTTTCCAGCCTAGACTATAGCAGAGATGGATTAGCCAGAGTCATTCTTTCAAAAATCCTCACGGCAGCTACAGATGTGAGTATAGCACAGAAGGAAAGTGTGCTCTTCTAGCCAGCTCATTCCAGTACTGTGTAAGCTAGAGGCTGAGTCACGAGAAACTAAGTAACTAAGATACGGGATGGAGCTGAATCAACCTTGAGCTTTAGTCTTGTACTTACCTGGCAGGGGGCTTTCTGTGATAATAAAGATGTGATTTCCAGGGTACCGTGTGCTTTACATGTGCTGACCCCTGTGGCTCCACCAAATACAAAATATTTGATATATAATTTATAATAGTTGGTAATTACACTCACACATTCTTAAATTAAAAAACAAGCAAACACACACACACACACACACAAAACCCTAGTCTCTGAGAAACTCTATAGAGAACTTTTTTAGGTTAAATCAGTGAGGCTGCAGATAGTAACTACACCTCAGTTCCAGGTCTTTCCGGGTAGAAGAGGTTTTTTTGTTGTTTTCAAAATGATAGCAAGTTGTATATGATGACTTTTGATGTGTTCCTTTATCTATCTAGGCTTGCAGACTGTATGCAACAAAACACTTAAGGGTTTTATTGAGAGCTAACGTTGAATTCTTCAACAATTGGGGAATTGAGTTACTAGTAACTCAGCTACATGATAAAAACAAAACAATTTCTTCTGAAGCGCTGGATATTCTTGATGAAGCTTGTGAAGACAAGGTAATGTTGAGTTTCAGTGGTAAGGCAAAATTTTATTAAACTATTCCACTTTAATTGGCAGTGTTACAAAAGCTCCAAGTGCATAAGTGTTTTGGAGCAGAACATACGCTACCTTGGCATAATTACTAACTCGGTGATCGTCTCTTTAGGCCAATCTTCATGCTCTTATTCAGATGAAGCCAGCCTTATCCCACCTTGGAGACAAGGGCTTGCTTCTACTCCTGAGGTGAGTATGAAGTACATTTGTGGTGCCCTCTTGGTCACGTGTATTAATGTTAGATGCAAATGTGCCTAGGAGATTCTCTGAATTTACTTTGACCATCTGAACCATGCTTCATTTAGAATTGAACTATTCCTCATTATGAGCTTGTGCTGAGCATTGTGCTCCTGCTTGTCATGACATTTCCCTTATTGTTACCGCAGTCAGTCTTTTTTGCAAATATTGTGAAAGTTTATCTGCAAATTGGAAAGTCAAGGACAACTTTATTAGAGTTTAAAAGTTCAAACTCCAGAGTAGACAAACTGTAAAACCTTAACAGCTACCCTGAGGAAGACAGTGGAGGAGAGGAGTCCAGAAGGCCGTGCCCTAATATGGCATGAAGGGCAGGCATGCAGCAGACAAGCAGCTACATGGTGGGAGGGAAGCCTGAGTTAGAAAGGAAGCCTAAAGTGTGGTAGAACAGCCCAACGTTTTAAGGAAGGCATGCTTAGAAGACAGAAACAAGACCAGCAAAGGTGGGCTTTTCTGAATCAGGTAGACATATAAGGTACATGGTTGCAAGCTATGGTATTAAGATCCAGTAACGTAGCTGGGTGAATGGCTGATCTGGCTTCTAGCAGCTAAATGGCTGAGTCAGGTGTGGTGGTCAGAGTGCCCTTCCAGTACCGTATGTAAAGATGATTACAACAGTGCACCCATGGTTTTATCTGTGTAACTGTCAGATGGAGAGAGAAATGGAAGTCCATGTGTTTGAAATATTAATACTTTACAGATTGTTTTATACTGGACATAGTCCAAGGTCTGTTTGTTTCTGAAGCATATGCTTTGTGCTAATTTAGATAATTTTTTTGGCCGCAATGTTCAGTTATGGTTGTTCTAATTTACAGATTTCTTTCCATTCCGAAAGGATTTTCTTACCTGAATGAAAGGGGTTATGTTGCAAAACAGTTGGAAAAATGGCACAAGGTAACTTCTTATGAAATAATAAGATATACTTTTTTCCTTTGGAAATTCAGACCAGCCTTCACTACATGCATGTGACCCTATCTATAAAAACAAAAAACAAATTAACCATTCATTCATTAATGCTAAATTATATTAATTTTACATTAATATATATATTTGTATACTTCTTTTTTTAATGTTAGATTTATTTATTTATCTTGTGTGTGTTGTATGAACATCAGAGAACAGCTTATGGAAATGAGCCCTCTCCTTCTGCCATGTAGATCATAGGACTCAGACACAGATCATTGGGCTTGATAGCAAGCACGCTTTGAGCCCTTTGTTCTTCCCCATTTATTTTGACCACATGTGCCTGGTGCCTGTGGAGGCACCTGAAGTGGGCAGCAGATCCCCTGGACCTGACATCCTAAAGGCAGTGAGCCACCATGTAGATATTGACAATCAAGCCAGGGTCCACACAGTAGCCATTGCTTTGACCTAGTGAGCCATCTCCAGCCCTTTTCTCTATTTTTGGATAATAAATTTCATACTACTCCAGGTGTGAAACAGGAGGAAGGAACATTCTTTCTCTTGGTAAACTCATGGGTTTGCTGGCGCTAAGTGAGCTGATTTATGTTGACTCTTTCTCGGAGGCTACGCTCATGGGCCTCTCATACAGCTCTTGACAAGGCAGTGTCTCCCGTCATCTGGCTGAGTCTCGTAGTGGCTACAGGTCCATGAAGGACTGTATCTCCTTGCCCTTCCATCTTGCCCTTTCTCTGCCTTTTGCATCACCTCCTAGTAGTAGACAGCCACACTTGGGATGGAGGATCATGTCTCCTTGACCTCCCAGGTCAATATTTTTGGACCAGATCTTCAAAATAACCCTTATTAGAAATTTAATCCATTTCATGACTTTCAGCAATGGTAAAGATATGGTTCTAGTTGTTACTGGTAAGATATCATTGAGTATATATACCCCCGTGGATAATAACTTAAGCCTGCAGAAAGCTCAAACGCTTGTCTTAATCAAGTTTTTTGTACTGACATTTTTATTAGAGGCAAGTACAGTGATAGTATTAATTAAGCCCTTGTTACAGTAAATGTACAGTAAATATAAAACCCAGTCAGTGACCAGGAAGAGCTTTCAGTGGCCTGAGCAGGATGCTAAGTTAAAGTGCTTGACTGGCATAGTCTCTGGTTTAAAATGCAAACCAGCTTCTCTGTCCGGCCCTGTCTTCTCTGAATATGCTATCCTTCACAATTTCTTTTTTTTATGTACTTGACTATGTATACAGCTATAAGTGTATATATATACATATATATACACATATACATATTTTTTATGTCCTTTATTTAAAATGTAAAGGGATTAATTCAGTTTGCAAATGTAAATACAACTGAATTTTTATTTATTAGTTTATCTCACAGAACTTTCCAGAATAGTGTGCATTTAGATCTACTTCATTCATTTTTTAAACACCTCCACCGTGCATGTGTGTGTGTGTGTGTGTGTGTATATATATGTGTGTGTGCGCGCGCACATATGTAATCAACCACGTGTGGAAGTCATAGAACAATTTGCAGGAGTCATTTAGTCATTTATCTTCCTTTATGGACTCTCTAGGGATTGGAATGGTTGTCAGGCATGGCAGCAAGTGTCTCTCTACCTGTTGAACTATCTCACTGGCCACTACTTTTTTTTTTTTAAAGGACTGCATAATTTTACCAATCCTGGTACTAAAATATATTTAGATTATGCCTGAAACACCTATTTTTTTTGAAATAAATGGTATTTGCTTATATTACATGTATAAGGATAGCTATTTCATAGTTCTAAAAGTATATAAATTAAATTGTTTAAAAATATAATACAAATAAATTTGAATTTAATTTTTAGTAAATACTGCTAAGTTGCCTTCCAGGTTGCTTTTACTTACTTTTGCTGACAGCTTGAAATGAAAGTCTCTTGTAATAGCGATAGCAGAATGGTGCACTCACCCCATGAGTTACAATTTTTTTCAGTGGTATGTATGTGAAATTAATTTTGGTTTTGATCTGACTTAAATTAGTAAAGAATTTTATCTAAAAACACTAAAATTATATAATTCAGTTAATTTTCTTTTTACAATTTCTCCTGAATGTCTTCAGAATGTAATGCTAAGAAGACAACTTGTTAATGAAAATGAGAGCTCTAACATGACAGAAGCCATTACTTGCTCATTGACATGGAAGGAGAGGCTCTACAGAGCTCTTTTAGCTGGGATAGAGCATGTGCCTTCATAGCTTACGCTTCTCCTTTCCTAAAAACTTGTGAGCATACGCCAAGGTTTGCTATAATGTAGTGAAGCTAATTATGAAAACAGAAGATTTAAAACAATATTATCTTCTAGGAATATAATTCAAAGTATGTTGACTTGATTGAGGAACAACTTAATGAAGCCCTCACTACATACAGGAAGCCTATTGATGGTGATAACTACGTTCGTCGCAGTAATCAAAGGTATGGCCCAGTCAGTGGGTCCCTGTATTATTGTCTCTCAAATGCCAAATTAAAAGCAGCTTTTAATAAGTTATTTTAAAATGTTTCCGAGGACTCCTGTTCACTGATAGAGGAGAGCTCTTGCTTGCCCAGGGTTCCACGTTGCTAATGGAATATAGTGCGTGCTAAGCATGCTCCATGCCACACCACCTAGACATGCTCCATGGCCTCAGCCCAGTCTGCTGCACTAGCTCCGGCTTGCTCACCATTAAACTTTGAGAGCTTTCCAGAGACATCCTCATGGTTTCGCCCCTCTGTAGTTTTGTCAGGAATTGTACCAAACTTATTAGTACTTGTTTACTCACTTAGCATACTTAAACATGTTAGTAACTTTCTCGGTCATATTTCGTCACACCAGACTACAGCGACCTCATGTCTACCTGCCCGTACACCTTTATGGACAACTGGTACACCACAAAACAGGCTGCCATTTACTGGAAGTACAGGTAAAAACGTAATTTGCATTTTAATTATAAAAAAAGTAAAAGGAAAATATTAATAGGACTAAAATCATTATCTTTGCGAAGATTTCTCAAAAGCTGTTTTATAACTGACTTAGCCAGTATTCTAGTTGCTGGGTGTCATAATCATATAGTGTGATAAAATCTAAACATTAGTATTAAGGAGGTGCTATTTTCTAATTAAAAGAAACAAACATACAGAAGAGATAGCTCATGGGTACCCAGACACCTGTTGTCTAGCTTGATAATCTTGAGTTTGCTCCTAAGGAGCTATGTAGTAGAAGATCCAACTTGTGTGGGTTTTCCTCTAGTATCAGTGTGCTGTGGCACACACACACACACACACACAGTTTTTTAAAAGCATTAATATTTATGATTTGTAATACTAGGTACCGTGTACTTCAGTAACTACTTCATATGTAATATTAACTCACAAGACCTCGTAAGATGGGTTCTATAATCACTTACAGATTAAGAATTCAAGGCACAGGGATGCTCGGTAACTTGAATA
This sequence comes from Mus caroli, assembly GCF_978045245.1. Classification (NCBI taxonomy): domain Eukaryota; kingdom Metazoa; phylum Chordata; class Mammalia; order Rodentia; family Muridae; genus Mus; species Mus caroli. The sequence continues at coordinate 97,785,831 of NW_028227271.1, read as the reverse complement.
ACTAATTTCTTGTGTAGTGTTAGCCTCAGCTAAGGTCTGTGGTCTTCATGATTCACTGAAGAAATTGTAATCAAGTTTCTTCCCTGCTTCGGAAGCTGAGCTGAACTTAGTACAGATTAGTGAGAAGTGTGGACTGTGAGCTCAGCCCGAGCCTCCTAAAAAAGCTGAGTGCTCCTGCCGTTCTCAGTGAGCAGAAAGGACGGGAGGACACCTTTGCTGTCTTGTGCCAGTGTCCAGTATAAGACAAGCATAAGATGCTTACGTGGTACTTCCTTCTCTCTGCAGAGTATCATCACAGAACTCTGTCACAATGTTCGCACTCCAGACTTGGATAAATGGGAAGAGATTAAAAAGCTGAAAGCCTCTCTTTGGGCCTTGGTTTGTAGTAAACATTTCTGGTCTTTCCAGTGCTTATGGGTTTTGTTTTTTAGGTTTCTTCCACTAATACTAAATAAGTTAAAATTACTTTACCTTGAGCTTGCTTTTAGATTAATATTTAAAGACCAGGATTGTTCCTACCAACTTAAAGATCATCTGTATGCTGAAGAAACAGATGTTAGATTAAACTATTAGTGCCTCTGTTTTTCTTGTAAAATATATTTGCTTACTCCTAGCACATCTTATTTATGAAGTTTTGGGTTTTTTTTTTTTAATGGACTCCCCCCCCCCATTAGATTTAAATATATTTCTTGGTAGATTTTAAGGTTTCTTCAAAATATTAGTCTTATAAATATTTGATATTTCTTTTAGGGAAATATTGGCTCATCGAATTGGGGGCTTAATTTGCTACAGGAAGAAAATGTGATCCCAGATATACTAAAACTTGCAAAACAGTGTGAGGTCCTTTCCATCAGAGGGTATGTCACATTCTTGAAGTTTTTCTAGTAAGCACGTTCGTACTTAGAAATAAATGTAAGGCAGGGTTCTATGGTTCTTACTTGTCGATGTAAATGTCTGTGGCCTTGCTACCTGACCTTTTTGTTTTAATTACAAACTGAACAATTTTTAAATGTCTTTCTAAGGAAAATATAAATACCCATACAGTATTCTTTTATGGCTATTTAAGAAATCTTACCTTGGAATTATAAACTGTTTTTACCACATATTTTTACATGCAGGACCTGTGTATATGTTCTTGGGCTCATAGCTAAAACCAAGCAAGGCTGTGATATTTTAAAATGTCACAGCTGGGATTCTGTAAGGCACAGTCGCAAGCATCTATGGCCAGTGGTTCCAGATGATGTGGAGCAGCTCTGCAATGAGCTCTCATCTGTCCCAAGCACCCTCAGCTTGAACTCTGAGTCGACCAGCTCGAGACATAACAGTGAGAGTGAGTCTGCACCATCAAGTGAGTACCGTGATGGGTCACGTCAGGTCAACCCCAGAATCTGGGTTGGAGTTTTTATTTGTGATCTCACAGCTTCAGTGTATTCATTACAATCTTGAGTTTACATTTCTCTTTTCTAACTAGTCTTTGGGCTGTTGGGGGGCAAGAGTCTTGTATGACCTGGAACGTGCTGAACAGCCAAGGATGGTGTTGACTTTCTGATATTCATGCCTCCATCTCTTGAGTGCTAGGCTACAGACTACATGTAGTCATACCCAGATCCAATACTACCGTTTTCAAAACTAGTGTCTTAATGGTTATATCCTATTAGAAGCTGCATTTCTTTTCATAGCAGTAACTAGCAGCTAACCTGTTCTCTCCCTTGCTTTTGAGATAGTTTTAGGAATTTTGTAATCAGAGATGATCATAAATCATAGATGTAAAACAAGTGTGGGGAGCCGCAGGTATTGCTGAGTAGTAGAGCACTTGACTGTTTTCTGTAAAGCTCTGGGTTTAATTCTCAGAACTAGAGAGAAGAAAGGAAATGGGTGGATTCGTAAAAAGATAGGATGTCAGAAATAAATGATTTGTGAAGCAGACTATGGATTCAGAGTCTGTGCTGATGCTATGAGTTGTACAAAAATATAGGCATATTTCTTTGCTCTAAGATCATAACACAAGTGAGCTAGGTGGCACACACTTTAATCCTAGCACTTGGGGGGCGGGATGGGGAAAGAGGCAGGTGGATCTCCATGTTTTACATGCCAGCCTGGTTTACAAAGCAAGTTCCAGGACAGCTAGGGCTGTTACACAGAGAAACCCTGTCTTAAAACAACAGCAGCAGCAACAAACTAGATAACACAAACTAGTCCTGGTCGCACATGCCTCAGGATGCTCATGCTGGAAGATCACGAGGCCTGTCTAGGCTACAGGATAAGTCCAAGACCAACTTGGACAGCTAGATGAGGTCTGTGTTTGGTACAACACAAGTAAGGAAAGGAGAGAGGTTGGGTCTGCAAGTACACCTTTTTAGCCCAGCACTTAAACCTGAAGCTTAAAGATTGCCAACACTAGTTGGAGCTCTTAGTGAACTTAAGGCCAGGTGGACTGCAGTATAAAATCATATCTCAAAACATAAAGAGAATCATACATTTATTGAACCATATTTCACCCCAAGTCTGTGATAACTTGAATTATAAGATGTACTAATGTTCGTATTCCAACAAGAAAAAGAAATACATCTTGCCCATTATACTTCTCCATACTCTTTGTTACATGATTGATTCCTGAGAAATTCCATATAAAAAGATGTATCTTAGAGTTGGAAAATTTGGAAAAACAGTGTAATTTGTGAGCTTATTTAGGATTTTACTTTCTTTTTTTTTCCCAAAGTATATTTAAAGTCCTTAATAATTACTCAACAGGACAGTTACAAATAAAATAAATCTTACAGGTATCATTAGACAGACACCTACATTAGCTGATCTCTTACAGGTAGACACTAAGAATAGCATATAAGGCAAAATGGACAGTGAACATAATTGGTTTAAGGGTGACGCTTACCAGTGTGCCTTTATTCTCTATAAGTTTACTTATCCTTGAATATCTGTGAGAGATCCCAGGCTCCCACCTCAGTACCAGAACTGATTCTGATACAAATCTCCTACATACTTTATATCATCTTTAGATCCTCTGTAATGCCCAATCTGAGTGCTCAATGTTAAGTTTTGGTCTTAATTGCTTAAGAAATAATAACAAGAAAGGTACATGAACATATTTAATATAAGCACCTTTCTATGAATATTTTTGGTCTCTGGTTAGTTGAAGCCATTTGTGAAATAACTCGGGTGTGGAGGGATGAAGTATATTTCAAGTTTAGGGAATTCATTTCTTCTAAGGTGAGTGTCTCCTGCCACTGTAATGTAAAGAAGCCATGCCGCTTCTGTCTAGCAGAATGAGCGGCCGTGCTGAAGGGCTCCTTTACTCTCTCTTGACAATTGGGAACAGTCAGTAGGAGCCTCATATACTCTGTACTAGGGTGAGCGCTGCAGATTTCTTCATAGGTCCTCGCCATGATGCAACCTTCTTTTCTCATTCCCATCCCGACTCTGAGCGCCAGGGAAGCAGGTTTATTAACTAATCCCCTTCCCCAGGACGGGTTGGACAGTGCGGTAGCCCTCAGCACTGTGCTGACTGACAGCCGGTTGTTGACTTACAGGCATGTTCATGCTGGAGGACGACCGCTTCGGCAGCAGCTCCACCAGCACGTTTTTCCTTGACATCAATGAAGATGCTGAGCCAGCATTTTATGACCGACCTGGACCCATAAAAGATAAAAATTCATTTCCCTTTTTTGCCTCCAGCAAACTTGTAAAGAATCGTATCTTAAATTCACTTACTTTGCCTACTAAAAAACACCGCAGTAGCAGTGATCCAAAAGGAGGAAAACTGTCATCTGAAAATAAGACAAGCAACCGGCGAGTCAGAACACTTACCGAGCCCAGTGTGGACTTTAATCACAGCGAAGACTTCACAAGCTCCTCAGCACAGAAATCATTGCAGCTAGAAACTTCCTTCGTGGGGAATAAGCACCTTGAAGACACGGGCAGCACTCCAAGTATTGGAGAGAATGACCTAAAATTCCCCAAGAGTTTTGGTACCGAGACTCACAGAGAAAACACAAGCCGAGAAAGGTTGGTTGTGGAAGGCTCAGCAAGCTCCCACATGAAGATCCGCAGCCAGAGCTTTAACACGGACACTACGACGAGCGGCATCAGCTCCATGAGCTCGAGCCCCTCCCGAGAGACAGTCGCTGTCGACCCCACAGCTATGGACACGGACTGTGGAAGTCTGAGTACCGTGGTAAGTACTAAAACTGTTAAGACGAGCCACTATTTGACACCACAGTCTAACCATCTGTCTCTCTCCAAATCGAACTCAGTGTCCCTGGTGCCACCAGGTTCTTCTCATACCCTTCCTAGAAGAGCACAGTCCCTTAAAGCGCCCTCCATTGCAACAATAAAAAGTCTAGCAGATTGCAACTTCAGCTACACAAGCTCTAGAGATGCCTTTGGCTATGCTACATTGAAAAGATTACAGCAGCAAAGAATGCACCCGTCCTTGTCTCACTCTGAAGCTCTGGCATCGCCCGCAAAAGATGTGCTCTTCACGGACACCATCACCATGAAGGCCAACAGCTTTGAATCCAGACTGACGCCAAGCAGGTGAGCAGTATGCACTGAAAGATGAGTCAACGTGGTTCGGTTTTAACAGATTGAAATGTAAGACACTAGTCAGCTTGAGCACCACAGAAACCAAGTCTCAGAACTGACCTACTTACCTCAGTAGGCTGAGAGCTCCTCGGTACCTGATAGCATTTGAAATGGATTCTTGCAGCTGCGAGGGGGGAAAATAAGCTCCATTAGGCCCTGAAAATAAACACAGTTTGCAAGGTTACACAGTCACAAGCTTTTCTTATTTATTTCTCGCTTCTGCAAGGATCGATTTTAAAAAGAAGCATGTCGGGGGAGTCAGGAGCTTAAGACCTACAGTAACAAACAGCCTTTTCAGGTAGGTCAAGGTAAAGCTCCAACCGGTGACCTCTTACTAGTTTTTAAAATAACTGAAAACTTCAGTTCAATTATTTTGCTTTAAGTACACATAATTAAAAAGGAACCTAATAAACACTAAAAGAATTCCTGGGTCCTCAAGACTAAGCAAGAGTTTCTAATTATACATTAAATATTCCATATTTAGGGTATATCAAGCTATTAACAGTATAGTTTGTTTGTTTTTTACAATGATACACTTTGAAATTTGACAGTTGTAAGAAGTTCCACACCTGTTTGTTGTTGGAATTCTCATAGTTGAATTATATCCGTTTAAATGATTTATATTTCTCTAAGCAGACTGCTAGGTGTCAGGTAGTAAAGTTTTCTCTTTCTGGGAAAGAGGAAATGAGCCCTCATTTACAGGACACTCTCACTGTCAGAACTGGGAGTGACTTCTTTAAAAGATCAGGCTCATTTCTGATTTTTACGTAACATTTTTAATAAAGAAGGTCCTGGCAGCAGATAGTGAATTGTGTCCCCTCTTAATAAAAATGTACAGTAATGGTTGTTGTAACTGGAAGTCTCTGCCTCTGCCATCCTCGGGAGTGTGGAACACAGCCACGAGGCACGGATGGAGGGCTAGAGCTGCTGCATTAGGCTGCCTGCGGCTCTGTGAGCTTGCCTACTGGACACTCGGCTAGATCCGTGGGTTAAACTTTCACAATGTTAACTTTCTAAGCAGAAATTTTTTTTCTTCCTGAAGGATAGCTATACAAATCCAATAAACAATGCAGTTCAAAATGGAGCTACAGCTGCTTGAAATAGAATTGGAAAGTGAAGAGACTAAAGTTACCTCTTTCACAAAGTTCATAAACATCAGAAGCGAGTACTTTTTTGGAGATTAGAAATTACTTTGCTTCTATAATCTTAATGGCTACTATGTCAAACACATATTTCTTTGTGTGTTTTGTGTGAAATAATCCTTTGATTTACATTTGTACATTTTTTAAGACTTGGTTTTCCAGTTAGTAATGTGAGACTTTGAGTAGTGTTTCATATATTTAACAAGGTATACACAGTGGCATGAATAGTAATGAGTATGACAGAGTTTACCTTAGGGAGGTGTCCACATGCCGTGGATATAGAGGCTTCTGTGCCTGTAAGGGCGGACCAGTGGGCTGTGAGATGTCCTTTGTAATATTTACAAACGGGAGGAAGGATTGTACCACGGTGTGTGTACCTTGTGTGTTACAGACACCTTGCATGATGATGAAAGCGGTAATTAGCACACAGGATTGATAAGCGACTAGGCTTACTTTCCAACAGTACGCTACCTAGTAGATACACAGTATAGCAAGTCCAGCATCTCTCTGCGTCTAAAGGCAGTCTTTGAGTGTGCTTGTCTGTAAGTTAGCTTTGTATTCTTCTAAATATGGACATTATTCTCTCTGCCTCCCTTTTCATCTTTTCCTGGGGCCATAACAGTTGTTCTTTTGGCAACACTGAGCATTACTGCTGGCCCTGTGGTTGAGCCGTAGCAGCTGATGCTAGTGCTGATGTGCTCACAGTAGATACAGGTGGTCTGCTCCTGGCTGACTACCTGCTTTGATGATAGTGTAAATTGGGGTTTTGTTGTTGTTGTTTCTAATACACTTACCAGTGTAAATCAAGAAGCTAATACAAGGTTTCTTTTGTGATGTTCACAGGTTTATGAAAGCTTTAAGTTATGCATCGTTAGATAAAGAAGATTTATTAAGTCCTATTAATCAAAACACCCTTCAGCGATCCTCCTCAGTTAGGTCTATGGTGTCCAGTGCTACATATGGAGGTTCCGATGACTACATTGGACTTGCTCTTCCAGTAGACATCAATGACATATTCCAGGTACCCAAAGTGCTCCTGTTTTCTATGAGCTGGCTTCTTGTTTGGTTTGGTTTGGTTTTTAATGTTCTGTAGCTCCTTATTAGAAGTTGTAATTTATAGTGGATTACACCAATAGGTTTTGGAGGTGATTTTACATCTGAGCTGCTCTGTATTCTAGTCCGCCCGAGGCTGCAGTCTCTAGAGCAGCACGCTGTCTGACTCATGTGTTGTAGTCTCTGATCCCTTTTCTCCAGCAGCCACTTATTGTGCCCACATACAGTAGCCCTGCTCCCATGAGATAGGACAGTTTCTAGTTGCCTGTAATAGTACCGGAGAATACATTTTTTCTTAGGTGGCTGTTTTATTATTTCTTCAGTCTATTTTTCTTTGTGTGTACAGTAGAAGTATGTGTACTGTGGGTGCATATATGCGTGTAGGTCCACATGCTTGCAGTAGACAGAGAAACTATTGGTCATCCTGCTTAGTACTTTGCCTTAATCGCTCAACACAGGATTGCTCCTAGAATCTGGAGCTAGGCTGGGCAGCCAGCAAGCCCTCCCAGTCATTCTGTCTCCATCCTTTTTGCCCGTGTTGGACGAGCACATAGATGTGAACACACTTAGCATTTATGTGCATGGTGGAGATTGAAACTCAGATGCTCATACTTTACAGCAAGCGCCCTTAACTCACTGGAACCGTGCCCAGCCTCTAGGTAAACAATTTAGATTTAGATAAACAGTAGAGTATTTGAGTACCCACTTAATTCACCAGGACCATGGTTAAGAGATCAGTGTTTGGTTATATTTTGGTAATTTTAATCATCGTTAGTAAACTTTGCTTTCTAGATTTATTTACTACAGTAATTCTGTTTCTGTTGCATTTCCTTTAATTTTCTTAATATTCATAATGAATCTCTTTGTATGATGAAACTGACCATGATTTGTATGCGTTTTAGATAAAGGATGTTCCTTATTTTCAATCAAAGCACGTGCCTCCACCAGATGACCGAGGTGCAAGAATGTTTTCCCATGATGGAGGAGGTAATGGTGCTGCTTGTTTTACTGAGACTTCCTCCCTTAAAAATGAAATGCTCTTTTTACTTAGATAACACTAAAAATTAGGTCCACTAAACTCTGCGGTTTAAATTTAAATACTAAGCCAAAATAATTCAGTCAACTAAAAAGTAAAGCACAGTTAAAATGTTTTATGTTACGTTTTACTTACTTACTGTACACCCTGTTCACTCTGCCTCCCCCAGTCACTCCCTCCTACAACCGCTTCCCCCACCCCCTCCTGTTCTCTGAGTCTGGGGGCCTCCCTGACTCTCACTGAGGCCAAACAATGCAGCCCAGCTAGAAGAACAGATCTCATGTACAGGCAACGGTAAAGAAAGCACATTTTTTTTTTTTTAAGAAAATATTTTTGCAGGGAGGATCCCAGCCTCTTAAGTTGATAAGATCCAAAATAGTTCTTTCATTTTTCTTAAAGTGCAAGAGAAATGTTACAACTAGTTTTATAGGTCAGAGACACAGCTGTTCAGAATGAAACAAGGTGAGGACTAGCTTATTAGTCACACATTTTATTCTGTGCTGTGAAGTTAGTATGTGCATGTGAAGCATAGACTCAGTAGCTTTATAATTTATACCTCTTAGAATTACTGATTTTGTTTAAGCAATTATGAGAGTTAATTGAAATACTACAATAATCTGGTTTTTTTCAGTTGTATTTTAAAAACCTTATATTGAAATAGTAAATGAATATGTGCTGTTTTAATTTTCATAATTTAAAACACAGAATTCTCTTTCCTTCCTAATCAGAATTAGATGTTGGGTCATAGAGATTTCTAAATATTTATCTTTATAAACTACTATTTTAAGACATGAGAAAGATATCGACAGTGTCGTTATCGAGTTGTGTTTTTATTTACTTAAACATGCAGGTCTTTCATCTGGAGCCGGCGGTCTCGTAAAGAACTCTTTTCACTTGCTGCGGCAGCAGATGAGTCTCACAGAAATAATGAACTCTGTCCATTCGGACGCCTCTCTGTTCTTAGAGAGCACAGAAGACACTGGGCTGCAGGAGCACACAGATGACAATTGCCTTTACTGTGTCTGCATTGAAATCCTGGGCTTCCAGCCCAGTAACCAACTAAGTTCCATCTGTAGTCACTCCGGTGAGTGGTGTCCTTGGACTTCACTCCACTCTGTTTACAAGCCCGCCAGCAGCCCTACTACTGCTGTGACGGCCTTCCTACTCCTTCTCCAACCGCAGACATGGATGCACTTCAGCGTCTGCTTAGTGTACTATTAGTAGTCCAGCCTTCATTCCCTCCACTTCGTCTTTTAATAATGTTGCTTAAGATCAATAGATATTAGACTCTGTGTTCTGTGGGTTTCGTCATTCTCATTTCTTATCATTGGTAGACCATGCCTAAGTTTTCAACAGCTGCTGCAATGAGGATTCCTTTCCCAGCTGCACACGCGCACACACACACACACACACACACACACGCACACTTTCATTTAGTGTTTAAAGTGTTCGTGCAGATAATTTTCTTGGTAAATATCACTTAGCTACCCTCAGAACGCTAGTGCTGCCAGAGTTCTCTGGTCGTCTCTGCAGAAATTGTCCCTAGTGTTTCATTACTTCCCAGCTTGTGACTGCGTCAGCTGATGGTACTAGGGAGACGCCCATTAGCAATGTACTTGCTGTAATTTGCCACAAATAGTTTGAGAGAGTGCTTAGAAACAATCCATCCCTTCAGTGGTTCCAAGTTCCAGTAGAAGCCTGAATTGGAGAGATTCCTAAACTAGGCTTCTCACACTCTGGACCTCGGAGCCTCTCTATACTCTGATGGATTTTTGTTTTTACAAACGTGTTTATTTATGATTATCTTTTGAGCATTTGTAAAGTGTTAGATGTACTACGCACCATAGGAAAGAGCGCATGTAACTGGGCTGTGGTGGGCGGTGGTGGCACATGCCTTTGATGTCAGCACTCAGGAGGCAGGGCGGTGGTGGTACATGCCTTTGATGTCAGCACTCAGGAGGCAGAAGCACGTAGATTTCTGAGGTTAAAGAGTGAGGTCCAGCTCAAATAGAGATATACATTGAAACTCTGTCTTGAAAGAAAGGAAGAAAACAAATAACAGAAAGGAAGGCATCTTCTGTCATTTGCCAATGTTTGCATGGTTTAGCGACTCCACATTCTTTTCCTTTAAATACTCAAACAGTGTTTGAAGCACTTGTGGCGGAGCTCTGTATTTATGAAAATCACAGGAAGACCAGCCACCAAAACTGTTTCAATGAACACAACCAGAATTCTACACCTAACTACAAAATCCTTACAAAGCTCTTTAATCAGCGCATCATGAGATCAGCATTAAACACAGACATAAAGATGACAGAGTAGAGAAGCTGAGGTAAAGCTATACATCTTCAGCTGACAGACATCCAGCAGAGGGGCTAAGGACACCTGCTGGAGTGAGTGAGGACAGTGTTTTGATAAAAGAACAACTGGGTCTCCTCCTGGAAGTAACTAACACTAGAGGTCGCTAACTGAATAAGTGTATGGAGTAAAGCCATGAGTGAGAGCCTGAAAGTGAAGCTGCACAATTGCTTGGTGTTTTCAGTGGTGAGGACTTTTCAGAGTCCCACCTACCGCCTCCCTGCGCGCACTACAAAAATCCCACAGGAAGCAAGAGTGAGAACTTCCAAAGCTATAATGAGATATTTTACGGAGTGAAATAAATGAGTGAAAGAACCTATAGAAATCAAATACTTTCAAACTACATGTCTGATAAGAAATTAATAGACAAGTTTGGCATAATGGTACACACCTTTAATCCCAGCACCAGGGAGACAGAGGGCAGGTGGGTCTCCACATCACTGTTCATCATCAAAGACAGTCAGGGCAGGGACTCGAGCACGGCGGGAACCTGGAGGCAGGAGCTGATAGAGATGACATGGAAAGTGCTGCTTACTGGCTTGCTCCTGATGGCTTGCTCAGCCTGCTTTCTTACAGAGCCCAAGACCACCCACAGTGGGCTGGCCCTTCTTCCTTCAATCACTAATTTAAAAAATGCTTCACAGGCTTGCTGACAGCCCAATCTTGTGTAAGAATTGTTTTTAATTGAGATTCTCTTCTCTCAGATGACTAGCTTTTATCAAGTTGACATGAAACTAGTGTGGCTGACTTAATGGAAATAGTAATCTTAGAAGTTCTTGGAGGTGGAATAAAATGTAGTGCAGTGTTTAGCTCGTCGGAACCAACATTGGCTGAAGTTGGACCTCCCTTTCTCCCATTGTTATTATGAAGAAAGGATAACAGGCCGGCTGTGCTCAGCATCCCTGTCTGGATCACCCTTCTATTCCTAGTGAAATGCTTAGCTCGTTTTCATTGTGTTGTATAGTACTAAGCTTGTGTGATTTTTGTAGGATGTCTAATGTTACTTCCTGTGAAGGGATAATCATCAATTTTGTTTTGATTTTAGTTCCTAGGAAATATTTTTAAATTTTATTACATTTTTAAGTGTGCTCTGGAGTGTGCTTATGTCCCACACTTGCACGTGTGCCAGTGCGCAGGTGCCACAGGGCCACTTGAAGATGAGGACAAGTGGAGGGAGTCAGTTCTCTACTTCCCTCTGTGGGCCCTGGAGTTGGACTCGGGTAAGAAGGCAAAGCAGCAGGCACCTTTAACAATGAACGTCTGGCCGCTCCATGCCCTTGACATTTTTACACTAAAAAAGTACTTTAGCTTACATGTTTGGTTGCCTTGAAAATGCCACTGTGAGGGCAAAAAAGAAAAATTACACTAGGAAGAGATCTGAAATCACCTAATTGTAAATATATTTACTGCCAGATAAGGCATTCAGATACAGGTAGAAAGGGTGGGTCGAGAGAACAATACCAGTACGCTGTGTTCCCATTTTATATGTAACTGCTTGAGTTTCAGACACGCACAGATTCCTACGGAGTTTTGTTACTAGGAAACCAACTCTCTAGCAGGTTCCATGTTTGAATGCTCATCCCTGGGCAATGCGGGTTTCTTTGACAGTCTTCTGCAAGGGAAATCACTGAGAATGGAGAAGGAGTTTAGTGTGTGCAGTGCTATTGCAAGAGTGGATCTTTAAGTCAAATGCTTTTTTCTTCAGATCTTCAAGATATTCCGTACTCTGATTGGTGCGAGCAGACGATCCACAACCCCTTAGAAGTGGTTCCCTCTAAGTTCTCGGGGATTTCTGGGTGCAGTGATGGTGCATCTCAGGAAGAAGGCTCAGCTAGCAGCACCAAAAGCACTGAACTGTTACTGGGTGAGTTCGAGGTTCAGTTTCCTACTCCTAATTGGGGTTATCTCAGGCTCTGCAGGTCAGTCTTAGTGAAAGCATTTAGCAGACTCACCCTGTGAGTTCCCCTGTGTCATCCATCCTCAGGCTCCCTGTCAGGGATCTGCTTCTTCCTAGATTATGAGCAGATTGTGTGCAGCTGATCCCAGTCTTAGCTGCTTGTGTAGTTAGAAAATAAATTCCATGAATTGCAATCACTCTGTGTTGTAAAGTGATCGGGGCCTCACGCTGATGCCTTCATTTCAGGTGTTAAAAGCATCCCAGATGACACACCGATGTGCCGGATCCTGCTTCGTAAAGAAGTGCTGAGATTAGTCGTCAATTTGAGCAGCTCAGTCTCCACCAAGTGCCACGAGACTGGGCTTCTGACGTGAGTAACCGCGTGACGGTTGTCAGCTTGTTCTGCTTGTAACTTGTAGCTGCAGTCACAGGCTGGGCTCCCACCTGTGGGTGGGCCTTACAGGTGATTGCCTGTGGCACCTCAGGCTGCAGAGCAGAGTGACTACAAGAGGGAGTGAGGATCCAGCCAGACTGAAACACAATATCGAAAAGCGGGGCCACTCTTGCACCCCCTTTTTGTTTTGCTAAATTTGGGGGTTTAATTAAATAACTTACTATTTAACCTATAAAATGTTTTTAAATTTTCTAAATACCAGTTTCTGAAATAATTGTTGGTGGCTATAACTCAACATACCAAAAAAAAAAAAGCTTTTTAGATTTCTCAATTATTATTATTATTATTTTTTTTTTTTTTTTTGAGACAGGGTTTCTCTGTGTAGCGCTGTCCTGGAACTCACTCTGTAGACCAGGCTGAGCTCAGAAATCCTTCTGCCTCTGCCTCCCAAGTGCTGGGATCAAAGGTGTGTGCCACCACTGCCCGGCTCTCAACCACGTTTCAAGAACGTTGAGGAGACCTAAGGAGCACATGCTTGAAAGGCAGCCTAGGCCGGGGAGGCCCTGCTTAAACTGTGTTTCTCAATCAGAACCTGATGAATGACAGTTGTGAGCAAATCATCTTTATTTGCACAGCTTAGGGTTGTGCAAGCAGTGGTTGTCTAAAGACGTATACGTGTGCTCTGTATGTGTGTTGGCCGTGTGGTCCAGAGCTGCAAGAGTGAGGCCGTCAGCCCAGCCTCCCACTCACATGACTGCTCCTGAGGTGCTGTCCTCATGGAAGGATAGTCAGCCAGAGATAAGTAATATCCTAAATGCCTTGCAGTGTGAGCATGTTATGTAGTCATGCTAGTCTAATGAATACAATTCATAATTTCCTTGTGTTACTGGAAAATAACTTTACAATGAGCACTCAGATCTTGATATTTTTCAAAAGCAGACACCTGAACTGTCTAAAGTGTAAAATAGAAAAGCTTCACAGGAAGCCAGCTATGGCGGCATCCACATGTCATCCTGGCACTGGAAGATGGAGGCATGGGGGGCATTGGTCAAGGCTGGAGGAAAAGACAGACAGACAGACTGACTAACTGACTGACTGACTGTCTTATACTACTAAGCCACCATTGCTAACATTCCATCTAATCAGTATCTGGAGTGAGAAAAAATTAGCAGAAAGTGTCATTTGGTGGGGTAAAATGAATATATTATGTTACATTTTTATCACAACATATTCTCTCTTAATTTTAGCATTAAAGAGAAGTATCCTCAAACATTTGATGACATATGCCTTTATTCTGAAGTTTCTCATCTGTTGTCACACTGCACATTTAGACTTCAGTGTCGGCGGTTCATACAAGAGTTATTTCAGGATGTACAGTTTTTACAAGTAAGGAAGACTGTAGTTCTGAAATTTGTCTCCCAGAATTATTCTGTATTTGAAGTTGAAAGATTATGTCTACATTATATACCAATTTTATTTTTTTAAAAATTAACAATTTATTACTTTTTCCTAGATGCATGAAGAAGCAGAGGCTGTGTTGGCAATTCCACCAATTCAACCTGTAGTTGATGAATCTGCTGAATCCTGACCTCATATTTATGGCGTTTATAGCTAGATACTATATATGTATTCATACTTGTGGATTTCCTGAAAGCCTCACAAGATACTGACGGGCTGACAGTGAGGCAGGAGAACCTTCTGACACTGGCCAGCAGTTATTGGTACAGAACAGCTAGAACTGCTGGCATTCCTAGCCAAGCCAACTTCTCTCCCATGTTGGGCCCTTCTCGGGGTTCGTGATTCATTACCATGGTTTTAATTCAGTTACCATCATATGCAAGAGCCAAGCACTGAATATCTACATAGGTTTTCTATTTTTTTATTTTCAAAGCATAATGGCAGTGGAACAAAACAGGACATGAAGACGCATCCTTCACACAGTTGTTTCTGAATGCTTTTTAATCAAGGGTGAATACAAAAGATGCCTTGTTTGTTACTAATCTGTGGAAAGCAGGAGTCACTGACTCCGAGGCTGCATCCTGTTACCCCGTGGGCTGTAACTGCTGGTATCAGAGGAACACACTCGCCTTTCCACACTTCCTTAATGTCTGTAACACTACTTCAGAGGTTTATAACTTCAAAGCGGAAGGAAAACCTCAACACTCGGAACTTAGAAGTTAGTTTACGATGCTAGACTGCATACGGATGCTTACGTGTTCTCTGTCTCTTCAGGGTGTTGCAATACGTTGTTAAAGGCTATTTCTACTAATTAAGGTTTTTCACTATGGTTGGGATGTAGGAAGGAGTAAATATGAAATACTTCTCATGTCAGAACACATTATAGCCAACCTCTTCCACGCCTCTCACCACTTACAAGGGACTGAGCCAGATTAGCAGTCTGGACCCAAGCAAAGGAAGCGTGAAGTGATGCTGCAGTCTCTCAAGGAAAAGACAGGGTTGCCTGCAGTTTACACATTCCACGGAAAAAAGAAAGAGCCATATGTCCTATTAAAACGTCATTGAGACTTGTTATTAAGATTCAGAATTGTGGTGAAAAGCCTTAATTACTAAATTTTAAAGCAGCGATAATTTAATTTTTGTTAGTGTTCCTGTTTTGCATAAATTGCAGTTATAGGTGAGTTAAAAGTAGAGTCGTTGCCTTTATCACATTTGTGAAGTTGATGAAGGCAAGACTTTGTCTGTCTAATTTGTTTATGTATAAAGAGACTTGGAAACCTTTGCAGGAAGTAAACATATATGCAAATTTGTACATAAGGTAGCATGAACATCATTACTAGACTGCTTACACGTGAAAGGGTTATCTTAGAACAAACCATCCAGCTGGACTGACTAGGACCTTTGCAATTCCTTTGTGTAACCCATTTTACAATTGCACATCAGCTTTAACACGTCGTCATAGACATTGGTCCATATTTTCCCATGTCGAACACCCTTCTCATAATGGTCTTGTTTGCAAGACTGCTGTAAAGTACCCTGTGAACTAGAAAACATAACTCAACAGAAATTTGTCTTTGAACTTGCTGGCACTGAAAGTTGGCACTGAGACGAAGCATTTCGTGTCCCTCCTGACTCCTCTTTGACTGCACTTGAGCGAGTTGTTCTTCTGTGCACTGTATAGCAACTTCCATGATAACAAAGCAGACAAGGGCTCCAAGCTGCTGCTCACATTACAGCACAGTTCGCATTTCCCCAGAAAACTCAGTGAGGGTAAAACTTTCTTTTCAACTTCATCACTGAACCCGTGTTCATTAAATGTCAGCAGTGCTTGAAAGAGCATGCCTATCACCTTGGTCTTTGGTCTTGGACAATAAAACTGCCTTTCCAGAGAACCAAATGTCAGAGATACTAGACCAAATAATGGTTACAATTCCAAAGGAAGTAATGTAGTCTTATTCATAAATGGGATTAACATTTTAGACATTCATTTTAAACACTACCTCAGTTAACAGAGTAGGAAATCTGTGGTTTCGTCCCTTGAGAGTTAATGATAACTATTCTTGTTTGTTTTTCTTCACACAAAACTATGCCCATCCTCGCGCCCGAGTCCGCCATCATGAACCTGAGGCTGTGCCCTAGTGTCCTAAGCCAAGGATTGTCTTTTCACTTTTGACTGTTACTTTGAAAGGGGTGTGTGTGTGTGTGTGTGTGTGTGTGTGTGTGTGTGATCATATCTGCCTATAGCACTTACTTTGGGAAGATATCAGAGCTTTGTGATTATCAGTATATTGGGGGAAATTGTCTATGCTTAAATTTATAGTGCTATTTGGTTTAACCATGGTTTCACCAACAGGTATAATACATTTCTTTTTAAGTACGTGTATAAAAGTAGACTTTTATGACAAAAACTACATGCAGTGCCAAGTGATTAGCATAGGTGTTTAAGACTATTATAGCAGAAAAGGTTATGAATGATGTCAGCGGTAATAGAAATCATTGAGAAAATTGTCTATAAATATTAGATATTACCAAAATGTCAATACTGTAGTTTTTCAAGAGTTTAGAATTAATCTTAGTCATATAAATTTGTACTATTGATAATTATTTAATAATTTGGAGGAGTTTGAACACTTAAGCTGGTTGTAAACTGTGAATTTCTAATTGTAAATTGTCATTTCTAATTGAAATTTTTTCAAGAACAGATTTCCGCTTCACATACTAAGTACTGACAAATAAAAAAGTGAGAAATTTAGTATTTATAAGAAAATAGGC
The DNA here is from genome assembly GCF_978045245.1 of Mus caroli. Lineage (NCBI taxonomy): Eukaryota > Metazoa > Chordata > Mammalia > Rodentia > Muridae > Mus > Mus caroli. The sequence continues at coordinate 97,769,122 of NW_028227271.1, read as the reverse complement.
TCTAAAATGTCTTATGCTTTTCTGTTTCTGCTTAGAGTATAATGGAGGAAGACAGTGTCCCCTGACCTAAGTGTTTCTAATAAAGAGTAAGTGTAGAGACATCCCACAAGACAGTGGCAGTGCAAGGCTCTTAGGAAGTGTGTGCATTGTTGCTGTGGTGATGTATCCAAGTCACCAGGAGCCGTGTCCTCAGTAGCTTTCCGCTCTTGTCCAGAGCTTGAGACAGTTGAAGCTGGATTCCATCACTGAGGCCAGATGTGCACAGTGGGCTGCTAGTGTGTGTGTAGACTGCCGAGTGCTGTTTCCATGCACTCTCAGCCCCTTCAGCTGATGCCCCTGGTGCCCCATTCAAAGCACAGACCATTAAGCAATAAACAAAATTGTCATTCAAATTATAATTGTGGTTATTCTCCTGTGATAAGAGGTGCTAATTTTGTGTGAGAAGAACATGTGACCTCTTTGGAAATATAGTTTGGAAGTAAAGTTTTTCCCTCCTTCTTTTACTTCCATTTTGTCCCAAATTCACAATTCATGAAAGAAAAGTAAAATTGTTTGGGAGACTTGTAAGAAGAGCTGCTTGCAATAAACATTTCAGATTTTCCTGAGTAGTGCGGGTTGGGAAGGTCTCCATTTCCTCCATACTGACAAAGCCTGTTGGTCCATCTTAACGTCTCTTAGCTTGGAGAGTGTCTCTACACTGAGTCTCACCTCAGCCTGCCAGTGACCCTGAGGGCAGTGCTGAGGAAGACACAGGAGTCTGCACTAGTCTTTACAAGAGCCGTTTTCATTTCAGGTCCCCGGGGGTTCATTACAGTACATTTATACAACTCACAGAGTGTGGGATTCCGGCCCTTTGAGTATTTTTATAGTTAGGTGGATAACTGCCGCAGATGCATGGATTGCACATTTTGACTCTATAATACTTAGTATGAAAAATTAATTTATGCCAAAAAGGAAACATATTTTACAATTTCCCCAACTAGGTTGATCTAGCACAAAATGCAAAGTCTTGGGGCAGAGCGGGAGTGGTAAAATTTTTTAATGTATGATTGTTGAAAAATGTTCCATTACTAGCCTGTCAAAAACCCTAATGATGCATTGTAAAACAAATGATGTAAATTAAATTAGCTTTGAAAAGTGGTAAGGGATTATAAAGAGAATCTCAGATTTAATGCTCTCTGACCACATGACCTTTTTTTTTTCTTTTTTTTCTTTTTTTTTTTTTTTTTCTTTTAGTAATACGCTGCTACATTTTTGGAGGTTCTGGTGTTTGTAGGTCACTGAACAGACATTGAAATCTGATTTATATTGTATAACTGTAACATAGAAAGAAAAAGTATTTATATATTTTCCTTAAGAATATTTCATTGAGTTGTGTATAATTTAAATAAGATTTGTCCCAAAATGGTTTTGCTCACTTTGATTTTTTGTTGTTGTTATTGTGGTTGTATTGTTTTTGTACAATGTGTACAGTTTATGTTAAGGGCATTAAAGCCTCCTGAAGCATCATCTTATCAAAGGGATTCATTGTTAATAAAATGTACTTAAAATTCTTAAACTTGTGGTGCTGTTGGCATTATTTGAAAATTTAATATGTCTCATTGGCCTTGGTATGAAACATGTGCTGATGTTGACAGGGTGTGGTTTCAAGTAAATGTGGGTTTTTGAGTCTATAAATGGGGATGGTCTTGTACCACGAAAAGAGGTCCCAATTGTACTCCTTGGCATGCTTCCAAATTTAGTGTGACATTCTTACTCTTGAATTTCAAATCATTATGGTGAAAGATTTGGACCTAGAAACGTCTTTAACTAGAAGAGCTCTGGACTTGCTGAAGTAGTGTTAAGACAACGAACACCATGTAAGTGGTTTGATGCTCAGCAGTCTGCACACACTCGCCTGAGCAGATAGGCCAGCCTTCTGCCGCCTTGGCTAGAATATCGCACCACAAGAAAAGAGCCAGCTGAGAAACTCGCTGTGGCAGTTGCTGACGTCTATTTCCCCACCGTGAGCAAGCTGGCTGCAGGGGTTTGGACTGTGTTCATATCGTTGCTCACACGCTATACTGTGTTTACCAGAAATGTCGACACCCAGGTGAAGAGTATGCCTGACATTATCATACTTGAATAGGACAGTGATAGGTTTTATCTTTAAAGGGTCTCCAGATGCAAGTATTCACATAGCAGGAGACATAGCTCAGTGGTTAAGAGCACTAACTCTTCTTCCAGAGGACCTGGGTTCAAATGCCAGCACCCACCTGGTGGTTTATAGCCATCTGTAATGCTAGTTTCCTCTTCTGGTGTCTAGGCATCAGGCATATACACAGGCACAGTGGAGGCAGACATAGACACAAAATGTTAAAAATGCTCAAACCACTGTACCAAAATTTTAATGAATATTTCATGAAATAATATCTCAAAGCACTGTGGTTTTCTTGGTGCTCATCTGGAGCACTAGGCGAGCTTCAAACACTTAGAGCCAGAAGCTGGAGATAACTCACGATCTTGTTTGTCAGCTGATTCTGAAAACGTCATCTCCATTTTACCCCTTGGGGTTTTAGAATACCTCAGTATTTTCTAAGCCATTGGAGACAAAGCAAGCTTAGTCAACAGAGCTCATTAATGTGACCTTTAGTCTAATTCAACTTCGTTTTCTTATAAATACATACTTTGTAAATGAGATAAACCATTGACACATGCAGACTGACTGCACAGGGACATCTATGCACATGTAGAGACCAAAGTGCATACTTCTTTCCATCTTTTTAAGACTGCCTCTCAATGAACTTGGATCTTGACTAGGCTCTGGCCTGTGAACTGCAGGAATCTCATCTTAACATTCTTCACTGTCTCTTCACTTGGCTGATTGATTGCTGTGCAGGAATGTTTTAATTCATGTAGTCCCACCTAGCAGTTGGCATTGTCTCCTGCGCTGTTAAAAGGCCTTTTCAGAAAGTGCTTGCCTACGCCTATATCTTGTTTTTGTTGATGTTTCCTTCTAGTAGTTTTGGAGTTTTAGGCCAAATTGGAGTCTCTGATCCATTTAATTTTTGTACAGAGTGAAAGAAGTGGGATGTAATTTCAGCCACACAGATGGGAAATTTCAGTCCTAACACCATTTACTGGAGTCTAGTTTTGTACCTTTGTCATGTATTAGGTGGCTGTTTCTGGGTATGTCTGTTTCTGAGTCTTGTGCTGTATGTCATTCATCTATATGTCTCTTTGTGCCCATTTTATTTGGTTTTGTTCCGTGGCTTGGAGGTTATAATAATTTACAGTCTGGTATTATGGTATCCCCAGCATTTGCTCTTTGTGCTAAGGATTGCTTTTTTTTACTTTCATGTAAATTTGAGAATTATTTTATCTGGTTCTAATGAACAATGCAATTTGAATTTTTATGGAAATTCCATTGGGTGCGTAATCAATCATATGTGCTAACAGTCATTTTTACAGCATTCTACTAATCCAGGCCCATGGCAGTATTTCCATTTCTAATGTGTAGATGTAACTTATTTGCAAGATATAATTGTCTTGGAGGCTTACTGCTAAAATAGGTTCACCCTTTCTAGTTCTTTCTGAACTCTGGCTGGCTAGCTCAAGTCGGCTGTTCTGGCTCAAACTCTCCAAGCTGACTAATTCAAACTGGCTTCTCTCTGCTTTGGACTGAATTGCTCTGCTTTGCCTTAAAAAAGCCAGTAGTACTGGCTTCTTCTGTCTTCACACTCAGCTAACAACAAAAGGAGCACCCCTGCACCTTGCCCTGTAACGTGACAAGCACTAAGAGGAAGGAACCAGTGTAAGTGTTCAGCTGTCACATATAGTCATTCCTCTGTGGCACGCTCCAGGAGTCGATTACAGGAGCTCTGCCGTTACCAAGATCTTCAGAAGTTCAGGCCTTAACCTAAAAATAGCATTGTATACAGTGAGTACTCCTCCATGCTGTGGCCTAATACCTGATGCGTGTAAGTGCTATGGAAATTGTTAATACCTTATTTACGGAATAACAAGGAAAATCTATGAATTTAGTACAGACAGTTTTTCTCCGGAATATCTTCTTTCTGAAATTGGTTAAATCTTGATGTGAAACCCACAGATAGGACCAAGTAGATTTTTGTCAAAAGACATGCTTTGGATCCTTCACAACTGACTTCTACAGTTTAAATTATACCCAGTTCTGGGGCTATAGTATTTTAGCACAACAGGAATGTGAGACAGAATTCTCTTGAACCAGACAACCAAGCGTGCAAAGAGCAGAGATCAGCTCGTGAAATAGGTCATCTAGATACAGCTTGGGGTGGGGGCAGGGGCTGGGGGTGGTGTATATTATATGCAAAAGGCATCACTCAATGAAATGTCCTTTTTTTTTTTTTTTCCTGTTCTGAGGTAGTCAAAAACTAAAGAGGAAGACGAGTCTGTTGAACAGGATGCAGTCACCTGGGCAGCAGGTCTGGAGCTCCTTGAAATCCTGTTTTACTGCAGGAGACGTATGAAGAGTCTCCTGTCCATTTGCACATCTTACTGGTTAGTTATGGTGTAGACACGAAGAGAGTTCTTTTTGCTTTATCGGTGACTACAAGTTCTCATTTCAAGGTATGGCCAAAATCTAGTTTGTAACCTTTCCATTAAATGTGATAAATCTGCACAGTAAAGTACTCAACCTCTTGTGGTGCTAATCAAAACCTCGGACCCACTTGGTTTACCCTTAAACTATGAAGCGTGAGGTTAAGTTTACAAGAAGATGCTTTCGCACTGCAAATCAAAATCCTAGGACCACAGTCTCATTGTGTAGTTTTGAGTAGGTAGGCTCTGCGAAATGACTGGTGTATACCCTATGTCAAGCTACTGCAATAAGGGTGAGCCTGGACCAAATAATAACAAGGTCAGCATGCTCCCGGATCTGCCATTTCTAAGGAAGCCTTCAGGGTGAACACCATATTATATAGTTTTGGTCCTTAAGTCTGTCGGTCTGTAGTGATCGTTGATCACTACAGATAATTATCACTGCAGATAATGAGTCTCTCCCCACCCCTCACCCCTGGAACCAACCAGGGCAGGTGGTGTTGGCATGGTAACAGCTACATCTCCCAAAGTGCCTGTAGTGTGTAGAGTGCATTTGTGCTGCTTGGTGTTTACTGTTCACCTTGGCCTAAAAGGATCGTTGAGGTCAAGCTGTTATTCTCCTTCAGAGAAGGGGATGCGAAGCTCCCAGGAACTACCATTTGCCTTTTATACTCTGAACCATGCACTGGCATGGGTGGATTCGTGGCAAGCGTGTCCTTGTCTCCGCACATGGGTGAGGCCAGCTGCGACACATAAATCAAGCTAGTTTCTTCAGTTGGACTTTCGACCAGGGGCTTCATATAGTCCTTTTCTAATACGTTCTGGAACTTGTTAGGTGGAGCCAATAGTCCAAGTTGGTGTGCTGTGTCTTTTAGGGGACCTGGAACCAGGCCATGGGAACCAGAATCAAAAGCTGACTGATCGTAAGTAAAATTCTCAAAGAAGATGCAGGACACAGGCCCTGAGGAATCCTTTTCTGTTGGCACAATTGGAGGCTTAGTGGGTACATCTTCAATGTGAAGTTTCCCAGACTGTGTCTTGCTGCCTTCTGCTTTGTTTATCACTTCAAGGACATCTGGAATGCAGTCTTTGACATTCATTATTAAGTGAGGATTCTTCTGCAAGGGAATCAAACATATGTTAAGATAAATGCACGAGGGAGTGTCCAAGTGTATCATGTGTACAGTGTGCACTGAGTTTCCCATTCCTTCCTGGCCATATGTGAACTTGAAGGTTGTGACAAAACCATATGACTCAGCAGGACAGAACAAGTCATTTCTGTCTTAGGAATCTGTCAGACTCCCAGATGGATGAAGCCCTCCTCTCGCACCACTGACTTTTCTGGGAGCCCGCAATGAGTAAGATGTAATCACATTCGTTTGATCTATGCTGGGATGGATCAAAACCAGAGCTTCACTCATGCTAGGCAAGGCTACTCTGCCACTGAGCTGTGCCCTAGTCCAGCCTGCCTCATCACTGTGTTTATGTTTCTAATTTATTAGCTTTTCCTGAAGATGTACAAGAAAGCTTGATCAATAAACCAAGATGAGTTCTTTTCTGTCACTTACCAAACACACACACACACACACACACACACACTTTTAGTTTTTCTTGAAAGAGAGTCTCACTACATAGCCTTAGAACTAACTATATAGACGAGACTGGACTCAGGCTCACATAGGTAGGGACCGCAGGCATGAGCCACCATGTCCGGCTGGATTAGTTCTTCCCGGGCATGGTACACATACAGCATCCCCACATTTACCTTAGATTTTATGAGTGACAGAATGCTGCTCTTGTACGGATTGGGGATGTCAGGATAGCACTTCTCCTTCACCCTGGAAGAGTGGCAAGAACAAGACTGATGAACAATTCAGAGGGACCGGTAAGAGGGAGCGCTCTCAAGTACCCTCAGACATGAGTCTTCTTTTCCCCATCTAGTGATCAGAAGGCAAGCTTGTCAGCTAGATTGCATATGCTCACCTACATGCCTTTGCTCTCCCCTCATCCTTTCCCCATGTTATTCCATACCACTTGTGTCTTACGGTCTGCTCCTAACTCTTGACTGAAGGCTTCCTCTCCACTTACCACTGACTTTTCCAGTAGCAGACAATGATGCTGAGCAAGATGCAGAGGGTCATGGGTAGTATGATCTGCAGCAGCATGTGGGCTAAAGAAGAGAAAAGAAAGGAGTCATTTCCACATATGTGTTGGCCTCCTTAAAGAAAGAAAAGGTTATGGGGGGGGTGATGAATTTTCCATGTTTACTGATCTCCAACTTCATGTATTTATCCAAGACTCAGTAGGAGTCTTTTAAAATGAGTTTAATTCTGAAAAAAAGAAAATCACTTCTCACAAATGAATAGGTCTTATGTATTAGATTTAGAGAAACTTAACTGGGTGGAACTTATAGAAAAAATTCAATCGGAGTCTTGCCTGACTAGAAAGAGAGAAGTCAAAGGAGACTAGGTATGGTGGTGCATACCTGTAACCCTCCTAACACGAAGGAGGCAGAGCAGAAGTACCAGGAGTTCAAGGCCAACGTGGCCCATCTGAGACACCAACCAATGCAGGGTGCCCTTTGCCACGAGTCAACAAACACTCCATAGTTCAAACTCATTAAGTCTGATAGAAGATACCATTGACTGTCCAGTTTCTCACTGAAGTGGTTTAAATATGCTTGGCCCATGGGAGTGTGGTCTTGTTGGAAAAACTGTGTCGCTGTGTAGGCGGGCTTTGAGGTCTCCTAGTGCTCAAGCTCCACCTAGTGAAAAAGGAGACCCTCCTCCTCCTCCTCCTCGCTGCCTTCGGATCTGTGAAATTCTTGGCTCCTCCAGCACCAGGTTTGCTTGCATGCTGCCATGCTTCCCACCATGATGATAATTGACTGAACCTCTGAAACTGTAAGTCAGCCCCCCCCCCTTTTTTATGTTTGCCTTTATAAGAGTTGCCTTGGTCACGGTGTCTCTTCAGAGCAAACTAAGACACTACCCTAGCTCTGCAGTGGGTGGGAGTATTTTCCTCCTCTTGCCTGGGGGCATAAGCACATGCCTTAGTTTGGCCAGTATGATGATCAATGGGTCATAGCTGTGCTCTAAGGAGAGGCTTCAAATATGCTTGTATAGTCATTCTCTTCTTTCACCCCCCATGAAAAGAGTATGCCCGATGTACTGCTGCTTTTCACAAGTGACTTTATGTGAAAAAGACCTGCACCAGACCCAAGCCCAGAGGTCAGTGTGGCCCATCCAGCCAAGCCACGTTGGCATGGAACCTCTGATCAGAAGGGAAATATCTGTTTGCCACTGAGATTCTAAGGTTGCTTATCATATATTAAAATTTGGCTAGGTACAGGAGTGCCTGAACTTTTGATATTGTGACAGTTATCTCCTATAAAGTTCACACTCAGGAGTTACACGATAGAGCTACCAAAATGATCACATAGATCATAATATTTTAACAAAGTTGGGCCACATTCAGAACTGTCCCAGGGTTATATGTGACTAGCGGGCTGCAGCCTGGAGAGGGAGACAAACCTTGTCTTACATTCCTTTACCCTTGTGCACCTTAACTGCCTTTAATAATTAACTCTACTTTATTTCTCAAATGTGTCCAACACTACTATTTTTAGTGCTTGTAACTCAACTAGTCAATCACTTGGCTTTCGCAAAGAGAACATCCTAGGCAAATGACTGGGCAGGCTCTGAGGACAGTGTGCATGCAGGCACACATGGTCCTGTTCTTTCAGTGTGCTTCCCCTACCCTCCTCACTCCTTATCCAGTACCTGCCTGGACTAGAAACACACACACACACACACACACACAACTTGGTTTGGATCCCCAGCTGGGTGTTGGGTGTTGGGAAGTGCTAGAGTTCCTTAAGGGAGCCCCGCCTGGGTAGAGGCCTGTACCAGTGTGGTGAGAATACTTACTCTCAAGACCTGCGAGTGCTGTGATCAGTTTTAAATTTGGTAAAAGTATGGATTTACATACTCTTTACTGAAGGGCAAATGGGGGATGGGTATCCATTATTGGAAACGCTTGGAGCCAGAGGCTCTTAGGATTTCAGATCGCTTTGATTTGGGGAATATTTGCATATCCATGGTGAGCTGTATGATGAGAGTCTGATTACAAAATTCACACAAGATTCATCTGCATTGAAGTGTGCCCCTTTATACACGGGTGGCATGGCAGTCCTCAAAATGTTTTGATTTGGAATTTGGACTTTCCAATTTAGCATATTCAACCTGTGTGTGTGTGTGTGTGTGTGTGTGTGTGTGTGTGTGTGTGTGTGACGGGGGGGGGGGGAGAAAGACATGGATGTAGAGAGACAAACATTGTATACAGCTCAATGAATTTCTTACTACCCTGGCACATCCATCTAACCAGTGTACAAAGAGGAGCACTACCCAGCAGACCCCCCCACACTGTGTATCTCCAAGCAGACTGGCCCTTTCAGGGTGTGGCGGCGGTGTCTTCCTGTGTTCTGAAGTAGAACCTCACAGCAGAACTCGTAAATGCTTCCTGTCACTCCTTGCTGCACCATATAAGTTCATAACTGTAGGAACATTGTTTTCATTACTATGTGATAGTCCACTGTGTGGCCATAGCAGAGTTGTTTATCCTTCTCGGGGACAGAGAGTGGATGCTTCCAGTTTGTGAGTCTCAGGGGTTGTACAGATGTGGACATTCTATTCTAATACTCATCTGTAGGCATCTGCGGTGTATACGAGTGTATACCTCTATACAGACGGAATTTCTTTAGGCTGTACATCAAGAAATGAGGGTCTGAGCGCCACATTGAGCATACACTTTCCTTAGAAGACACTAATATGACCAGTTTCCCTAAGTTACTGTGCCAACTTTTTCCTCCCTACATACAAGGTGTAAGAGTTCCAGTTTTTCTACATCTTTGCCAACATTGGTTTTCGTTTTGTTTCTCCATCTGTTTGATTTCAACAGCCATCAGGTGAGTTTTGAAAACTTCTGAAAAGTTAACTCCAGGTGCCGCTTGCTTCGCAAGGGACAACATCCCGACAAAACTGTAAGTTCTGAGTACTGCAAGAGGATGCATTGCCACACACCCGGCCTGCCGACAGCCTGGCTTCACGGCAGCGACTGCAGACTGCCACAGACTCCCCTTGGAATGGCCTGGCTGTTGGAGCTGTGGCTTGTGCCACACCATCCTGCATTCCACCAGCCTGGGAAAAGATCACACTGCAAAGAACATCTTCTTCTGAGTGGGTCCTGCTTTTACACCGCAGCAATTCAAAGGGTCTTAAGTTGACCCATCATGTGGTAGGGAACCAGTACCTGTCCCAATACCAGAATAGGATGCTCGCTGTTCCCACTGAATGCTTGGCACTGGGGTCTCTGGACTCTGAAGCGGGCTCCTGTGGTCTTACCAATCAGAATGACTCTAAAGTCCTTCCTTTGAGGTTACTGACCCAGTATTTATGGCCTGATCTAGAGCACGTTACCAACCTCTCACTATCCTCAGAAGCCCTAGCAGAGCCAAAAGTTGCCGGTCAGCCCAGAAAACCCAGCCAGAAGGAAGGCTGAGGCCAAAGGCTACCCACCACCATCCAGGGCCTGCTGGAGTGAGAAGCCGGTAGCTTTTCTGATGTCAACTCTAAAATATGCTGTGACTTTCAAGTCACACTGAGGCTGAGTCCCAGAGATAGACATCCAGTCTCAGTGAGAAGAAGTTTTCAGATCATAATGGTCAGGTGACTGCTGGTTTGACCTGGGGTCGGGAACAGGATTCTGAATAATGTATGTGTGGAATGGAGAAAAAGGCATGGAGGCGGGGAAAGAAGGAAGAAATTATTGAAACGTCCTCATCTGGAGAAAGCACAGGAAGTCAACCTTGAGGGAATCATTCGCTTTGGAGAAACTCACAGCGTGCATCTGGAGTTGTGACCTTTGTGAACGTTTCATTGGGTCCTGGGCCAGCGCTGGTGTACGGAGTGACGAAAAACTCATAGAGGGACTCTGGCTGAAGGTTTTCCACGGTGAGTGTCTTTGTCTCTGAGCCATTGATGTCGTATTTACAGAGGACTGAATGATCTGTGAGTGAAAAACAACGTTGTCAAGAAAATCATATTCAGGGCATGGCGGAGCCCTGCTTGTGGCGTTAGTAGAGTGTTCGTCTAGCACCCACATGGCCTTAATTCTCAACACAACAGACACCGGACATGACGGCACACGCCTGTGATCCCAGTGGCAATGCGCTCAAGGTCATCTTCAGTTACATAGTGAGTTCCAGTCAGCCTGGGATGCATGGCACTGACTTAGGAAGAAGGAAAGAAAAGAACGTGGCAGAGACCTTGTGCGGGAGCCAGGCACTGATACCCTGCTCTCTTGGTACCATCAGCATCCTTAAGCCAACCTCAAATCAAATAATAATCTCACAGTGTTCAAGGTGTGCCACAATAAACAAAATACCCACTAAGCAGGGAGTGGCAACAATACAGGTAGAGGGCTGTGTGCCAGACGTAATAGGCACACACAGGGAACATAAGCTGGCACCAGAGATGTGGCTTACAGACTTCTTACTCATAGTATGTGGGAGGCGTGCATTTGGTCTTCAGCACCACAAACATATGAGTAAATCTAATACCTTTTGACAAAGTGTTTTTGGTTTTTTTTTTGTTTTGTTTTAGGAGAGGCTAGGAAACAAACAGGTTTTCAAAATGGAAGAGGGTTTCCTTAGGGGCCAATGGTCAGGCCCACATAATTTTTTAACAGAGTTAAACTTCCTCTCCCTCTACTCACAGCCCTTTTTTGTTTTGCTATTGGTTGTAAAATGGGATGGGAAGAGCATCAGTCTGGTTCCCAGCCTGGCCCTGTCACGTAAGGGGCCTTTTCTGAGCCTTTTCCTAACTCCACCAACAGACTCAGCCTCGCTTTCATGGCTCCCAAACTGTGAGATCTTCTGAGTCTAAGTGAACAACCAAGAAAGCGAGCATCACCTGGAAGGAGGGTCCTTTCCCAGTGTTGGTTGCACTGCATCTCCTTGGATTTCACATACACAAGGTACCCTTTTATAAAACCAGCCTGGAAGTCACTGTCGTAATCTGGCCATCTTAGAACGAAGGAGTTAGGGGTCGAGTAAGGAACCTCCACTTTCGGGTTCACCGAAGGCGCTAGGGAAGGAAGACGGGCAAGAGCGAGTCATGCTGTGGAAATGGCCATTTATGCAAAGTAAACACAGAGCACAGGTAGCTGAGGATGCTGAGCTCCTGTCAAGTGAAGGGGTTTTATCTGTTTCCATGGATGCTGTGCACCAAGACACAGTTCTTCATGCTCAGAAGGAGCTGAGCAACTGTCTCGTTAAAACTTCTCATAAATGAAGACATAAGTACATAGAGAGTGAAAAAATAAGTGAAAAAAATCATTGCAATCATGCTAAATTGTCCAACAATAGGTGGTTTGGCATATGTAGAAGGATTCCTTCCCATCATGGAAGTAGCATAGTCGTTAAGTCATATTTTGTGGCATTAATCAAACAAGAAGTTTGATTGTCGAGCATTCCATTTTTATTTAAAAGAGTATATCGCTATAGAGAAACAGTTATCAGTGTACAGTAAGACTAACTGGATATTGCCCTTTAGGTGTTAAAATTAGCAATGATTTCATCCTCTTTTATATAATGTTTTAGATATCTCCTAGAATGAAGATGTTTCATTTATATGACTTTAAAAACTTAATGCCAGTCCGGTGTGGTGGCGCATGCCTTTAATCCCAGTACTCGGGAGGCAGAGGCAGGTGGATTTCTGAGTTCCAGGCCAGCCTGGTCTACAAAGTGAGTTCCAGGACAGCCAGGGCTATACAGAGAAATCCTCTCTTGAAAAACAAAAACAAACAAACAAAAACAAACAAACAAACAAAAACCTTAATGCCATTTTAAAAAAATGGAACCATAACATTAAATATGGGAACGAAATCTTTCTAAACACAAAACTATGGTCCAGCACAAGTCTTCAGGAGTCATGCCAACAGTCTTCCACTTACCCAGTTCCTGGGTGTATCCTCTTTGTTTCTCTACTAACCGAGCTTGGTGTTCCGCAGACCTTTCAAAAATTCTGAAGTTGTAACGAACGCCTGGTTTAAAATCATCTAGAGAAGAGAAGTCAAAGGTTTTTAAGGAGACACGATGACATCATTTGAGCTGAGCAGGAAAGGGACAGACAGTAAGCAAGCAACCCCTAGTAGCTTCTTTCTCAAGATCTTCCCACTCTTTCCACGAGTATTTCCCCCCTTCCACTAGGCCTTAGAACTTTCTGTGTTGCGAACACAGTGCTGTCTACAGTCAATAGAAACTGTCATGTGCTCTGGAGCCAGGATCCTCAGCAGGCCTCACTTGTGCTCTTGGGCTCCCTCATCCGTGCTCTCGGGCCCCTGAATCTTGCAGGGGTCTCCATCACTTTCTGCATCTAGATGATTCCCACATCAGTCCTTCCTCCTGCGCTTCCTACTTAGGCCACACCCTTGAGCATCTTTGATCTCCCTAAAACAGCAGGGATTGTCAAGTTGAAGATTCATTGCAGGAGAGGAGAGTTCATGCCTTAAAGTTCACTGAAATTGAAAGCTGATTCTGTTTCCATTAACTCTATGGGCTACATGTCCCAAGTGTGGCTGTTCTTTGCATCTGCAAAAGCTTTCTGCAAATGGTTCCGATGTCCCTCTCATCTAGAGGAGACATTTGTTAAACTCTGCACTATGCATCCACATTTCCATACTCTGCTGCAGTAGATTTTAAGTTCAAAGGTCAGAATCCATTCCCAGAAAGTCTGATCTCCAAGCAACCACACTGGACTTGTCACTTCAAAATCGTTAGCCTAGCCTAGCACCAAGTATGCGTAGACCAGAACTGAAGTCAACGCTGAACTTCCTGCAAGAGAGCTATGCAGGGAGGAGTGCTGAGCACTCTCACCTGAGGTGATGGTCGTGCTTGTGGTATTGGGACCGAGGTTCTTCCACTGCAAATCACAGCGTTGGTCCTGGGAATGTGCACACCAGTCCACAACATAGCCCATCGTGTCTCCAGATACGGGCTCCCAAGAAATATTGAATGCATCCTTTATACCTTTAATTGTCTTTTCCTGGACCTCTTCTGTGCAGAAACAAATAGAATAATACTTCTGATCAGTTCATTGTGTGTGTGTGTGTGTCTTATGAGTTCCAAGGAAGGAAAGAAACCAACACTTGTAATGTTTGTTTATGGTTTTGCTTTAAAATGTCTCTCAGTGTCAAGGTTAAAGTGTAGCCCTGCTCCAGAGCAATAGAAGGGATTTCACATAGACAGTCTGTTGGAAAATGAAATACCTTCTAATATGGTTCACTTAGCCTAAACTTAAACTGAAATGGGATGGAACCATGCGATCTTGCCTAGCCCCATGAGAAGGCCCTGGCACCTTTACAGCAACAACTGTAGGATGGCATCATCGCAAGGTACGTTAATAATGATCTTAGCAGGTCAACTCCCTTTTGTCTCTTATTATGTACAGTGTTTCAAAGCATAAGGCTAAGCATATACTATGCCCAGATTTCCTATGGCTCAGTCAAGAAGGACATTGGTGTCACTCTTAAGGTTTAGATGTGAGATCACTTGCTCTTTGCTCAATCCTTAGTTGGCTGAAAGATTAGCAGGTTATCATCTATTCTTATTCTACAAACTTGGCCAAATTACAATGTCTCCTGAAAGAGTATGTCAGCTCTCCTTATGATATCCATGATATTCATGGGCTCCTCAGCCCCTACCACTGCTCTCTCTCAATGTAGTCTCACTATGTAGCAGAGGCTGGCCTCAAACTCATCATCCCCCTGCCTCAACCTCCTGAGTGTTGTGGATACAGACCTGCTCCATCAGCATGGCTGTACCATAAACTCTTTATAGGTGATAAGAATTGGCAAGTATTGGTCACAGCAGAGTAAATATAATCCATATCTCACAAGACAAAAGTCTCTAGGGCACTGTCTTGACGCTAAGGAGTAATTGGTGTGAGATTGCATTCACTTACATGAATTTTAGATCATCTCTTGAATGTGTGGAAGAACGCAAGGACAGAGTGTGCTGGACCACTGTGAAGGTATTGTCATATTGCAACCTGCTGATACACCCAGCTCTGAATGTGCCTCAAGTCATGGCTTTATTTGTCTGTCACTACTTGGAAATATCATCAATGTTTCCCTCAAGAGTGGAAGCCAAATTGCCCAACGCCGACTCACCGTGTCCAGAATCATTAGAAAGGACCATCAAGGACTCAGGAGATGCCCCCATGCTGTTGTTGGCTGTGATGCGAATCTTGTAAGGTTGCAGGTCAAGGCTCAGGTTTGTGCTGAGGGCTGGTGCCCAGACAGAGTAGTGTTCTGACTCAGTTGGTTTGGCTTCATTTTCTACAACTATATTATAGGATATGATTTTGCCATTGGCCTGTGATTTTAATAGTGGCTGAAAAAGATGATAATCCTTTCAAAATGGCTGTAGTCTAAAATAACTTTTTCATTTCTCCCATCCCTTAGCTGCCCAATCCACATATACATAAGAGCATATCCATATATATATATATATTTGCACACACCTATGTGCGCACTATCTACCACATTCACACATTCATACATATAAACAGATTAGAACAAATATATGTCTGTGTGAGTGTGCACATGAACACACACACATACACTAGAACATTCATAAAATTAAATAGGGTCATTATCTCAACACCACGCTTAGAATCAGGTGTGTCAATCTAACTGAAGAGAGCAGAGACTAAAATCATTTAGAGCTTATATTAAAGATTTATAGTGTGTCTAGAGAGCAGGAACCGAGTCAAAAGTCAAGAGAAATGTAGACTCCTTAGCTCCAGAGGAAATAAGATTATAAGGCAGCTAAAAGAAGATACAGGAGTGGAACCAGCATCCAGTAAGAAGAACCTGTGTCCTGGCCTCCCTTTACCTGGTCTTCCCTTACCCCGACCTCTGCCCGCTAGTTCATATTCCCTCTTCTAGAAGATGCTCATGGTTGCAGAGAAGCCCTGGCCCTCCCAGGTCAGCATCTATCAGTGCTTCTTGAGGTCTGTTCTTCCTGGAGCAGGCTATGTCCTGCTTTGTGGACCCCTAGATCTCAGATTAAGCAGTAGCTACCCCCTCAGGGGGTGAACAGAACTCAGACATCTTAGCAGAGCCATACTTACATGCAGAGACCCCAAAGACTGTGCCAAACTCAACGGGAGAAGAAAAGTTGGTGAGGCTGTGACAATGGGCCAACCATCTCCTATTGCTATGCTTTGGCATGAGACAGTGTAACTCATGTATCTCTCTATCTCAGAGCCCTGAATACAAAGCTGGCCTTCCAGGCTGTCATGCAGTGGATTGGGCCAGGCAGAAGAATAACGTTGATATAGTATAAATTAATAGCTTGATTTGAAACTTTTGTATTTACCTATCCACAAATCAGAAGTAGAGTGTGTGACTCTAGACATACTTCTTTGTCTTGATCCTTGCAAAAGTTACAGTGGACCTGAGTAGAACATTCAGGAAAGATTCTAACAGTCAGAACCAACCATCAGCCATCAGTTGGGCTCAGGGAAACTGTAGCCCAAGCACTAGGACCAGGTATGGAGTAGGTCTTTCTCCCTGATAACCAGCCCTGTGAGACTGACACCATGATTTCTCCTGGTGAACTGGGGAGTGCGCTGCTATCCAGAAGCAGCAAGTCAGACCTTCTGAAGCTGCAAGTCTTACCTTCCAGAATAAAGTCACAACGCGTCTTCCATTCTCCGACCACACTTCTCTCCACACATCAAGAGCCTGTGAGGGAGCTGAACCAAAGACAAGTCCCAAGGTCATTTTGTCTGCAAAGAAGGTCATACTTTCCATGTTTTTTTTTTTAAGGTATTTTCTTCATTTACATTTCCAGTGCTATCCCAAAAGTCTCCCATACCCTCCCCCCCATCCCCCCCCCCACTCCCACTTCTTGGCCCTGGTGTTCCCTGTACTGAGGCATATAAAGTTCGCACAACCAACGGGCCTCTCCACTGATGGCCGACTAAGCCATCTTCTGATACATATGCAGCTAGAGACATGAGCTCTCGGGGGTACTGGTTAGTTCATATTGTTGTTCCACCTATAGGGTTGCAGATCCCTTTAGCTCCTTGGGTACTTTCTCTAGCTCCTCCATTGGGGGACCTGTGATCCATCCAGTAGCTGACTGTGAGCATCCACTTCTGTTTGCTAGGCCCCGGCATAGTCTCACAAGAGACAGCTATATCAGGGTCCTTCCAGCAAAATTTTGCTAGTGTATGCAATGGTGTCAGCGTTTGGAGGCTGATTATGGGATGGATCCCCAGATATGGCAGTCTCTAGATGGTCCATCCTTTTGTCTCAGCTCCAAACTTTGTCTCTGTAACTCCTTCCATGGGTGGTTTGTTCCCAATTCTAAGAAGGGGCAAAGTGTCCACACTTTGGTCTTCGTTCTTCTTCAGTTTCATGTGTTTCACAAATTGTATCTTATATCTTGGGTATTCTAAGTTTCTGGGCTAATATCCACTTATCAGTGAGTACATATCATGTGAGTTCTTTTGTGATTGGGTTACCTCACTCAGGATGATGCCCTCCAGGTCCATCCATTTGCCTAGGAATTTCATAAATTCATTCTTTTTAATAGCTGAGTAGTACTCCATTGTGTAAATGTACCACATTTTCTGTATCCATTCCTCTGTTGAGGGACATCTGGGTTCTTTCCAGCTTCTGGCTATTATAAATAAGGCTGCTATGAACATAGTGGAGCATGTGTCCTTCTTACCGGTTGGAACATCTTCTGGATATATGCCCAGGAAAGGTATTGCGGGATCCTCTGGTAGTACTATGTCCAATTTTCTGAGGAACCGCCAGACTGATTTCCAGAGTGGTTGTACAAGCTTGCAATCCCACCAACAATGGAGGAGTGTTCCTCTTTCTCCACATCCTCGCCAGCATCTGCTGTTACCTGAATTTTTGATCTTAGCCATTCTGACTGGTGTGAAGTGGAATCTCAGGGTTGTTTTGATTTGCATTTCCCTGATGATTAAGGATGCTGAACATTTTTTTCAGGTGCTTCTCAGCCATTCAGTATTCCTCAGGTGAGAATTCTTTGTTTAGCTCTGAGTCCCATTTTTTAGTGGGGTTATTTGATTTTCTGGAGTCCACCTTCTTGAGTTCTTTATATATATTGGATATTAGTCCCCTATCTGATTTAGGATAGGTAAAGATCCTTTCCCAATCTGTTGGTGGCCTTTTTGTCTTATTGACAGTGTCTTTTGCCTTAAAGAAGCTTTGCAATTTTATGAGGTCCCATTTGTCGATTCTCGATCTTACAGCACAAGCCATTGCTGTTCTATTCAGGAATTTTTCCCCTGTGCCCATATCTTCGAGGCTTTTCCCCCACTTTCTCTTCTATAAGTTTCACTGTCTCTGGTTTTATGTGGAGTTCCTTGATCCACTTAGATTTGACCTTAGTACAAGGATCAATTCGAATTCTTCTACATGTTAACCGCCTGTTGTGCCAGCACCAGTTGTTGAAAATGCTGTCTTTTTTTCCACTGGATGGTTTTAGCTCCCTTGTCAAAGATCAAGTGACCATAGGTGTGTGGGTTCATTTCTGGGTCCCATTTCTGCTCAAATTTCTGGGCTAAGAGGGACCCGACTGGAACCATCAGGACACAGGAGCCAAGGAAGAGCAGGGGACAGAATCTTTCCAGTTTCCATCTGCATCCAGGATTTTGCCACAGCTCTCCATACCCAAATTCCTCCTGGAGAGAACTGGTCTCCCAGAAGTACTGACACACCACGGACTTGCAGGAGGGGCAAGCCACAGTTAAAGACAGCAAGACCAGCTAACACCAGAGACAACCAGGTGGCAAGAAGCAAGGGGAAGAACATAAGCAACAGAAACCAAGGCTACTTGGCATCATCAGAAACCAGTTCTCTCACCACAGCGAGCTCTGGATACTCCAAGACACCACAAAAGCAAGACTCTGATTTAAAATCACATCTCATGATGATGATAGGGGACTTTAAGAAGGACATAACTAACTCCCTTAAAGAAACACAGGAGAACACAGGTAAACAGGTAGAAGCCCTTAAATAGGAAACATTTAAAAATCCCTGAAAGAATTACAGGAAAGCACAACCAAACAAGTGAAGGAATTAAACAAAACCTTCCAGGATCTAAAAATGGAAATAGAAACAATAAAGAAATCACAAAGATAGACAACCCTGAAAATAGAAAACCTAGGAAAGAGATAAGGAGTCATAGATGCAAGCATCACCAACAGAATACAAGAGATAGAAGAGAGAATCTCAGATGCAGAAGATACCATAGAAAACATTGACACAACAGTCAAAGAAAATGCAAAATGCAAAAAGCTCCTAATCTAAAAGATCTAGGAAATCCAGAACACAATGAGAAGACTA
This sequence comes from Mus caroli, assembly GCF_978045245.1. Classification (NCBI taxonomy): domain Eukaryota; kingdom Metazoa; phylum Chordata; class Mammalia; order Rodentia; family Muridae; genus Mus; species Mus caroli. The sequence continues at coordinate 97,750,111 of NW_028227271.1, read as the reverse complement.
AACCTAAGGATAATAGGTATAGAAGACAGTGAAGATTCCCACCTTAAAGGGGCCAGTAAATATCTTCAACAAAATTATAGAAGAAAACTTCCCTAACCTAAAGGAAGAGATGCCCATAAACATACAAGAGGCCTACAGAACCCCAAATAAATTGGACCAGAAAAGAAATTCCACCTGTCACATAATAGTCACAACACCAAATGCACAAAACAAAGAAAGAATATTAAAAGCAGTAAGGGAAAAATGTCAAGTAACATATAAAGGCAGACCTATCAGAATTACATCAGACTTCTCACCAGAGTCTATGAAAGCCAGAAGATCCTGGGCAGATCTCATAGAGACCCTAAGAGAACACAAATGCCAGCCCAGGGTACTATACCCAGCAAAACTCTCAATTACCATAGATGGAGAAACCAAGATATTCAATGACAAAAACAAGTTTACACAATATATTTCCACAAATCTGGCCAGAAATGGAAAACACCAATACAATGAGGGCAACTACACCCTAGAAAAAGCAAGAAAGAAATCTTCTTTCAACAAACCCAAAATAAGATAGCCACACAAACATAAAAATAATACCAAAAATAACAGGAAGCAACAATCACTATTCCTTAATATCTCTTAACATCAATGGATGCAGTTCCCCAGTAAAAAGACATATGAAAACAGACTAGATATGTAAACAGGACCCAGCATTTTGCTGCATACAGGAAACGCACCTCAGTGTCAAGGACTGACACCACCTCAGAGTAAAGGACTAGAAAACAATTTTCCAAGCAAATGGTCCCAATAAGCAAGCTCAAGTAGTCCTTCTAGTATCAAATAAAATAGACTTTCAACCAAAAGTTATCAAAAAGGATAAGGAAGAACACGTCATACTCATCAAAGGAAAAATTCTACCAAGAACTCTCAATTCTGAAGATCTAAATTCAAGGGCATCCACATTCATAAAAGAAACTTTACTAAAGTTCAAAGCACACATTGCACCTCACACAATAATAGTGGGAGAATTCAACACCCCACTCTCATCAATGGACAGATCATGGAAACAGAAACTAAACAGAGACACATTGAAACTAACAGAAGTTATGGACCAAATAGATTTAACAGATATCTATAGAACATTTTATCCTAAAACAGAATAATATACCTTCTTCTCAGCACCTCATGGTACCTTCTCCAAAACTGACCATATAATTGGTCACAAAACAGATACAAGAAGATTGAAATTATCCCATGCATCCTATCAGATCACCATGACTGAGGCTGGTCTTTAACAACAACAACAACAACAACAACAACAACAACAACAACAACAGGAAGCCCACATACACATGTAAGCTGAACAACACCCTACTCATTGATAACTTGGTCAAGGAAGAAATAAAGAAAGAAATTAAAGACTTTTTAGAAATTAATGAAAATGAAGGCACATCATACCCAAACTTATGGGACACAATGAAAGCAGTGCTAAGAGGAAAACTCAGCTCTGATTGCCTCCAAAAAGAAATTGGAGAGAGCATCCACTAGAAGCTTATCATCACACCTGAAAGCTCTAGAACAAAAAGAAGCAAATACACCCAAGAGGAGGAAATAATCAAGGGCTGAAATCAAACAAGGAGAGGAAAAAAAAAAAGAACTATAAAAAGAATCAACAAAACCAGGAGCTGGTTCTTTGAGAAAATCAACAAGATAGAAGAACCCTTAGCCAGACTACCCAGAGGGCACAGAGACAGTATCCAAATTAACAAAATCAGAAATGAAAAGGGAGACATAACAATAGATACTGAGGAAATTAAAAAAATCATCAGATCCTACTACAAAAGCCTATGTTCAACAAAATTGGAAAATCTAGATAAAATGGACAATTTTCTAGACAGATACCAAACACCTAAATTAAATCAGGATCAGGTAAACCATCTTAACAGTCTCATAACCCCTAAAGAAATAGAAGTAGTCATTAAAATCTCCCAACCATAAAAAGCTCAGGACCAGATGGGTTTAGTGCAGAATTCTATCAGACCTTCAAAGAAGACCTAAGACCAATACTCTTCAAACTACTCCTCAAAATAGAAACAGAAGGAACACTACCCAGTTCATTCTATGAAGCCACAGTTACAGTGCGTATTCTCCCCTGGAGATGGAATAGTTTCTGTCTAACCAGGAACTTGTCACAACTTCCTTTCATAGAGGACTTCATAAGAGATTTTTTTCTACTTCTATCATGTTTAATGTTCCAAATAGATTTTAAAAACTGGTTGAGTGCATATTACTTTTAGCTTCAGAAGATATAATATATATTTAAGAGGCATTAACTCTTATAAATTATTTTGATGACTTAAAAATATCGATACTGAGTTGTATATTTTAAAATAAATTTTATTCGTTTAATAAAAAAAATGAAGTATGACATCTGCTTTAACACGTTCCTCCCAGCATTTGGCACAAATCAAAGCTCTGAAGAAAGTCATCCCATATTCTCTGGCTTACACCATGATACCAATGCCAGGAAGTCACACATACCAGCCTCCGGTGTGCTGAACTCTTTTTGGGTCCAGTCACTCCATTTCCAGAAGTGGTTGGCACTTGCACAGCGCACAAAAGCCTTGTACTTTGTGTCTGGATCCAGATCACTGAAGAGGTAGTTTGCGCTCATGTGGGCAGAAACATTGTGCTCCTGGGTCGCGAAAGTGAAGGGAAAACAAAGACTACAGTTGCATTTGTGTCGAAAAGCCAAATCCGAATACTACAGTCCCTAATTTGGATTAAGACCAGGTCTTTCAAAGGAACATTTTTCCTCCTTAGGTTTTGTTTGCTTGCTTGCTTGCTTGCTTTTTTTCATGCCAAATATTTAGAACAATTGCAGGACCCACTATCAACAGACCACCCATACTATGAACCAATGTTGAAGTAAGGGCCTGATGTACTAGTTTATCATGTATTGTTGGGTTGTTCTTTTTGTTTGGGGAGCAAAGTCTTTCAATGTAGCCCTGGCTAGCTTAGAACTCACTATGTTCATCAGGCAGGTCTCCAACTTGTAGTAATCCTCCTGCCTCTGCCTCTCCAGTTACAGGTGTGCACCAGCATGCTTGGTTTGAAATAAGGCATGTTTTTGTTTGTATTTTGGTTATGTAGCTAAAGACAGCTTTAAACTTGTGATCTCCTAAGTAAACCGTTTGAATGGTAGGATTACAAGTGTGTGCCACCCACGCTGAAAAAAAAAAAGAGCTCATTCTGCCATCTCTCTGCTAAGACACATTGAAGATTTTTAAAACAGGAAATGAACAAATGTTCTTACACGAATCACTTCTCCTCCATTTTGGAGTTTAACCTGACACAAAAGTGTGTAGTCGTTTCCATGGGAGTGAACCTTCCAGGTCATGTTGGCTTTTGTAGCACCTATAATTTTAAGGGTGACGTCCTGTGGAGCCTTTGGATGAACTGTCAATAAAAGAACAAGAAACAAAAAAAGAACTCAAGCAGATCCAAACACAGAGCTCAGTAAATAGGCAATTCATTTCACCATTTATTCATTCACCAATGCTTTTTGCTTATGTTTAGGAAAATGCAGACAATACTGGGCTTGCTGACCGTATGTACTGTGTCAAGTATATAATCTCTTTCACTAATTGCCCTTGTATATTAATACTAAATGCATTAGTCACTGAAATAAAACACAAAAAGTAACTACACACAGGCACTTAAAATTAAATACCATCAGTCAGGGTGTGGAGGAGAGTCAAACTTTAAAGAAGGCTGCCAATAGAGAAAGGTTATAATGCACCCGAAGTCTAACTAAAATAATATTCACAATATCAAGGAATACCTCCAAGCAATCCAGTATACATAACATTTGATAATAATCTCACCAATTGTCAAGGGAAAAGATCATTAACAAACACGCCTGCCTCCAAATGACCCACGTGATAGAACTGCCCCAGGAGAGTTTAAAATAAGTCTATGAGCGAAAGCCACACAGGTGAAATGAATAGAAGGACAGTAGTTCTCAGTGGAGAAACTGAAGCTAATAAAAGGGGAAAAGAAAGTGAGGAGGCTAGTGTAGAGGTGGGTTATATAGACAAGGGATGGTGAGGCATGGCTGAGGAGGGGCAGGGACATTCAGACACTAAGGATGTTTGAAAACCCATAGAGAAAACAAGTATTTTAGAAGCATCGCATGCATAACTTTTCATTTAAAAGAGTTATCCTACACAGGGGACTATGCTCCTCCCAGGTATGGCACATTGGCAAATAAAGAAACCCAGAACATTCCCTTAAATTATTGATCAGAGGCATCCCAGAGACTCTTAAAATAGCGCAAGTTATTCCCAGTGCTCTTGGCTGCCCCCTAGAACTTGACGGTAAGACCTTACTGCTGAAGCTACAGCACACATTAGTCACAGGACATGGAGAAATCAAGTCAGTAGTGACCAGAAGGTTTCCTGCCACTAGGTATCTTTCTGGAAGAAGTTATACAGACTGCTGTGGGAGGGTAGGAAGGCCATCAGCAATGTCACCAACTGTGAACCCAGTGAACTGTAATGATGACCAGTGTGGTAGGATGCTTTTAGATGCAATAGCGGTATGAATGCTGTGGGGGTAACCAGCACCTCTATGCTGGGATTAATGGTCCATCACAGAGTAGGAAACACATGCGTGGTACCATAAGTCTGGCCAAGACAGGTGAGATGAACATAGCATCAAACTACACTCTAAATGTCCACCTCTCTGCGCAAAGAATGGTGGGTGGAACAAAAGGAAAACTAAATAATAATGGCAGAAAAGAGGAGGAAAAAAGAACCAGCTGAACATTTTAAACCAGAAAGTACAGTGTGGGAAGTGAGACCCTGGCTGGGAGTCAGCTGGGAAATGTGGAGAATGGCTATGGCCATCACATGGGAAACTCCTGCCTAGGAAGTGGAGAACAAGACATGGCCTTGTTTATATGGAACTTAACATAGAGTTTTAAAAGATGTTTCAAACACCCTTGTCACCTTGTGATATCCAAGTTGACCATTCACAGAGCTCTTCTAAGCATGAAAACAAACAGCAGACTTCTTATACCATGCCAAATGCCAGAACCATATGAGCTGAAAGCCAAAAGAATACCCCAGAAAGAAAAATGATAGGTTGGCCTGATTAACCCAGAAATGAGGAGGAGGTAGGGAATGAGTAAGTTTCTCTCTAAGTAGCCTCTATGTCATTTTGGTTCTCTACATCAGGGTGATGGACAGCATCCTTGCCTTTAAATGGAGCCTCCTGTAACAGGATGCCTTGCAAACCATCCAGCAAGTCATGGTCCAACTCTCACATCCTCACCCTCAGGACCTTTAGACTCTGCTAGCCTAATGCAGTCTTAGCTGTTCAGAATCTCCACGTGTGCTTGAGTACAGAGTATGACAGCAGAAAACTGCCACCAGGTTTATATAAGTCTCAGATTTGGAGCATGGGCATTGACCTCCACCTCCTGTCCCAGCTCTTTCTCCCTTGCTTTATTCCAGGGTTTCACTATATTACAAAGGATAGGGTCAAACTCATGCTCATCTGTCTCAGCTTCCCAAGTGCTTGGGCCTTGCTAACTTTGGGAGTTCCTTGCTTGATGATAAGTACCATTCTCAGACCAGGCATCAGATAACCAAAGCTTTACATGCGCCACCATGGCATGAACCACCAGTTCTTACTTGGTTAAATACAAATTCTGCCAGTGAAATGGAGCAGGGTTAACAGAGCTTAGTTATTCAGTGAAATTGTGCATTTAAGGTGGAGACCATTTACCCCATGAACAGATGTCTCACTTATCAGAAGGTTCAAGTTACCCATCCATGATATTTAAACTCTTCCCGATATTTAATTGTGGAGAATTAAAAACCTATTGGCAAGGTTTACTGACAGCCTTGTCAAACCAAAACCAGAATGAGTGTTGTGGCTGCCATCTGACCAGTAGATGGCAACCTTTTGACTAAAATTGGGCATGGATAGTCCAATCTGCTCTTATGCCAAACTACATACTGTGATGACAGTCACAATGTCTGTCTCTGTCATTCCCTCACCCCCACCCGCTACATACGGGATAGAGGTGGGCAGTGGGGCTAAGGCTTGAACCAAGCCTGGTGGGGTGTTTGTTATAGAGCAGAGTGATCAGTCACACCCTCACCATGGGAAAACCGTAACAACCAGTAGAGGAACGAACGAATAAATAACATGACCCAGCACATCATAAAGGAGAAAATGGTTGTGTTTCCAGGATAGGAAGAGATATTTAAACTTGTAACCATCAAGAAATACCATCTTAGGCTCAATTCAAAAATAAAAAGGGATCCTACAACCTTCGGGAGACTAAGTAAGCCCACAGAGTGAGCATGTACCTGGGAAAACTACTTCAGAACACAATCTGAGAGGTAAGCACTCAGGAATACTATGTCTTTGCCCCAATTCCATTTTAGGCACATACTGAGAAAATATGGATATGTCTACAGGCAAGTGTAAAATCCTGATATTACTTAAAACTCTACCCCAAGCAGAACATGATGCCACTTGAAAGCCACTGAGAGAGATGAATGAACAAATAGTATATGTTCACAGGAAGTGCTACACAGTAGTACACAGAAGAGATTACAGCAATGTTTCCAGGGTAAACACATCATGCCAATATTATATAATAGTATATAAAAAGTAATTCCTAGATTGCTATAGATGCCTTGTTATACAATAAGGCCCAAACTTTCCAGATCCTTAAAAGAACAGGGAATGAGAATACACATCCATATTCCTACATACAACCGAAAGCAATAGACAGTCTAGGTAGAAGAGTAGAGAGAGAGGTTCTGGGAGAGGCCATGCAATAAGTATATGCCTCAATACTAGTTTTTAAGTTTGTTAGCAAGCTCACTGATACTTGAGGTCTGATCAACGTTGGTACTCTGTCTGGACTCCACCCCTACAGTTACCTGGCAACAACCAGGTATGCTCCTCCCCACAGTTACCTGGCAAGATTCAGGTAGCCCACTATAAGAGGGGCTGCTTGCCCCCTCCTCACTCTCTTACTCTCTTGTTCTCTTATTCTCTTGCCTCCTGCTCCCTTGTTCCCTCTCTCCTCATTCCCTTACCCCCTTCTCTCCACATGGTCATGGTCAGCCTCTACTTCTCTACTCTCTTCTTCTCTCTGCCGTTCTCTGCCTATACTACTCTCTTAACTCTCCTCCCCATGCCCAAAGTAAACTCTATTTTATACTATACCATCGTGTGGCTGGCCCTTGGGGTATGGGGAAGGATGCCTTGGTATGGGCCCACAAAGACATCTCCTTCCCCCACACCTCACCACAACCACAGAACATATTCTTATATCTTTATCTTTTTACTCTCACAACAATCAAAACAAGTGCTTTGGAATGCACACATCCATGAGGGTAAGGGTGAACAAATAGAAGAACAAAGATTAGCTTCACTCGGGTTGTAAACTAGGCCAGTATCTGCAGCACATTTACTGGGTCTCATTGTATATAATGGCATACTAGTGTCCATCATGGGCTGTGGCATTGCTGTCTCACCTCTATGGGTCAGGTTAAAATTAATGTTGACACTTCTTTTCCTTAGTTGGTTTTCAGCTGTAAGAGTAAAGTTGTATATTTCCTGTGAGCCTTCAGTGATTTGCCAGGTATAGGAGTTCCTGTAGTTAGAAACCTCACATCTCTTAGAGAACCTTAAAAAGTGGAGGGAAAAAAACAAGACAGGAAAGACAGGATTTAAACACTTCCATCCAAGCAGATGTATCCTAATTCCTTGGGACATTAAAACCATAAATCCATTGATCTGTCACCAATGGATACCAATTATGAAAATGTTTCACTGAATTTCTGTATATGAAATTTCCCTATGGGTGCTATTAACATCAATTAATCTAGTTGAATATTGTTAAAAATTTAGAAAAATTGGAGAATGTTATATCAGCAGATAAGACTATTTTAATATAAAGATACACAATCTATTACTCTTATGTAATTGTACGTGTTCTTTCAGAGCACATCAGGTAGAAGATTCTATACCCCTGTAAAACACACAAAAAAAATTTCTGGTGATCCCAGAAGGTAGTTCTAAAATATCAGCACACATTTTCAGAAATGTCTAGATAGAGCTCTCCTTCTGTTCCGCATGTCTTTTTAATATGAGTAGAGTTGGAGATTTTTTTTTAAGACACACTAACATAGGCTTAACTATAATGGGTAGGAGGAAAGGACGTACCCAGAAGAAAGGAAGACACACCCAAGAGTATGCGTGTCTTCTCTAAGGGTGTGTGCTTCTCTAAGAGAGAATCACTTGTCACATGACCATTAAACAAGGAAGACCCTGTAGATGATATAACCAGAGCCAACTCACGATTCACATAAAGTGTAGTTTTGGAATCTTTGTTTACGCCAAGCCAAAGTCGTATCTATCCCAGGTTCCCATGAACAGTCCAAAGTCTTAAAGTCTCGGGTTTCACAGGAAAAATTCTTGGGTTCCTCAAGCACTTCTGTCCATACAAAGGAAAAGATGAAATATCTAATTAACTTCTTTCATTGAATGACAAGTCAAAGGGAAGTTCTGCTGGGTCTAAAATCACAATCCCCAAACAGTGAAGGATCAAAAGACAGAAGTCAGCAGATCAATAGCCCGAGAAAGGCTCTTCAGGTACTTCCTCATGTTAGTCTCTCCCCATTCTGGGATATCTTAGGGATCAATAGCCTATATTGTGCATGAGGTTGGCACTGTGTCTATCTGAGAGAGGGTTGGTGTCCCATATTGATTCTGTGATGTCCATTAAAGCCCAGGTATGTCAGCCAGACTATAAACTGATTCACTTCTACACTAGGGAGCAGAGAGTTCTGGGAATGGCAAAGCTCCTCAAAAAATGTAGTCTCTTCTGTTCCCAGAACCTAGAGTAGGGGATTCCGAAGGTGGAAGCATCCAGGCCTGGGATTACCTCCTACAGCAATAGTGAGAGATGTTTCAGATTCTGTCCTATGGTCTGGGTATATGATGGATGGAAATTTGAAAGCACACACAGCAGACCACCTAGCACAGGCATGCTGTGACCTACAGAAAAGTCAGCGTGTTCTCATCCCACTGAAACAGGCCACTCAGTTAAGAACAGTATTGGCCACTTTTGATGAACTAATATATTGCTGCTAGAAGCATCCCATACTCATGGATTCTCTACATCAGTACTATGCCATTTACAGAAATGACCAAGCCGATAGGCCTAGCCAGGAGATAAGGTTATCATAGGTCTTTGAACCTCTGTGCACCCTCTTTCTGTAGTTAGCTGACTGACAACAACACCCCTCCTCCCTCCATGATTTGGAGAAGATTCCAGTTCAGTTGAGTGGATCAGAGAAGAATATATTTTTAGTGGTCCAGGTCATAAATGGAAGTCTCTTTCCTTTAACACTATTGGTTCTAGGAATAAAACTGATACCAAACATCACGGATAAATAGGATATCCTGGGAGTATTGCTGTCCGGTATTACTTTCAAAGCCTCTTTTTGGAAAACTTGTGAAATCAAAGACAACTAAAACCACGTTTGAATATGTTTCTTTGCCTTCTGGCAAATGAGAAGGAAGGAGACCTAACACAGTGGTTCTCAGCCTGTGAGTCATAACACCCACAGGGGTCGCATATCAGATATTTACATGAGGATTTATAGCAATAGAAAATTACAGTTGTGAAGAAGTATTGAAACTAATTTGATGGTTGGGTTGGGGGTCGCTCTAACATGAGGAATGGTATTAAATGCTCACAGCATTAGGAAGGTTGAGAACCACTACTCTGATACTTACTCGAGACAAAGAGAACAGTACCAAATATTCCTTTAGGACCCTTCATGGCTTGACAATTGATGTTTGTCCCTGTGTCACTAAGGAAAACTACATTATTCAATTTTAATAATGACACGTGGGAATCAAGTTGTTCTCCATGGATTGGCTCATCTTGCAACTTACAGGATACATTATATAGATTCTGCCCATACATCAGACAGATGGTGACATTGGAGCCTTCTTCCAACAGTTTGTCTTTAGGAAATATTAATGATTTATCAGGTTCAACAGAAACCTTTGCTGAAAGACAAAAGGCCTTGGTTAGAATATTACTCAGATTTCAAGACACATCCCCTCCCACTCCCTGCAGGTAATACGGTTTTATTCTACCTTCTGGGGAAAATAGCAGCCTAAACTTCCGTGTGATTCCTGGGCCTTTTGGTAGGGGGAAAACCAAAGCTCTCCAGTGAGGGACCTTTTGTCATACTGTTCCAGCTAAAACAGCATCACTATCGTCACTTCTGGTTATTGTGATGTTGTTACTGTTTGGAGCTGCTCTCTGTGGGCCACCCACCATGCACGAAGTGTCATGAAGTGTTTGAGTTCCTTATCTCAAGTCATCCTCAAGACCTCTCAACAGCGAGATAGACCGGGACTTGGAGCTGAGGTTGCTTAACTTGCCAGTAGTAAACGCATATTCAGATCTCCTAGGTCTCCGTGATTGTCCATTTGAGATTCAGAATCCCTGGGAGACCCTTAATGATGGTCAATTTGAGTGTCTGGGAGATGAGTCTATGAGTGATCATATAGATTAGGTTAATCAAGATGGGAAGACTTTGTCACTGTGGTTGGTATCAGTCCCTGGCTGGAATCCTGGACTGTAGGAGATGGAGAACATGATTTGAGCACTAGAATTTCTGTTTCCTGATGGTAGCTGAGATATGAACAGCTGTTGCAAGCCCAAACCAACCTAACTGTCCCGCCATCATGGACTGTACCCCTGAAATAAAAGCCAAAACAAACTCTCCCTTTAATTGCTTAAACGAGATGAAACCAGCCCAGCTCCAAAGCCATGTCTTCTCCATCGCACTGCATCACACCCCCTCTGCCTTCCCAGAGATGCTCCTCACCCAGCTCCCAGCTCCTCCTGCTCCAGTCTTCCCTTCTGTGTGACCTTTGCCATATCAAAGTCCCAAGGACTCCCTCCTGCCACCTGCCACTCAGGCTTCACCACCTCAGCTCTCAGCCTGATGTAACCTGGCTGGTCTCCCATTAGGTCACTAGGTATTATCGCTGACCTCACTGTGCCAAGTGCATAGCTCTTCTGAAGGTTTGCAAGATCTCTAAATGATTCTACTGATCAGTCACAGTGGAGAAACAGCCCTCTAGGAGCCAGAACTCCCTTTTATATTTGTATAAATCTTACAGTTACAGTTTTGAGAAGTCTAGTCAATTTTACCAGTGTTGTTTATGACATATTTCTTTCTCTCTCTCACTGTTGTTTGAATGTTCAGAGATGGAATCTATTTATTCTTAGACATCCTTGAATTCTCTATATAATCCACCCAAGCTGACCTTGAATTTATCTTAACCCCTCATTCAGACTCCTGCGCACTGATATGTGCCACCATGTGATGGAATTTCTTACTACCTTTCTGCACTGATATTTTCCTTCTGCCTATTTCAGCAGTAGCTATAGTTGTGAAGGGCTTAGCCTATGTAGGTTCTTAGCTTTCCCTGGTTATCATTTTATGTATCTGTAAAGTGGGGGTAAAAATAAAGCTTTTTTTTTTTAAGTGTCAATGTGATAGCTAAACCAATGTCTACTGTTTAAAACTGTAGAATGTACATTTAATTTCACTATTATCAAGGTATACTCTAAACTATTCCTGGGTTAAGAGGTTGCCACTTAGAGTTAATAAATTTGCATCAATGCTTGGCAAAGGAACTGTTATATTGGTAGAGCTTCATGTAATACAATGAAGAACAGAAATGCTATTGTTATAGATCTGGCCTCTAGCCAAATGGAACACGAGAAGGCATGGTAAAGACTGCTCTAAACCGTTCCTACATCAATGTTCAAGGATCAAAATTAAGGGATAGTTAAAGTTATTTGTTCACAGTTCTATCACTATAATGAAAAGCTGCTTTATTATCCCCATATTACTCCCTGTCTCTAAACTGAGGATTGGAGAACCACAGCCCATGAGCTAAGTCAAGTATGCCATCTGTTTTTATAAATAAAGATTTATTGACACACAGCTGCTACAGCCACAAAAAAGAAACATTCCCTTTATCTTTCCCAAATATGTGTGTGTGTGTGTGTGTGTGTGTATAAGATATTCAGAGGTAAAATTTCAGGTGTCTAGAGCTCCACAGGGAATTTCAAGACCACTTTTTAGTTTTGTTTTGACCAAAGAAAAATAAAGCCAGTGGCAATTCAGTGTCTTTCACAGAGACCGGGGTATCCTCCAGTTGATTACTGATCTCTGAATTATACTAAATCTGATTATTCTTGGGGTCACTTCCCTTGTAACCACTTCACTTCTTACCATTAACTTCTTTCCAGGAACTCCAGTTGCCCCAGGAACTCTTTGGAAGGGACTTGGTGTCTTCTACCAGAGCCCTTATTCTTATGAAATGTGTGACACACTCCAAAGGGATATCAGACGTCCAGTTCCAACGCACAGCTTCCTTGCGCTTCACAGTGGTGCTATAATTCTCCTAAAAATAATAAAGGCAATATTTGGAAGTATACAGTCATTGCAATCCTCGAAAGTAGGTCAACCCGAATTACTCCAAAGCATAGACTTCCACCCTACATTAACTCCACCATCTATTTAAATTAAGCTCAATTGTAACCCTTGACTCCCTTAGTCTGATGTCTTGGCAGTAGCAGCTATGGCCTCCTGTCTCCTCAGTCCCATTGGCTGTCACATTCTCTAGGGGTCCATACAGATCAAGAGAGAAACCATTCAAGCCTTGCATCAAAGATCTGAGACAGGCGTCCAGCCATGCTGGTCACATACAACCCACTACGAAAATTCTAAAAAATCTAGTTAATTGAGTACTTACTTTTAGAAGTAGGCACTATTTGTTGGGATTTTTAAAAATTCATTTTAGCCAAGGTTAGATCAGACTAGCTAAATCTGAGTGAACAGGATAATCCATCCTCTATGGCACTCCAACATCACCAAGTATCCCCTGTTTTTTCTCTCCTGTCTTTTCAGATGTGGTGGCCAGGTGGACCACATCCTTCCACTAAGCTCCAGCCGCCAGAACCTTAGGCCCTAGAGACACCAAGCAAACAGCGTTTTTCATACTTCTCTTTGACCTGATTCAAGGTGAACTGGGTCTTAATCTTTCTAAGACAGTGGCATTTCAAGTTGCAAAGTTGATCAACTTCAGTGGTGCCATTACACCTTTCCTTCTCCAGTTTTCAAGGCCTCCAATGCCTGGTTCCCATTAACCTGAAGGAATCTTCTCTCTATCCAGCACTCTTGAGGGGTTTGGAACATCTCAGTGTCTGATCATGAGGCATTGCTGGCTTAGCATCCTCCACCTGCCTCTGCATTAGGAATTAGCTGTTATTGGAGCCTAAAGCATTCTCCTTCTCTTTCATGAAGCCTTCTTAAAATAGTTCAGTGTTGAAGAGAGAAGCCTTCACACATAGATGTGCTTCACACATGCTCAGCAAGAACTCTCCTGCAGAACTGCACCTCAAGTTCCTAGGTAATTTCCTGCTCTTTGCTTTAAATTCTTCCCATCTCTACCCACCAAAGCCCTCTTGGAATTTATCTATGATGCTGACAAGGACCAAAGAGAGATGAGACCACTATTTCTCCTGTACCTCCAGGAATTTTTCTTCCATGTGCCCCTCCAGAATCCTTGTCCTGCACCCAAGTCTATGCAGGATGGTCTTATGTCAACTTGACATGAGCTAGTGTCATCTGAAAAGAGGGGACCTCAATTGAGAAAATGTCTCCATAGATCAGGCTGTAGACAAACCTGTAGAACACTGATTGAAGACAGAGGGACCAGCCCATTGTGGGTGGCTCCAACCCTGGGCTGGTGGTCCTGGGTTCTATAGTAAAGTAGGCTGATCAAAGGTATGGAGAGCAAGCTAGTAAGATGAACTCCTGTGTGGACATCAGCTCATGTCTCCAGGTTTCTGCCCTGACTCTCTTTGATGATGAACTGTTATACAGAAGGGTAGGCAAACAAAATAAAACAAACAAACAAACAAAACTAACAACCAACCACAAACCCCTCCAAAACAACAAAACAAAACAATCAAAAAGCCCAAAAGCAAAACCCTTTTTTCCTCAAGTTGCTTTTGGACCCAGTGTTTGATTGCAGCAATAGTGACTCTAACTAAGGCAAATTCCCTACAGCTGGGGAGTGGAGATGCCAATCATGGTGAATTTCCTGGGGAAGCTAGTGGGAGTCTGTACGCTTATACCTTGGTGTACATGATAGGTCCTCAGTTTGTGGAGCACAGTAACCACATGTCACACTCGTAGGCAACAACTCTGACATCTTTGCTCCTGCTCAGATCACCAATCTTAAAGCACGTACACTACAGAATTCACTCAGTAGTGGGAAGAGAACACTGTGGCCCACCCAGGTACATGCAATTGTGTGTCTCATTTCTACTCTCTATAAAATAGAATATTTAAAACTGTTACTATTTTATATCAACTTATTATTTTGCTCTGTTCTTAGATCACAAAACATATTCCTGTCTGCCTGGTTTTAAGATCCTGATTCATGAAACTTTAATTAATTAAGGAACAGCCTTTAGATGTTACATTTGAATATTCTTTAAGCTAAATTAAATACTAGACAACAACAACAATAAAAAAGAAAACATCTTGGTGTTCTTATTCTTATTGCACTTGGTCTAAACACAATCTGAGTGTTCTACCCATGAGCTTGGGTGGTCTTGCCCTGCCCCTGGCTGCCCCACCTGTCTCCACATGCTCTGAGCCCACACACTGCATCCTGCCTTCCAGCCTGGCAGCTCCTCTACACCCTTCTCTCAATGCCTCTGATGGCTCCCATTGGGTTTTCCCAGAGATCTTGTTCCCAACTTTCACATTAAATTAACTTTGATTTCTCTTTCATATATTGGCTCAACAAATCTTCCATCTATATAGTGGGGAAAAAATTAGGCCTAACTCCAGCATTCACGAGTCACCCTTACACCCCATATGAATTTAGAACACCCCATTTGTGGGCTCAGCTTTTAGATTCCCCACTCTTTGTACAATGTCTGATGCAGGCCCACACTCGAATATTCTGAGCTGAGTAATATAGTCACTTGATTAATCTGCAGAGTTTCCTATAAACTCTGTGGATTTGATCTAACCTCAATGTATGCTCTGTGGTCTTTATAGCCTTGTCAATGAAGAAGATAAAGCTTTGACTGTGTCATTCAAATTAGCAATTTAAAAAGAAATTGTGGCAGATTTTCTTTGTTTTGTTTTCAGCCATTGAAGTGGCAAGTTGAATAGAGCCCTTGAAGACATTAGTAGGTCACAGAAACTGGCATGCACACAGACACAGAACTATATCTGAGGTCCCTGACACATTGCTGAGGCATGAGCTCTGTCCCTCCATGATTCACACCACAGGTCTCTTTCCAAGCTTGAGCTGCTTTCCGCCTTTTCTTGCTGTTGACTAAAGAATACAGAAAATGTCCTAGAGGGAAGAGCAGAAGTTTGGCCCGGAGCAGTGCCATGTAGTGTGCCTGTCAGCAGGGCTCCGTGTGGTCAGCACTGTCGGGGAGGTGCCCTATTCTAACTCGGAGCGTCTAGGTCAGTGTGCTTTTCCTCTGGCTTGTTGGAAGTGCAGTGAATGGTGAGGCACTAAGTCGCCCTCTCAGCATGGTTGTGATGGGATTCCTGGCTTGCACAACAAAGAAGAATTTCGAGAAGGAAGTGTGTTCTCTCCCTCATGTCTCTCCTCAACTTCAGGTACAAGAGGGGTCATCCAAGGGCATCGCCTAGCCATAGCACATGACCATTTTTTCTGTCTGGCCATGGGGATGAAGAAGGGGGACACTGGTTTTTGTCACTGTTGTCCTGGGGCTGTGGCTGCATGTTCTTGAGTTCAATGAAATAAACTGGTGGTGTAATAGTCCACCCTTTGAGATCTTAACTCCTCATAAATTACAGAATAATTTCTGCTGCTTTCTTGTTCAAAGAGACATTTTTGTGAAGCTAAAAGGAAACCAGACTTAAGAAAACAAAGAATGGGATCCACTTT
This sequence comes from Mus caroli, assembly GCF_978045245.1. Classification (NCBI taxonomy): domain Eukaryota; kingdom Metazoa; phylum Chordata; class Mammalia; order Rodentia; family Muridae; genus Mus; species Mus caroli. The sequence continues at coordinate 97,734,043 of NW_028227271.1, read as the reverse complement.
AGCTCCATGACTAATGTTCCTTGCCTTTCCTAATATGAGAACTGATGTGAACTGATGTGAACTGCTTTTTAGAGAAATAACAGAATAGGTTTCCCTTGTTTCTACACTAGTGCTATTTTGTTGTGGTGATATGAATTAATGCTCCCAAATCCCTCCAGTGCTTCTCCCAACTTTCTGTCTTTGGAGGAGCATCTTTGTCCAATAAGACCTTTGTTGAACATTTCCCTAGGCCCAAGTCACATACCAATGCCCATCAGAACCACATCACTCAGGTTTCATAGTATAAGGTGGGATGGTGGCAAGATGGGAAACAGTGGCAAGTGGACTTATTGTACATCTGTGTTACGGAGGTGGCATAGTGCGTTCAACAACTACTGTTGTGGGAAAGGGCAGCCAAGTAACAGACCTGCTATAAGTCCTATGGACTGAGCCAGACTTGACTTATCTTTGGCTGCTTGCTTGGACTTTATATGTAGTAAAGGATATGGGGAAAAGCTGAAGACTCTAACATTAGTGAAAGGCTTAGCTAAAAGGACCTACATTCCTGATCCCTGTGTGCCCAGCATCTGCTGCCCAAGAAAAGGGAGACCTTGATGGGGCACATAGGTTTCATTTACCTCCAGATTTCTAAGGCTTCTTGACAAACATCTCATGACAATATCTAATGCCTGTGACCAATGTGCTCTTAGATGAGACTATGTTGGCCCCAGTAGACACTTCTGTTTTCTGAATCAAGATGAGTGAAAATATACTCCAAATAATTCAAAGCAAAAAAGAAGTTGAAAGATTTTCTTTCATTCAGTTTGATGTAGTCCAAGTTGGCCCTGAGCTGACTCTATAGCACAAGGTGTCTTGAACTCCTGATTCTCTGGCCTCCACCTCTCAAGAAGGATTTAATCAATTAACTTATTTCTTAACAAACTCATATTCCAGGAAGCAGAGGACACTGACTCACATCCAGTGCAGTCCATGTGTTGGCCACATATTAAGTGCTGGGAGTTAGCTCCTCTGTGCACGGAGCACAGAGCAAGCAAACAGAGCCCCAAGAAGGATCACCGTGAGAAAAGTGTCGGTAAGTCGTTATATCTCATTCGGGATAACCCAAGTTCCCTGGGTAATCCTTGGTGGATGAGAGGAGGAAAGTGAAATAAAGGCTCTTCACGGAACATGCAGATCCAGTCTTTACAAGGACGGACCCAGCAATTGTCCTCAGCACAGCAGAACAGAGAGAATAATCTACTCTCTCAATGAACCCATCAAACCCAGTCGGTCTTATTACTTTGTCTTAACTCGGTGACTTTCATTCTGTGAGTTGTGACCCTCACCAGGGTCATCTGAGACCATCAGAAAACTAGTAAGATTTAATTTATGATATAACAACAAAAATAATTGTATGGTTTGAGGGTCACCACAACATGAGGAACTGTAGTAAAGGGTCACAACATTACGAAGGCTGAGAACCATTGCCTTAACAAAACACACAGGGATGCAATTGTTTAGGAAACCTGTATTGAGAGGGAAATGTTCTTGGATGGCATAAAAGATAAATCATGGCACAGGAAAAGAATTTTTAAGACAATAAGTCACAAAGTACTTACCACCCAGATGATGTTGGATATGTTCAGTCTACTGATCTCTATCTGAAATATCATGTTTAATTCTTCATGAGTAAGGGCTGGGACAGTCCATTCTAAATTCACTTCTTGAAGTTTCAATTGAAAAGAAACTTTATGTATCTCAGGAATCAATGGTAAAGGCTCCTCCAAGACTGAAAGACCAGAAACAGGTATAAAACAACTCTCAGTGGGGGCTTAAACAGCCACACATCAAACCACAGAGATACTAGTGAGCTTTGGAAAGTAGATCTGTAAATGCATCCTAGCATCAGAATCTGAGAGAAGCTGGAGAGGAATTAGAAGTCATATCAGCAGAGGAAGAAATTAAGACCCAGATGAAACAAAGAACTTGCTGGGCAATGCACAACATAATAATATGTTGGGGGGGGGGAAGCACAAAAGTGTCTTTCCTGGGTAGTCAGATTTTAATTCATAATAGAGACAAAGAGATTTTTTTTCTAAAAATATCATATTTTAAAATTAAAAAATAAAAATTAGGTTTTGGAAATTCAGGGTTCTATGGCTTATTAGAAGACTAGAAAAATGGAGAAGCATATTGTATATCTAGACTGAGGTTCTATGTATTTTAATGTACTGAGTTTAGTCACCTCCAGAAAGAACTCACTGAACTCTTTGGATGGGACAGCAATAACTATAGGCTCTAAATGTGAGTCAAAAAGACTTGTAACAAGGTTCCTCAAAAACAAAACAAAACAAAACAAAACAAAACAAAACAACAACAACAAAAGAACCCAACTGGAGAGACACAGCAACACAATAGAAATAATTGAGATTGCAACCTTAGAGCAGTGAGCAGTGTAATGAGTCTGTAAGAGAACAAGAATTCAAACATGAACAATTTGTGCAGGCGACTGACCGCGAGAGGTGACCAGTGTCTCTCAGACTGTCTGTAAATCTGAAACAACACCATGGCCATTGCTTGCACACAGAAGCATCATCAGCTGATACATTCTGCTGTGAGTGAGAGGGCGGGCCTGGATCCCCTTGGGTTACTGTCAATAATAGGAGTGAGAAAGAAACAGCATATAGAATTGAAAGAGAAAAAAAAAAAACCAAACAACCCACATTTCATGTGTTGCTAATTCTACCCTCCCTACTGAAGGGGTCTGAAGTCAATGTTACAAAGGTTTTGAAAAGTAAAGACTCCCTTCCTGAAGTCAGCTGCTGTCTGGTGATCCGTATAGAACAGACATCCACGTCTCGGCATTTGTTTTCCTAATTTCTTAGAATTCAGTGATCTGAAAGCCTCTTTTAAAGGCAAGAAGTTGTTTAGGGAAAGAATGGCCTGGTTGTGAAACACATATTTAGCTTGATTAAAGCCCTGGGTTCAATCTTCTGCAGCCTTTCCCATCCACAAAGGCAAAGGAGTATCTTCCTAATAAAAATGTTAGCAATCTGCAAAATGTGAAGGCTCCCCAGACTGCTAGTGCACATGTGCTGTTTTTCTCACAGAGGATAGCAGTAACAATCCTGAGCACACGTTATTTATTTACTAGGCATGGTGGTGGCTGCTTCACTTAATGCTGTGTGGTATAATGCTGTAAAACCACAAGACAGTTTTTATTATAGATAAAAATCAGGGCTCTGAGAGATTAAATAACTTACAAAAGCTCTGTGAAACTTAATAGTAATCTCCCTAATATCCAAATACATGCTCCCTTGTTACACTGTTTCACAACCGGGAAGATAGGATCCGTTGTCTATCCATAGTCTTCTGGGATGGGATGCCCGAGGGGTGTGCTTCATGGCCTCAGCAGCATCCAGGGTACCACTGACAGGATGAGATTCTGGATGGAGCGGCGGTGAGAATGAAGTGCGTTCATGTCTCTGCTTTCCACAGTGGAGGACTTTGCATCCCGATAAGGCATTGTCCTCAGATGGCAGAAGGTTTCAGAAATTGATATAAGAATACCCATAAAATGAAAGACAGCTATTTATAGGTCGCCTAGCCTGTGGGACTATTTTTGCAAATATGGCAAGGAAAGGATAAATGTGCTCAACGTGGATGCCTTGACTTTAGAGTCAGCAGTGGATCCTATCATAGGACATGAAAAACATGAGCAGCCATGGGGGGAAAAATGACTTGAACGTCATCAAAATTAAAATCTGTCCATCAGGGACAGGTACCACTGTCCAGTGTTACAGTGAAGAAAATAAAGATGGCAAAATGGAAGAAGATAATTGTAAATCATGTGTTAGATAAGTTTCTAGTATCCATACCATCATATCATATAAAGAACTCTTACAAATTCACAACAGAATAGCAATGAACGCTCACTTTAAAGATGCATGTAGGACTTGGACATTTCTCCAGATAAAATAGACAAATGGCCAAAGAGCAACACGAAAAGATGTTCATTGTCGCTTGTCATCAAGAAAACGCAGATCAAATCCACGAAGGCATCTCAAGTGAGACAGTACCTCACACTCTTAAGGAAGACTTCAGCAAAAAATTAAAACATGGGAATCCCACATGCAGACAGGGTGTAAAGAAATTTGCAGTTCTTGTACACTGCAGGTGAAATGTAAAATGGCCTATCACTGGGGAAGACCTTTGGATAATTTTTTTTTTGGAAAGTTACAATAGAATTCTAAAGTAAGACCCAGCAATGAGATTCCTAGGTCTATATCCCATTCATCTCCCAAGTGAAACTGGGATTCAAGTAAAACATCTGCCTGGGAATGTTGGGAGTAGCGCCATTTACAAACATCAAAGGGTGGAAAAACTTCAGATGTCATCTGTGGGCGGCGTTCGGATTGAAAGTGGTGATTTCTCCTTAAAGTGCAACTATACTGCTCAGTAGTAGAAAGGGAGAGAGTGGGTGACCCATGCTACTGATTGCATGGAACTCAAACCATGATAAGGAACAGAATCCAGAGTTACGTATTACATGGTTTCACTTATGTGAAATATCTAGAAAAGGTAAACCTGTAGAAACAGCAAGAGGGAGGTCTGGTAGTCGCCAGCATTGGAGGGAGAAGAACCAAAAACCTTTGCTTTAATAGATACTAACGTTTTGAACCGCCAGAGGCTGTGTCTCTGGAGTTGTTAGGTAGCCTGTGTCCTGGCAGCATTAATAGCTCCACTATTCATTTCTAATAGGCCAACGAAAGACATGAGTAATAAGTACAGTAGAGAAAGCAGGCAGACTCAATTTGATGGCATTGGCAAGAGAAACACTCTAGGTCCGGCTTGAAATGAGGTGTAGGTTTCAACGAAAGGCAAGTGTTGTGCATCATCGTCACTAAGCAATCCCACTCAAGGTGTGGTCCTGCCCATCATTGGCTCAGCTCCAGTCTTCCTGCAAGGTGGCCTAACAAGTCCTTAGAACTGGGAAATCTCTTCTTGGGAAACACGCACAAAATTAGAATATCTTCACTCCCACCAGGATGGTTCCAGCAATATTACAAAATAATGATTGGTTCGCCGTAACCATAAAAAAAACTGAATCTTATGTGACTATTACATCAGTAAGGAATGTCAAGAGACATGATTAGGATAAAAAGAAAAAAATAACAAAGAGTTGAACTTCTGGAATCCTGTCAACTCCACTCTCACTCCCTTGTCGAACTTGGGTCATATGTTTTGACTTAACTTTTTCCATATAGCTGTCTGAGTGTCCAACAGAGATTCTTGGAAACTTGGTTCTGGTGTGGTCAAAGGCAGTTGAACTATTAAGAGGCAAAGCCAGTGGGAAACAACAGCTTTCTGATCAGACACAAGGCCCACACAAAAGGATGGAATTCACACCTGGTACTGGAAACCCAGCCAGCCTCCTATGGCCAGTGAGGTCACAGACCTTTAAAAAGAATATATTATGGCCATTTTACTAAACCACCATAATTCTTCACTACATGTTAATTGTATCCTTATGCCTACAGATAAATGTAGTTACCACCCCATATCTAAGAAGCCTTTCTCTACAGCAAATAGAGACCATCAGAGATAAACACATCATGGGGAGCCCAGTCCTGATAGATATCTCTATATCACAGATGCATCTGTGGCTCCAAGGACATCTCAGAAGAAAGGGTGAACTGATTTCAAGAGGCAGACTGTCAGGAAGTCGGTGGTGAGACATTTTCTCCTGGGCATGGCTGCATAAACAAGACTAAACCAACAGCAAAATCAATGGATATGTTAATGTGGAATGGGAAACTTTACAGGGGATTCGACTCCTAGATCAAAAACGATGGGTAACTGATGATTGCTGGGAGAAGAACTAGCCTTTCCCAGGGTGTTAGTCCCTCCAGGAATGAGCGCCCCTTATTGGTGGTCAGCCCTGAAAGCATAGATACAAACTACCAAAGTGGAGTCAGCACAGTGTATTTATATGTTTGTGCACACACACATACACACATGTATATATGTAAGAAAGTAAGTATGTATGTTCACATCAATAGTAATGAAAGGAAAAGAGACTGTTAATGAGAGCATAGGAGAGGTTAGAGGAGGGTTATCTGGAAGAGATTGCAGGGAGAAAAGGGACAGTGACTAGTGGTAGTATAATTCTATTTCAATTAAAAACATATTTTATGAATGAATTAATAAACGGATGGATGAATAGATGAGAGCAAGAGGGGGGAGAGGGGGGAGAGGGGAAGAGAGAGAGACAGAGTGAGGGGGGAGAGAGAGAGAGAGACAGAGAGAGAGAGAGAGAGAGAGAGAGAGAGAGAGAGAGAGAGAGAGAGAGAGAGAAAGGTAGGGTCTTAGTGAAAGGTGGTTAGTCATTGCCTAGACTGCCCTTAGACAGGATCAATATGGTTCTTTGAAACCCAGGTTCATTTTATCAGTTTGTCTGGATTTAGAGTCAACATGGAAACACAGCTTTGGGTGTGTGGACGAGGGTGTTTCCATAAGGGTTTAACTGAAGAGAAAACCCACCATGAATGTGGGCAGCAACATCAATGGGGTTGTAGCTCAGGCTGAATAAAAGGGGCAAAGCCAGCCGGCTACTGTAGCACTCTAACCATCTACATCGCAGCCCCGTCTCTAGCCAGCCGGCTACTGAGGCACTCTCACCATATCCCTCCACCAGTCCTCCCTCTAGACCCTCCCCAGCATGGCAGACTGTGCCTCAAACTGGGAGGCAAAGCAGATCCTTCCTTCACCTGCTCCTTTTCAAATGTTTTGTCATGGTAACTTTAAATAATGTCCATGCTCTCTCTGTGTCTCCCTGACCCGTGGCTTTTCTCAGCCCTGCTCATAGCCGACGGTAACAGGCGGCTTCTCTGCGGTGGGTTGGCTGTGATGGAGACCAGAGTGGGAATAAGTCTTACTTAGCTCAGGGAAGCAGAGATTAATAACACAGAGTGAGTGTGAGCGTTCTACAATCGATTGGCCAATGAATGAATCTGCTCCCTGTCTAACCTTATTTCTGGAAGCTCTAGCCACTTGCCCTATATTGCTTCAACAAGAGGGAAGTTCCTTAAGTTGACATATGTTATCAGCATGTGTGGAATGACTCAGGGATTTGAGTCACATTAGTTACTCAAATGTGGAGGAGGAGAGAGATGGGGGAGGGGAGAAAACTCCAAGGTGAAGCCAGAGATCATAGGGACCATGGAGATTAGTAAATCCAATCCCCCTGATTTTTTTCAGAGCAGCTAGTTGAGCTTAAATATGGAGGTGTGGGACTGTGCCAAAGCTATATACACCAGACCAGACCTAGGCCTTCTGGTTCCCAGGGCAGCTCTCATTCCATGAAACTGGAGTGTTGGCTAAAGAGATCATCTGGGGACTCAAATATGGGCTTAGTCACAGACAGCCTCCCACTTTTCCCATAGTTTCTTTGACCAACCCTAATACTACTGGAGGAAATAATATGTGGTGAATTCCCAGAAGGAGATACCATGTAACAGTATTTAAAACAGTGGGATGCCAAGAACTTTTATCATCAAAAGGAAACATTTACCCTACTTAATTGCTTAAAAAATTTTAAAAAGTTTCCTGGAAGGGAGATAAGATTATTGTATTTGTACACACACTCACACTCACACTCACACACACACACACACACACACACACACACTTGTAATTATGTCTTGCTCTTCAGATCATGATTTTACCTTTGTTAGAATGTGTATCAGAGGAAAGCAAGATGGCTCTTTGTGTAAAGGGAATTGCTGCTAAGTCAAACAAGGTTGAGTTTCCATCCCTGAAACCTACACTTTGGGAGAAGAGAACCAACTCCCACAGTCTGTCTTCTGACCTCCACACATTAACTGTGACATGTATATGCAGGTACATCAGTGTATGGGTGTACACACACACACACACATGCTAAGTGAATGTAAAAAATAATTTAAATTTCACCACTTATTTACAACTGTTTTCATATATATATCCCAAAGACAGAAAAAATACATCAAGTCTTCCAGCCTGATGGAAACATGGCCAGGGTTAACTGAAGGGTCTTACATATGTTCTATTGCTTGGAAAAAGTCAAGTCAGGTTATCAGAAATACAGTCTCCGACCTGAGCCTGGCTAGCCGAATAAGTGCTAAGCCCACTTGTTCGTGTGGGGATATAGTAGGCAGCAGAAATAGAAAGGAGTCCCCGCAGTTCAGGCGAAGACGAAGACCTACCCAGGAAGTCCTGTTTTGTAAAGAAAGTTGGAAGCAGAAATGGGAAAGTGGTTGCCAGGAAATGAGGGAAATGTGAGCTAAACAACAGAAACAGAGCCCCAGAGGCCGATCTGAGAGCAGTATGTTTCACATGGAGAAGATGTGCCACGAACACTCAGGTCACATCGTGAGACTGGGGGAGCAAGCCGTGGCAAAACTTTGTGGATGCTTGGGAGTCCCTCAGGGCGAGGACTTTGTGTCTCAGAACCAGGGGCTCTGATCTGGGCCAAAATATCCTCCATGCTCACTCAGCCCCTGCTCAGTTGCAGGGAACTGAGACTCCAGCAGGCAAGATAGACCGAGGGACCACACACGCCACAGGGCAAGAGCCCAGTCACCTTGTAGCCCCGGTATATAGAAGGGCTCAATTAACTGATATTTAAGAAGCCAGAAAAAAATAGTATATTCCCAAATGCCAAGACCAAATCTAGATGTAAAAGATGTGAGGCAGAACTTGAACTATTAGCAGAACTAATTTCCCTCTTTCCCACATAACTTTTCCTATAGTTCTAAGAGATAAACGAGTAATTCTATGCATATTCTTTGCAAGTGTCATTTTCATAAATCCATGCATGGATGGGTCATCTGCATTCTTTGTTAAAAAGCAAATACAGCAATGAATAAGTACAAGAAGGAAAAAACTGTAAAGTTTTGTATAATATGGACAAATGCAGGGAAAGTTTATGACCCAACAGAAACTCTTTCAAGAATCTATGTTTAACAAAGTTCAAAGTAATAAAGTATCCAGACACATTTGATAGAAAGTTTCCACTCATGTATGCATTTACGAAGTTAATTTATTCCAAACTACTGTCTGCTGAGGAGAGCCAAGAGAGAAACATTATTTCTCTGTCAAAGGAATTTGGCATTTAAGATAGTACCTTGTTTGTACTCAAGAGAGTTCCTACTGCTTTCCAGACTTCGGTTGCTTTTAGCCATATTTTATAAGTTTAACAGCTCTCAGTAAGTGTGGCTAAGGGGCATCGGAACTTGTTCTAACTCAGCAGCCAGAACTAGTCTGGGCTGTTCCATCTTGCTCAGCAAGGTTCAGAAGGAAATACCTTGGCAGTGGTGTAGATCCAACAGAGCAATTATGAAGCTCTGTAGTCTCAGGTCCGCTCACGACCATACCAATGGGCAGAGCACCTAGCAGTGGGCTTACTAAACGAGCTATCAGTTGAGGGAGAACACGCCCGAGGCAATTGTGGCTTCCAGAAATTTACCACCTCTCATGTGAATTAATCACCAGCTCTGAGAAAGGAAAATTGCTTAACCATTCTCCAAAGCACCAGCTGGAGCACCTTTCCGTGCTCCCTTCTCCCGTTCCCGTCACTCACCTTCACTTCGGGATGTCCTCAGGGACAGCACTGCCAGGAGGAAGGCTGGATGAAGGACCACAGAAAAAGCCATTGGTCTGATTACCTGAAAAAGATAAATGACAAGAAAGGGCCTTTTATATAGCTTTAACTCCTGGTATGTTTCTTGGGGGCAACTGTGGTCAGAGGTGGGACGAAAGTCTTCCATTATTCTTCCCATACCTGTGTCTCTTGTCATCTGTCTTTGAAGGAAGAAGGCACATTTCCCTGTCTCATGAAGTGTCCCTCCGATTATAAAAGAGGTGCAGCTGACAGGGTGCAAGTCAGAAGCCTAGGTCTCAAGGAACCTTGAGTCAGCTGTGAGGATGTCCTACCATGGATTACTGCCTTGAGTGAGCTGTGAGGATGTCCTACCATGGATTACTGCCTTGAGTCAGCTGTGAAGGTGTCCTACTATGGATTACCAAGGTTTGGTAGCAAGAGCTTAATGACTAGCCAGCTTATCTGAATAATCCAAACAAAGCTGGTAAAGAAAAAAAAAGTTAAAAATGAAAGAGAACAAACAAAAGCTGATTGAAAAAAGGACAAATATAGTCTCAAGGGGGCTCAGTTTAAATGAACCCCGTGAAGGGCTGGAGAGGTGCCTCACAGGTTGGAGGCCCTGGGTGCCCTTGCAGAGAACTTGGGTCCCATTTCCAGCATCCACTCAGTAGTTCAAAACCACCTGTAACTCCAGTTCTGGGGCTCTAATACTATGCTGACCTCTGTGGATACTAGACACAAATACGGTACACAGACATACAGGCAGGCAAAAATAACTGCACAAACAGTAATCAATAAATTATTTCAATTTTTTAAACAAATAATTTAAAAATTAATAATAATTACTGGAGTCATTTATACTCTCCCCTTTCCCTCTCACCAAAATTCAACCTGGGGAAAAGTTAACCTATTCCAAGACACAGCAGTTTTCATTATTCAATACCATTTTCCTTTTCTTTTGTTTTGTTTTCCCTCGAAGAGAATTGCAAATTGCAGGCCCCTTTAAAGGGAGCCACTTTTTCTTTAGAGATAGTTTTGCACAATGGACAGACTTTTAGACCAGGTTTTAAATTCTAAGTTTGGGAACGTTATCCTAAACAAATCATATAGAATGTAATTCCTCTCGGGATCATTTTTTTAACATGTAAAATGGGTTTAATCATTTCTCCCACAGTTCTGTCTTGTAAATCATTTTAAAGCAGAATGATATTGTTCAGTGCAGTGGGTTGTAAAACTAATAAAACATTCTTGGAGTGGTTACTCATAAAAAAAAAAAAAAAGAAAAGAAAAGGGAGCCACTGACTTATCAGGTGCTGTGATCAGAGAACAATCTGGGGGCAGAGACAAGGTGGCTGGATGACCTCAAAAAGACCAGCTCGTTCTTCGTTCTTCGTTTAATGGTTGAAAGCCCAGTAGTCAGGGGAAGCCCTGATCTTTTACTTTTCTCTTTAGGACTCTGGGTCAGCAGAGATTCATGTTTAGACGAGTCTTGCCTTCGCCCTGCTGCCCAGATTTTTGAGTTCCAGAGCTAGACCTTCCGTGAGTCTGTTTATGAGTTCCACTGTCACACCTGTTTATTCTCAAAGAGTGTTTTACAGGTAAATCGGAACCACAACAAAGACAAGAACTGGATAAAGGAAAGGACTATGACAGACACCAGAGAGCTCTGAAGCAGCAGCCAGCCTTTCTGCACATTTCTGTCAGCACTGCATTCTATTCTTGGCAAACGCATCATTCCATTCATAACTGATCTCTACTTACAACAGCACACGCTAACGGAATGCCAGAACCAGAGGGGAGAGTTAAGTCAGGGAGAAAACGTGTGTGCGCAGAACCCAGGGAGCAAAGGAAGAGGCCTAGTGGGACCGGACGTGTGTGCCGCTCTGCTGAGAGTGACTTCAGTTCTGGGTCCAGGCACTTAGCACTGTCCCCTCCCAACTCACTCTTGGGACGTGAAGGAGCCTCTGTGGGAAGGAACTCTCATGTCAGAAAGTTGAAACCGAGGGCTCTGGAGCTGGTATGCACCTCAAATGATTTCTCTATGACAGGGCTATTTAAAACATTTCTAAACACATGGCATTACATCAAGAAGTTAAAGTTCCAGGTACAGAAATACTCAGCTGAGAAATTCAGAGGTGATGGTAAGCAGAAACGAGAGGTGAAAGGTCACCAGGAACGCAACTGGAAAACAGGTATTCGCAAAGACCACCGTATAGGTCTCACGGGCGTCTCCAGCAGCCATAAAGACAGAATTGCTTCTGATTTCTTGTCATCTACAATCTGCCTTTCTCCTGTTTAACTGTCTTCACATCTGGGGCTCCTCAGCCAGCCACAGTTTGACAATACAATCGGAAAATGTCCAGAAATAGTAGGTAAGCTTACACATTATTACATTTATTTATTTAGTGTGTTTCTCTGTGTGTCTGTGTGTCTGTGTATCTTTGTGTCTGTGTGTGTATATATGTGTATGAGTGTGTATGTGTGTGTATAAGCATGCATGTGTATATGTGTGTATAGATGTGTGCATGTATGTGTTTTGTGTGTGTTTATATGTTTGTATGTATGAGTGTATATGTGTATATAAGTATGCATGTGTGTATGTGTATGTATGCCTGTATATGTGTTTGTATATGTGTGTGTGTATGTGTCTGTATATGTGTCTACATGTATATGTGTATATAAGTGTGTGTATGTGTGTGCATATGTGTGTCTGTAAATGTTTATGTGTATATATGTGTGTCTGTATATATGTATGTATGTATGTATGATGTATGTATGTATGTATGTTTGTATGTATATATATGTGTGTGTATGTGTGTGCACATGCACTTTCATTCCATGTGGTACACATGGAGGTCAGACAACAGCCTCCGTTTTGTGGACTCCAAGGTCAGGCTCAGGTTCTAGGCTTGGCAATAAGGTCCCCACGCCTCTGAAATGGCTGCTACTAAGTATGGCTCCACTTGTTTGTGCCATTGCTGCTGTCGGTGTCACTGTTGCCTGCAGTCCTCCTGGCAAAATCAATAACGTCCTTTAAAATGGGCAGGATGAGAGTTGTCGGTGCAACAACTTGGAGACTCAATGGAGCATTTCTCCTGAAAACCACACAGGAGTAACCCTCCAACAGTCAGAGGCTATGGAGAAATAGACATCACTCACTTGCAAACCTTGGTGGGCGGGGGGGGGGGGAGGGGGGAAGCACTATGCCTGGTAATAGAGCCTTCCCAAATTAGCCTACTCTGAGGGTGTCACCTATTGTTTTGATGGGACGATAAGGAGGAGGAAGAAAGGCCAGAAGATCAAGAACAAATAGGAGAAAGATGTGCTGAAGGGAGCGGAGGAGCAGGGAAGGCAGTCCTGGGATGAGATGGGAAGTTTCTGCAGAGCAGAGCAGACAGAGCAGGCATATTTGAATCCTGTGGGCTGCCATGGTGAGGCACTGGAAACCACAGAGGTATATTGGGTTGATGTACACAGAGCAGAGACCAAGAGATGCAGAAAGAATTGGGGGACCAGGAGTAGAAAGCCACAGTGTCAGAATCAACAGTCCAGGTGAGAGTAGAGGGCAGGGTTTGGACTGTGGAAGTGTGGTGGTGTTAGGGCGAGATTTCAAAGGCAGGGCTGATAAGCCATGGAGTGGGAACCAAATGAACCATCAAAATTTTTCAGCTCAAGCCCTTTGGCTAACGCCCCCATTTAGCAAGGCAGAAGACGCAAATGGATGGATTGGGAGTCTATCGGAAACTCAGCTGCAGATGAAAGTTTAAGATGCTTCTTTGACCTGCAAGAGAAGATCTTAAGCAACCAGCTAAATATACAGAATTCCTCTATCAGAAGAAGAAAGCCAAGTACCATATGGGACTACATGACTGTCAAGGCAGAAATCTAATATGACAAAGTCCAAGGTGAGAGCTGTGGGGTACTCCACGGCTGTACTGGCTATTTTTGTGTCAACTTGACACAGCTGAGTTATCACAGAGAAAGGAGCTTCAGTTGAGGAAATGCCTCCATGAGATCCAACTGTAAGGCATTTTCTCAATTAGTGATCAAGGGGGAAAGGCCCCTGTGGGTGGGACCATCTCTGGGCTGGTAGTCTTGGGTTCTATAAGAGAGTAGGCTGAGCAAGCCAGGGGAGGCAAGCCAGTAAAGAACATCCCTCCATGGCCTCTGTATCAGCTCCTGCTCCCTGACCTGTCTGAGTTCTAGTCCTGACTTCCTTTGGTGATGAACAGCAGCATGGAAGTGTAAGCCGAATAAACCCTTTCCTCCCCAACTTGCTTCTTGGTCATGATGTTTGTGCAGGAATAGAAACCCTGACTAAGACAAATTGGTACCAGCAGAGTGGGGTATTCCTGTGACAACCTGACCATGTTTTGGGGAGGACTGTGGAAGGACTTTGGAACTTTGGGCTTGAAGATCCATTCGTTGTTAAGAGCTCTGTCAGATGTTGTGTAGGAGCTTGGAAGATAATGTTGAGAACAGTGCAGAAGATGGAGGTCTGGTTTGTGAAATTTCAGAGGGAAAATTAAAGACTCTTTTCAGGGCCATTGCTGTTTTTATTGTGAAGATTTTGTAGTTCTGGTTAGCTGGGGCTGAAGAATCAGCTGTGATTAACAAGATACCAGAACTACTAAAGCAAAAACTTTGCATTACTGGGACTATTGATGCTGTTTAGCTGGAGCTAAGAAATTAGCGGTGATTAAGAAGAGACCAGCATCTTGAGGTGACATCTTCTGGGAAGTGTTTTCTGAAAGCACAAAGAGGCTGTGTTCCAGAGATGGGCAAGGTTGTACTCCTTCTGCAGTGGGACTTGGTAATGTGTAAGGGTCACCCAGGTGGTACTGGTTTTGAAGGCATGAAGGGGTCACACAGCAGCTCAGGCTCTGCACTGTGAGAGGCCATGGAAGGCCATTGGTGAAGGTGCAGCCCCAGTTGTAATTGAAGGCCCAGGACTGAAGGGGTCACGCAGTGTTTTGGAGATGCCAGTACCACGAGATGACCACCAAGAGCAGCAGCAGCAGTGGAGTACAGGCATCTGGAGCCCAGAGGACGACGTGTGTGCTACAAAGGGCATGGCTGGAGAAGTGACCCAAGCCCTTGGAGGAGCCCAGAAGATCGTGAGTTGGATCCCAGACGTTGGACGGTTGGAGATTGATTTTTGCTTTGATTGTGACTGTGCCCTGATATTTTCCCTCTTGAAGGAAGAAACTGTTTTAGTGGAGCCCACAGTTAAGAGACTTTTAATTGTAAAAAGACTTTGGATTTTAAAAGAGATGGATATTTTAAAGAGATTCAAATTTTAAGAATATGTAAAGACTGTGGGACTTTTAAAGTTATTTAGATCTTGGGGATGAATAAGAATGTAAGGGTTGAGGCTTACTAGTGATGTGTTTGTGTGTCAAGTTGACAAGGGGTCAATTGTACTGGCTATTTTTGTGTCAACTTGACACAGCTGAGTTATCACAGAGAAAGGAGCTTCAGTTGAGGAAATGCCTCCATGAGATCCAACTGTAAGGCATTTTCTCAATTAGTGATCAAGGGGGAAAGGCCCCTGTGGGTGGGACCATCTCTGGGCTGGTAGTCTTGGGTTCTATAAGAGAGTAGGCTGAGCAAGCCAGGGGAGGCAAGCCAGTAAAGAACATCCCTCCATGGCCTCTGTATCAGCTCCTGCTCCCTGACCTGTCTGAGTTCTAGTCCTGACTTCCTTTGGTGATGAACAGCAGCATGGAAGTGTAAGCCGAATAAACCCTTTCCTCCCCAACTTGCTTCTTGGTCATGATGTTTGTGCAGGAATAGAAACCCTGACTAAGACAACGGCCTACGCTGTCTCCACTGACTGCATATGTACCATGCAGAGAAATATTAAAACCCAGGGTAAGCTTAGCTATACAGCACTCTCAAGGATGAGCCCTGTGGGTGGCTAGGAGGGTGTGTGGGCTGGTAGACCAGTACCTACTTATGGAGCAGAGAGATTCCCCACTGCCCGGGGTACATCACGTCCAGGCACCTAGCCTCAAATTCACCCAGCGGGCTCAGAAGCTCCCTACTCTCAGCAGTATATGACTCCCCGTTTTCACTAAGAAAACGACGGTGAGGGGTGTGTCTATCGGCGCCGCCAAGTCCTTTCCCCGAATCTGTTGGTTTTCGCCTCTCCCCATTATCCAATGGACTCTGTGGCACTAGAGAGAGCAGATCTGTGTCTGAGACACACCATGCACCAGAGTCCTATGACACAGCTGCCGTTCAGGAAACATCTGGGAAATGAAGAAAAACGCATGCTAGTTTTCTCCCAGCTTCTCCTCTCCTCTTTCAACTTATTTTAATGAAAAACACCAATTAGTTTCTTTTTAGATCTTTTTATCTTCTGTCACCAAATATTACCCAGTTCATAATCTTTGGCCCACATGGGGTTGGGGAGCTGCCCCTCCCCCTGCCTCTCTTCATCTTGGGATTCTGATCAATTATATCAACCTAGTACACCTCACATATGTGACAGTCTTGCTTGCTTCACTGTGTTCTTTGGCGGTCGTGGCAGCTCTTTAAATCGTATCTGCACACTCCTATTCTCACTCCAGGCCCTCTGACTCTCCTTCCGTGTGAATGTTACACAGGCACTAAACGTACAGCCGAGGACCGTACCAGGATGACTTGCTCAGCACGACTAAGATATCCCTGGGAAGTTTCTCTACCACAGATAAGCCTCGTGAGACACAGCAGTGGCAACAGTCCTTTGCTCCCTCAAACCTGGGTGTGTTGCCAAATTCTTAAAATCTGGCTGGGTGAGCCACTGCTATCGCATGCAAATGCCATTCTGTCGGTCTGTCTGTCTGTGTGTGTCTCTCTCTCTTTACGCGTGTGTTGGGGTGGGGGCTAGAAAGTCGGGGGTTTTTTTAGAATTGAATGGTCTCCGAGAGAGGTTATATGGTAAACCACACGTCTCAACAAATTTCTAAAAATTGAAATCATAGCAAGAATCGGTTTCAACCTCAACGAGGAAACATTGGAAGTCAACATCGCGAGTTCTGTGCGACAGCGCGGAGTGTCATGTGTTTGGAGGAGGTTCTGCATCGTCTCCTCTTTCAAGGGCACTGCCATTAGGATTGGGAAGCCCCTTTGAGGGATTCTCATCGCTTCTCTATAAGACTGATGACTCGAAGCCCCACCTCACTCCAGCCCCACCCTCTAGTTTCCCTTCTGCTCAGGCTCCACCCCCAGGACAAATGCCCCTGTTCAGAATTCCTTCTCCATCCTCACTGTGCATCTCTCCAGTGGATAACATCTGGATAACATCTGTCCACCAAGTTCGTAAAGCAAATCCTGTCTTAAGGAGCTGAATTAGTTCTAACTCAATGTTCAGTTAAACATTTCTGGGATGTTTGACCTCAGCTTCAGTTAGTTAATGCTTAGTCTGTAAGCTTTGAACCGGCGAAGCCAAAAGAAGAAATGGAAACCCCAATCCAAGGAATATTCCAGATTAAAAGAGATGCAGAAATTTAGTATATGCTAAACGTAGTATCAAAATCGTTTGAGAAGAACTATACTGTTCCCATGAATGACATTAGAACAATAACAAAGAGTATCTGCTCTGTCCTGGACTGTGATAGGAGACTAATAGGGTCAGCACCACTTAGCTGCTGTATGACCAAGTGACTTCTGTAAATGAGAATGAAAGAGGCTATATTTGTGAGGAGACAGGAGGAGTAATGGATTGAGATTAAGAGAGAGTTCCCATAGTAAATCCAGTGGGTCTTATCATTATTTCTACTCCTTCCAGCAAAAGACACTCCAGATAAACCAGCAAAAGCCGCTCAATAAAACGTGTCTGGGTAGTTTTGTTTTGTTTTTTGTTTGTTTGGGGTTTTGTTGTTGTTTTTTTTTTTTTTTGTTTTGTTTTGTTTTTGTAATCTGGCAGGCATCATACAAAACCAAAAAGCAGTAAAGCAGTAAAGATAAAGGTTGCTTTCCTGACTACACACACATGTTTTTAAGATTTAATATTAACTAGAAATGTACAATAAAGAGTTATGGTTCCCAATATGCAGAAATCTGCTAAAAATAAGATTAAAGGGCAAACAGCTACAGAAAACAGGAATGTGTAATTCAAGAAAAGAAGAAAAAGCAAATACTAAAAAAAAAAGAAATTAAGAAAGATTACTAGGAATTAATAAAAGTCAACTTAAAATGGATATGTGGTGCATGCCTGTTATGCTAGCACTTTGTGGGCAGAGGCAGGAGGATTACAGCAAGTTTGAGGCCAGCCTGATCTTCATAACAAGCTCTAGGAGAGCCCACAGCTATGCAGTGAGGCCTTGTCTCAAAACAGTTACAATAAACAAGGAGAGCCATGATTGTACACACAAATGTCTGGGCAACAACAGAGATAGAAATGCTCCTGAGATCACCAGTGCTGTTCACCAGTAAGTGTTCAAGACACACACATCACACTGCTCATTGAGAATCCAGGAGGGCAACCTCACATGTTGACTCCATTAGCTTACAGTGTGCATTGACTCCATCCAGAACCAATTATAACTATATTGTTAGGCTTTTACCCTACAGATAAAACAAACATATCATGTGACCATTCAGAGGAACCGGAAATGTTAAACACCAGGCATCCCCACAAGGGGAAACTCCAGTGTTAGAGGAGGTTAAAGTAGACATATGTATTGACATAAAGGGGTCTTCCAAGATACTGAGTGGACAAGCAAACTTCAGAGCAGCATTTGCACCGGAGCCTCTCTGCAGGAAATGCACAGCACTGGGCATCGTGACTGACCGTATCCACTGATGACTGACGAAGCTAAGCCTCCTGCAATTGACTCCTCCGATAAGCAGCTTCAACAGGTCTGTCCCTGTTCTAGCTAAAGCATAGCACCCTGTCTGGAAGCAGTCCTCCACACAGGTCCTCTTCCCTACCTGTGCGGGTGTGCATGCATGCATGCGTGTGTATTAAATAATGTAATAAATGTACTTATTTAACAGGGTATAACTGTTGGGGTTTGAATCGGTTTTTAATGAAGTTTAGCTGCACATATATTTGCTTGCTTGCTTGCTTTTGTCGATATTGTTCTCTGTTTTTCTTTGTGTATCCCCTTAACTGTTCTTTCCTCTCAGCATGGTCTCTTTGCTTGCTTTTAGAACTGTTAAACTGATACTTCACATCTCAGTTTCTTCTTTATTGGTTTCTTTTCGTTGTGTCCTGAAAGGGCTTTTGCTTTCTTTGATCTATATTTTTCTCTGGATGCATGACCTTTATTCTAGTTAATCCTCCTTTGCGAGCTTTTGATAGTAATTACTCTGTTTACTTTTTGAGAATTTCAATTAAAAATTTACATTTGCACCATATCTGCCAGGAGAATTGACTAGCTGACTTTGTTTTCTGATTTTATTCTAAGCCATGGCAACTAAGCAGCTCTGAAAGAGGTTAACAATGTTTAGGACCCGAATAAGCCTAGGGTGTCCTTTGTTATGTTTAAAACCTGTGAGCTTGTAGGCCCTCAGTGCAGACACTAAACTAATACATTCCAATTGCAATAAGTAACCGTGTCCTGAGTGGAAAAACATATTTCCATTCTTCTGATGAATAGACGCTAAATGTATATGGGAAGTTAAATTAATCCAAAATATCTTAATTTAGTTATGTAGCATAGACGTGTGTGTGAGTTTTTCTGGCTATATATGTAAATGTGGGGGGGGGCATTGGTCAGTCTTAGGTGTTTTCCTTAGGATCTATCCACCTTGCGTTTTGAGGCAGGGTGTCTCATTAGGACTAAGTGCTAGATGACTTAGGCTAGGATGGCTGGCCAGTGAGTCCCAGGGATCTAGCTGCTTCTACTTCCACAGCTGCAGAATTAGAAGCCATTGTCACCCTGCCTGGCTTTTCTCTTCTTTGTTTGTTTTACATCACAGGTATTGAAGATCAAACTCAGGGACTCATTCTTTTCTCAGCAAGCACTTTATTGACTGAGATGTGTGCTTGGCACCTACCATGCAATATTCAAAGAAAACAGCTTATACAGCACATCAGCCCCACATATCGCAAATAGGAAGTATAATTACTTGCAATGTAATTTTAGACTTCATTGAAAGATTATATACTCAAAAATGTGGAGTGAGGACGGACAGCAGCTGATTATGTTAGAGGTCATGGAAGCCATGCGATTGCTTGTTCGGAGTGAAAAACCCAGGGCACACTTTAAAGTAGACTTGGTAGAGAAATTGGCAAATAAGCCACAACCCCTGGTGACTGAACAGCATGTGGATTGCAGCCAACATTTACTGCACACGTGTGTTTTCTAGAATGCTATCGATAAATAAAGGCGAGGGTTGGTTAGTTCCCACTATCAGCAAGACACTCAGAACAGCCCAATGTAGGCTTACATTGAGATGTGAAAGTGCTGTCAGATACTGTGTCCTGGAGACCAATGTCTTGCCTGCTGCTTTGTTAAGTGAGCTAGAGGATGAATTTTCCAAAAGCCCTATGGAGGCGAGTCTACTACTATCCCTGGAAGCAAACAAGGATGCTAAAGATAACGTAAGTCAAAGGTAAGTTGCCCTGTGACACAGCTTGTCACCTATCAAGTCAGTACTTGAAACCAGGTGAGCCACTTGCTAAAGGCCAACCCCTACCTGTACACCATTGTCTCCTCCATGCTTGGTGTTCATATTAGAGTGGACAGTGAGGAACAATCACTGCTGATAACTGCAGACTCGGTAAAAAAAATTCCCACCGAACTTTATTAAACCAAACAGATGAGGAACTTAACAAGAACGGTAAAAAATGCAGGAGAAGCATCTCTGAAATCTGTTTTGAAAGAAATATAAATATATATTTTAGACTTAGAAATATACTATTAGAGCTCCAGTACTTAGCATCATGGCATTGACAAGAAAGAGGCTCAAGGATCACTGGGAAGAACACAGGCTAGAAACAGGCCGGGTACAAAGAGATAACTGGTTTTATAATGAAAACCATAAAGCATCTCTGCATCCAGGAGCGCGGGGGTGTGGGGTGTGGGGGGGGGGAGTTCTGAGTTTAAGGTTAGCCTTAGTTTTATACTTGGCTCTTGCTGCAGCCACTTTGTCTCCACTGTCAGAGTAAGGAGAGCTGTTGTTTGGGTTACTTCAAAGCAACCCAGTTCAAAGGTAATAGAAGGTAAGCAAGACCTGGGAAGCCAGAGAATAAAGTGTGGGGGAAGGAAGACTGGGAAGCCAGGGTCAGCGACAGAGAAAGAAACCCTCAGGTAGGGACAAGGAAGTTTGCTTTAGGGAGGCGTCTTCTCAAAAAAGATGCAAAAACGCTTTGTGCTTTGCTTCCATCTCACTGTGTGCTGTTTGTTTTGTTTTTTATTCTCCCCTCTCTAGGAAAGGTTTCCTGTCCAGAGAAGAGGGCCAAACCTACTGTTCCCATAAACGAGCCCGAGAGTGCACACTGTGATTTCCTTTCAGAGTCTGTAAACATTCAGCCCAGTTCCCACGGGGAAAGCACCAACATTGACACCGGCAGAATGGTGGACAGCCACTCTTTCAGAACTGTACCAAGGTGCCAGACTGGGTTCTTTTCCCGGGATGAAGGAAAACAAAAACATCAACACCCACGGACTTCCTGTGCACTGGAGATGGGGTCCCCAGGCAGGTGATGATGGGGTGGAGGGTGGGGTGGGGATAGGAACAGGTAGACTCTGGGCTGTGCAGATGAAGAGAAGGAGACCGGGAAAGCCATCCACAGTGAGTGCTCTTGTGGCTTAAGTTCCTCTGGACCCTTAGCACCAGTCCCATTCTCTCACATTCTCTCTGCCTTTGATGAAAAACAAACAAGAGACAGAACGGGACTCAAGAGCCCCACAGAGGCCAGTGGTGGCGCTGACCTAGCTCTGCCCAGCAGTGAAAGTAGTGGACCTTCCTAGCCTGGGAACATCCCTCACTGTGCTGAGATATTCCCAGGAGGTGTCAGATGTAGGTGTGGTTGAAAAAGACCAAGAATGATTCTCAAACACAAGTCAACTGGGGAACTCCTGTGACTCATCCCAGGCAAAACAGCAGTACAAGAGACCTCAGCCCCACTCCGGAAACAATATTGGAAGTATAGCAGAGAGGCTATGAGACATGGAAGTGAAGTCTCCACTCTCTCATCTAACTATTTGCCATAACTCGCTTAAAATGAAGCACACAGTTCCTGGTCAAAAGTTATAGGAAACCTTATTGTTGTGTAAACAAGAAAACTGAAAGTAAGATGTAAAAGGTAACCTGACCCCGGTTCCAACTCTGTTTACATCAGGGTTAGGACCTATTGGGGATACCGCCCCCCAGACCCGCCCCCCACCCCCCCACACACAGTTCTCTCCCGACATCCACCACCACCACCACCACCTCTCAAAAGCAGAATGCCTTTGGTCTGCACCTAGCTTCCACTTTCAATTCTGTCTGCTTTGCTTACATCGATCCTCACGTCCACGAGTTCTGAGCTGAAAAACAGCTTGATCTCAAAGCGCTTTCACCATGTCCTGCAAGCAGGTAGCATCTGTCTGTCTGAAAGTAATCCCTATATCTGTGCCTCTGGTCACTCACAAGGCAGGCAGGGAAGATGGAAGCACAGATGAAGAGTGTGTGAACAAGCGGCCCATCAAGAACTGTTACAGGGAACCTGTATTCATGCTCCGGCTTCAGCATCTCTCTGGTACCTAGTCTCAGAGACACTGACCCCTACGCGCATCCTTGCCTGTTAGTGGTGACACTTCCGTTCAAGCAGCTTGAGAGGTGGTACCTGCTCTCCCCACCTGCATAGAAGCTCAGCCCCCACGGGCTGTCTTATGCAGGTGCTCTTCTCTGAGTGGAGAGGGAAGCACCTAGTCCCAGAGAAATGACAGGGACGGGTGAGAGTTAAGGACTGGAAAGTAAGAGGCTGGGGAAAACCATCAACTCCCACTCCCACGGGGTATTGTGAGAGAAACCAAATTGGCCCAAATGGGAGCTCTAACTCAGCAAGTGTTTCCCCAGCTGCTTGAGTGAGAGGCCAGGGGACGGTGAACCTCAAAGCAGGCCTGGACTGGTGTCCCAGCGACGTGCACGCTAAGAGTATCTAGTCTTTTAGAGTTACCCACCAATTAGGCGGCACTTTTCTGGCACAACCTCTTGCGGCTCCTGAGAGTGCAGTCTCGGGAGGCAAAACTAACGCAGGACAGGGCAGAGGCGCGGGGCACCAAAGCTCTCGGCTCGCCCGTCGGAAAGCGGATGGAGGCGGCGCACGGGCAGCGCGGGCACACG
The DNA here is from genome assembly GCF_978045245.1 of Mus caroli. NCBI lineage: Eukaryota > Metazoa > Chordata > Mammalia > Rodentia > Muridae > Mus > Mus caroli. Next base: position 97,711,155 of record NW_028227271.1, on the reverse strand, counting down.
GGTCCCGTACTCACCCGCCTGGCGACCTGCTCCGGAGCCTGGCCGGTCCTCGGCCTCACAGGGGAACGGGCGCGGACGTCTGTCCAGGCGTGTGGAGGCGGCCCCGCGCCCCAGCTATGAATCAACTACGGGGCAAGTGTCCAGGGGCGGGAGTTACGGGAAAGCGCCGGGGGAGGGCCGAGGGGCCAGTACTGTTGCAATTTCCCGTCTCGCTGAGCACTTTTGGCACTCCTGGGACCCACAGGAATTTGCCTCCTGGTCCCAAGGGGATGTAGGGGGGAACGATCGGGACCCTGCGACGGGCGCGGTTCCTGGGACCGAGCGGGCAGCACCGGTAAGAAGGGAAGTGGGAGAGGCCTGGGAAGGAAAAGCTGGTCCTTGAGCATCGTTGTTCTGGAGGGAGAGGGGACGAGCTGCGACCCAGTGCCCCGTGCCAGGTGTCCTGCACAGAGCCAATTGTGATGCCCGGGAGATCCAACCCCAGCGCTCCGTCTGAAAATTACCTGAAATGTCAAACTCTTGGATCAAACTTGTGATCGAGTTGACTTTCGGCGTTCAGAGCAAGACAAACTTGTTAGAACAGAGATCTATGGACTGTGCTTCCTCTACAGGACCTGGAAACGCCCTGTGTGACCACGCCTCCTTCAGCTACAGACCTGAGTTCTTTGTCCACGAAGATCCAAGTTCCTTTCTCTCCTTAGAACGCCATCAGATCTTTACTAACCCAGCACTTGAAAGACATTTTTGACCTCTCTTTATGGCTGCATGGTAAAATGTCCACAGCCACGTCGACTTTGGGAACTGGCACGAAACGATCGCCACAGGAGGTGTGGCAACAAGTTCCACTTGTCGCTAGGCCAAGAAGCCTGGAGAACCGCCCACTTGCACACTATACCTTGCTTCAAGCCATAGTTCAGTTCACATTTGGAAACTACCTACAAGTCACAAATGGAAGGAGACTGAGGGAAATGGCTATAGATCAGAACTTGTGGATCCACAAATCAGTCTTAGAATCAGTAACTGAGGTATTGGGACGCCTCAAAACAATGTCAGAAACACTAGTTACAAAGCCTTACTTTCGTGTCTGTACATGCTTTTTCTTCCTCCCTAATGACAATTGAGGAAAGGATCTTTTTTATTATTATTAAAGATATTAATCCTCTAAATACCTAATACCTAATGGTGCCTCAAAGACTGGAGTACACAGTAAGTATTTGAAGAGAATTAGAAAAAGGTACATCGTGTCTAGGAAATAATGTGTGCTCCTTTGCCACACGCTTTATTACTTACTTTAAATGAGCCCATTAGTGTGGCCATGCCAACATCCTCGGAGCAGTGTGGAGCCAGGTTCTCACCCATTAAAAAGGCTTTTTGATTCTATTTATCTATGAAAATGGTGTGCGGGTGTGTCAGTTGAGCGAGGTGTTTCCTACAGCAGATGCCCATATTAAACAAGAGTCATCGGGTTAATACGGCCTTTGGTTTCCATGCATGTATGTAGAGCGAATTCTCTCGGTTTCCGTGTATGTATATAGAGTGTATTCTCCCCCGGATCTCCCCTGCTTTCTCTGTCCACCAGTGTCCCCCAAGCCAGTTCTAATTCCACTTCAGTGTCATACCTGATTGCATAACTTTATGTATCTATATGAAATCTAGGAACCGCAAATAATGGGGGAAAAAACCTGGTGACATTTTTCTCCCTGATATTGGCTTAATTTGCTTAATGATATTATCTTCATCTCATTCATTGTCCTATAAGTAATATGATTTTTTTCTATGTGTCAGGAAAAAAGTTTGACTGTGTGTGCATACACGTTCCCCTCAACCACTTCTCTACTGTTGAGTGTCTGTGTTGGCTCTGTAGCTCAGCCACCATGAAGAGTGCTGGAATAAACATGGATGTACAAGAATTTCTGTGGTTGAGTTCTTTGGATGAATATCCACTTAATTTAGACTCCTGTTAATAGTATTGTTGGAAAAGACTATGTCAAAATGTAGTAGCAGGGCATGCTTTTATTTTTTTTTTCTTTTATGGGATATTTTCTTTATTTACATTTCAAATGTCATCCCCCCGCAGGGCATGCTTTTAATCCCAATACTTGAGAGACAGACAGATCTCTGTGGGCTCCAGGTCAGCCTGGTCTACATAATAGCTTGTCCAAAAAAAAAAAAAAAAAAAGTAGTGTCTTCATTTAATTCATTAATTCATTTACTTTTGTCCCATTCTAACTTCTTATATGTGTTCCTTTATTCAACATCTGAGTGGCTGTGGACACATAAGCACAATCCTCCCCAATTCTCACCAAAGCCCAGCATGGGAGGGACCATAATTGGAAACAGTGGTCTTTCGGGGTTAATTGAATGAAGAAGAGGTCCCTGTGGGCTAACACAGTGATGTCCGTGTTTATAAGGAGATGTGCATCTGGACATGAACCCCCAGAATGAACACTGTACGTCTGTGAAGACAGACTCTGAACCTATTTTATCTCACACAGGGCAAGGACTGCTGACACCCAGCAGAAGCTGGGAGAGAGGCAGGTAAGAGATTGTCCTGTGAGCCGCTGAGAAGGAGCTTATGCCAATAACTACTTGGCCTCACTCTCCTGGCCTCCAGAGATGTGGGAAGACAGGCTTCAGAGGTTAAATGCTGTCACATTTGTGCTGCTGTGTGAGCCTAGGATGCTCTCTCACAGGTTGCATGCCAAAGGTTAGTTTTTAAAAGAGGCCCAAAAATAACCCGGACAGAAAGATGAAAAATGCCAGTGACTTATTAAGCTGAAGGTTGAAATCTCCATCCTTGCTTAGCGCTGATATAACTGTACGGCAGGAACACAGATGTTATTCTTCTCTTAGACCCCATCCTTGGCTCTCTGGCTGCCTTCTGATTTCTATAAGGAAGCCCCCCCCTGCTTTTCCAGTGTCATTGTCCATTGTCTCTTCGAGACAGGGTTTCACCTGTGAAGCCCTGACTGTACTGGAACTCACTTGGTAGATGAGGTTGGCCTTGAACTCAGAGTCCCACCTGCCTCTGCTGAGGCTAAAGATATGCATGCCATCATACCCAATTCTCATTGCTCTGTTACCTTGTGGGGCTGCTTATTCTCACTTGTCCCCAACAACTTGATGGGTCACAGGATCCTTCCCATGACTGACATTTGCCTCTTCTTTCCCAGTTTCCTACATGACCATGTTCCTTTATGACATCAGTGGTCACTTATGTGCAACTGACCAGACAATATTCGTTCCTACTGTGAGCCCTTCATCAGTACTCCAGACCAGGTTGTTTCCACTTCCGAATCTGTATGCTCTAGTTCAAGGTGGAGGGAGATGGCTTTCAAATATTGTCATCTGGCATCCACATGTCCACATGTCTGTCATGTCAGTCACATCTAGGTATGCTTACATCTATACTCACACACACACACACACACATCTCACACAGATAATATGGAGCCAGGGTCACCTCTGAGGAGCCAGTGATGACTTGGAGTGTGAGTAATGATGCAGAGATGTGGTTCAAGATTCTCCCTGGGGTTAGAGAGATGGCTCAGTGGTTAAGAGCATTGACTACTCTTCCAAAGGTCCTGAGTTCAAATCCCAGTAACCACATGGTGGCTCACAACCATCCATAACGAGATCTGATGCCCTTTTCTGGTGTGTCTGAAGACAGCTACAGTGTACCTATATATAATAAATAAATAAATCGTTTAAAAACAAAAGATTCGCCCTGGTCTCGTCATTATGGGGGTGTATTGATCATCTCTGGGGTGTCCATTGCATACATCCACATGTGAACCAACGGGGGCAAGGGAAAATGAGTTGCTTGAATTCGGTACTAATGGTATTTAATGGAAAGCATAGACTTGTCTCTGGAGTCAACTGCTACTATGTGTCCAGGGGCCTGGAGAACATGGACTAACATAGCCTTTTCCTGGTTGATGAAAAGAAAATTACTCAACTATGGTCATCTTTTCCCACTAGAAGGCTCCATAGCATTTATTTACTATGCTCATGTTATGGAATGCTTAATAAAAATTTTAAAAAGCAAGAAAATGTGTCTAATTTTTCCCTGATGACCTGGAATATTTTCTTCAGATCTTTAGATGTCATTTGCTCGTCACTGGAATATTTTCTTCACGTCTTTAGATGTCATTCGCTCGTCACTGGAATATTTTCTTCACGTCTTTAGATGTCATTCGCTCGTCACTGGAATATTTTCTTCAGATCTTTAGATGTCATTCGCTCGTCACTGGTGCACTGAAGCTTTAAAGAGTATTGCTCTTGTTCGTCCTGACTGACATTCACGGATCTTCTTAAGTTTATAAATGTATGGATTCTTTTCAAATCAAACTTGAGGAATTTTCAGTCAGTGTATCAGTCAGATGTACGTTGGGCCCCCTTGTCTTTCTTGGCTCATTCTGAGACTCCAATTATATATTTAGTAGGCTCCTTGATATAGATTCAAGTGACCATAAAGTCCCCCCGTCCCATCCTTTCTCTGGGCTTCTCAACTTGCATAGTTTCCATTGAGTTGTCATTAAGTCTACTCATGTCTTTAGAACTTCATAACATTTTTAATGACCACGCCCGACACGAATATGGGCTAGCCTTGGGCAAAGGCACTGAATGTGAGAAACTCATTCTGCTCTTTCCTTTAGTCAGACGTAGCCCTCCTGTTCACAGTCGGCTGCCAGCTCCTCACACTTGGTGCCTTTAAAAAGTGTCCTTATTTTACCTAAAAACATCCTTTGTGCTCTATGCTAGGTCAGTTTAACAGAGCTGTTCAGCTGTGACTAGGGGTGTGTGTCTTCACATTTGTAACTTCTAACTCCTTCCTCTCCTAGGAACAGTTTGTTTTTTTGTTTGTTTGTTTTTGTTTTGTTTTGTTCGTTTGTTTGTTTGTTTTAAACTTAGTGTCAGTCAGTTTCCTGTAACTGTAACAAAAATCTGAGATGGCCAACTTATAAAGAGAAGTAATCTGAATGTTTTCACCTAGTGTCAGTGGATTCAATTGATGCCAAAGCCACAGTCATGGTGGGACCTTGACTAAGTACAACCTCTTTCACCTCTGGGAAGCAAGAGAGAGACTGGGGAGGACTCTCATTCTCCACTCTTCCCCTTCCCTTCCAAGTCATGTTCCCAGGGAACAAATGGCCTTCCTTAAGGCATTACCTTCTTCCTGATGAAAAGAAAAAAAAAGAAAAAAGAAAAAAGAAAAAAAAAAAAGAAATTCTCCCTCTGACCCAGGGTAGAGGAAGGACATTCTGAAATCTCTCAACATGACATACTTTTATCCCCTCCATTAAGAGTTGATACAGCTGGGGCTGCCAGTCACTTGACCATGAGACCGCTCAGGGACGCTCATTTCCCTGAAGGCATGCTAAGGAGATGAGAGGAATAATTATCCCCTTAATTAGAAAATGTGCTTTCACCCCCTTTAGCCTGATTCAATGGAGCGGCTTACAGATCTTCTGTGTTCTAACTCCCAAAGGGCAAATCTTCATTTTCCACTATTCTCCGTCTTGGTCACAAGACAAGATCCTGACCGTGCTTGCTCTGACACTCAAGACTCAGTCTTTCTCTAAGGTCACCCTCCTACTTCCTACAGCAGCCACTCACCTCCATCTCTGAACCTGCCTGTTTTCCTTGGATCCTGATAGAAAAGAGTATGACTTTGCCTCTTTTTATCCACACCCCTTCCAGCAGTTTCAGAGATTTATAGCTCACCTGCCCTGTGGTTTCTCTCTCAAATGCTAATAAAACGACCTCTCAAGCTTCCTTCTGAGTCTGTTTTCAAATCCTTTGATTTATGAGATTATGCATCCACAAACTGGAACACTAATGCCCTGTTAACAGTAAGAACTTGTCTTCCTAGAAATTACTGAAGCATGAGCCTAAAGATCAAGGCATAAGTGTTTTTTTTTTTTTTTAAAAAAAAGCATTATTTTCTTCTGAATGCTTTCCTTGTTCGTAGAAACAAACACAGAGTTGTTTAGTTGACTGGTGATTTAGGCTCAGAGGCATCCATGCTTACAAAATCAGAGTTCACCTGCACACAGGTGCCTATCAGAATAATACTGTTTATAATAGTAACTCAAAACGGAGTTTCCGAGCTGTGTGGGTGGGGGCGGGGAGCACACAGCATCAGAGCATAGACAGGGCTATGGTTCTGAAGCCTGGAGGCAGATGGTACTTCTCAGCTCAGTGGAAGTTGATGTTAAACGGGCTGTCGGGAGCCACAGAAGACCTGGAAATTCCTCACTAACTCTTAGGCAGAGGAGTAGCTATTCCAGGTCCAGAGAAAGACTTTAACACAGGAACACAAAGCCTAATGGAGAGGCAGGCCCAGACCCGGCAGAGTAGCCCAGTGTTTGTTAAAAATGAATAAACTTTCTTCACAAAACAATGTTTGGGTTGTTAATTTTTTTAAAAAGCCATCGATTATATATTAAAGGCTTAAATATTTTATTTATGTTTGCCTATGACTACATGGTGCTGGTACCTTTGGAGGCCAGAAGAAAACATTGAGTCCCCTGAAGTTGGAGTTACAGCCCTTTGTAAGACCACAGAAATGAGGACTGGAAACCAAAATCAGGTTCGACAAGACAGTAACACTGAGCTGAATAGCCATCCCTCCACCCCCAGAGACGGTATCTTTTAATTTAAGAGAATTCGTGGGCAATTCTGTCACTGCCCATGGAAATCACCTGAGCTTATCCAAAGAGGAAGTTCAGGATTTCTCTTCGAGATAGGCCATTTTGAGAAATGATGCTTAATGCAGTCCATTATGTCATCCACCTAAAATGGTCTTATCTGAGCCTTTTTAAAAATCTCTGCTTGGACTAAGCACTTAAGAAGGTTAATTTCAAAGTGCAGAGATATCCAGGGTGGACCTCACCTGCCTCAGGTGAGGTGGACACACCTTTGAAAGGAGGCTGCAGCCTTTGAAGGATGCTTAAGTGTTTCTGCTCTGGCAAGGTGCATTCTTGAGTCCTTACGGGCAGAGAAATTGCTGGGTACCAGGTTCATTAGCAGAGGGTTGGCGCCTGGGCCAAGCCGATGGTGGAAAGTTCCAGTTCTAGGAGGCCAAGAGCGTTCCGCTACTGGATAGAAAGAAAAGAAAAGCCCTGCCACATGGACGGAAATCAGCCTAACCTCCCCTACCTAGGGGTACCCTCATCTCTCCTGTGCTGTCTGGGCAAGGACCACCAGCACACAGCAGATCCAGGGAGACCTGAGCCATTCATTCCTTGCCAAGGGCTACATAGAAACTGCTGCGGTTGACCCGATTGACAGACGGTCCGTTTACTAAGGATCGAGATGAACCCGGGACTGTGAAGACAAATAATAGATAGATCCTTTTCTTTTCACGTGTGAACACCTCCTTGTTCCACTCGCGGCGAGTGTCCCGGGGATGGGTAATGTGGGTTGTGAATTCAATTAGGTCCGGATTAGATTAGTAGAGACATGCCTGTGTGCAGGTCTGTGAGGTCTTTTCTTTGAAGGCCTGACTGAAGGGAACCAGACTTCTCCTGGGGTTGAGGCACCTTCACCAAAAAGTCCGAGAGAAGGGCAGCGCTCCTGGACAGCCTGCGGTAGCTTCTGGTTGCTGGATGTTTGTTGAATGCTTCTGTACTGATGCTGCGGCCATCCTTTGTCGCCATCAGAATCCAGCTTCTCCGGTGCGGATGTGAACTCAATTCCTAGCCACAGGTTCTATCAAGCATCCTTTATAGAAAGTCAAATAAAAATAATTAACTGAGGGTGAGCCCTCTTGGCTTCTTGACACAATTTAGTGGGGACATTAAATTGAATTGCCTGCAGCATAAGAAATGAACAGCCACAGCCACTTAGATTGACTGAGGCACTGGCAAGGAGCAGGATTTAGGTAAGTGGTTGCCATCTGATGGGCTCAGATTCGCTAGCAGAGGGGCATTGCAATGGCAAGGATGGAATGTTGTCGATGACTTTTAAAAAAAGTCTGCTGCGTAAGCATCGCTTCATGAATTCCAAGCCCCTGGGCTGTGGTTGTTTATTAACTTCCAGAGACATTTTATTTTGATGTAGTTCAGTTGCTATAACATTAGTCCCCAGGGGATAGCTGGATCTTTTATTTTACTATGAGTGGAAAGATATATCGTTTCTTCTTTTATCTTTTTGTATCTAGGCCGCCCCCAGGAAGAGGCTCCAGGCCCAGAAGTCTGGTCACTTCAGTGAAGTCTTCATGAAAATTCCCCTACAGACCTGCATAGAGGCATGCTTCGTCTTTATCTTCTCTTTGTTTGGAAAAAAAAGAAAAAGCTGACTTGTTTGTTTGTTTTGTTGTTGTTTTTTTTAAATGTGCGATCTGAAGAGTGGACTTAGGTTCTTTCTCAGTGAATTTTCCAAGACCCCTTTGCCTTCTCAAATTACTGCCCCCAGCCTTTAAAATTCGAGTGAGGGAATTTGTTGTGAAAATTTTTATGAGCTCCTTCTCTTGTCAACATGTAAGGAGGTAGGCATGTGACCCTTGGTAAGACTATCCCCCCCGCTGTCAGTGTATGTGCTTCAGCCTATCTAAAAGGCATTTAAAACAAAACAAAACCAAAAATAACCCATAGGCCTTTGCACTGAAGCTGCAAATGACTTCAGTTATTCAGTTTCCCTTTCCGAAGTTTCTTAGGATTTTGTGTGTTACACAAAAATACCTCAAATAATTTCTTTTTATTATCAGCTTCTAAACGCTGACACCATTGCATACACTAGTAAGATCTTGCTGAAAGGACCCAAATATAGCTGTCTCTTGTGAGATGATGCCGGGGCCTAGCAAACACAGGAGTGGATGTTCACAGTCAGCTATTGGATGTATCACAGGGCTCCCAATGGAGAAGCTAGAGAAAGTACCCAAGGAGCTAAAGGGATCTGCAACCCTATTGTTGGAACAACATGATGTACTAACCAGAACCCTGGAGCTCTTGTCTCTAGCTGCATATGTATCGAAAGATGGCCTAGTCGGCCATCAATGGAAAGAGAGGCCCATTGGACTTGCAAACTTTATAAGCCCCAATATAGGGGAATGCCAGGGCCAAAAGAATGGGAATGGGTGGGTAGGGAAGTGGGGGGCGCTATGGGGGACTTTTGGGATAGTATTGGAAATGTAATTGAGGAAAATATGTAATAAAAATATTAAAAAAAAATTAGTTTTCTCAGTAATTCCAGGAGGTTCTAAGAGCAGCCTCGCTCTTTCAGGTCTGTAGAACCCAGCTTCCAAGGGCCTGACAGATTATAGAGTGAGCTGAGGTGACCAGCATCACGGCTGAGCCCACTCGTAGAGCCAGACTGGGCTATAGGTTGTCTGTGAAAATGCACCGAGGTTTTATTTCCATTCTAGTTCATTTGGCTCCTGTTTTTAGTATATCCTTGTGCAGGTGGTAGAGATACCAGTCCAGAAAACTATTGCTCATTACTACTTATCCAAAAATTTCCTTCAGTGGCACAGTAGAAACTAAGTTAAAACAAGAAACCCCAGGGTTGGGGATTTAGCTCAGTGGTAGAGTGCTTGCCTAGCAAGCACAAGGCCCTGGGTTTGGTCCTCAGCTCTGGAAAACAAAACAAAACAAAACAAAACAAAACAAAACAAAACAAAACAAAACAAAACACATTGCTCCAAGTGAGCAAGGGAGTCTGGAAAAACACAGAGCTTTGCTAATAACTAGCAATATATTTTTAGTAGTACAACATAATTTGGTTATAGAATTATGGTTCTGAAGTGTAGTTAACGACAGGAAAATATCAAGTTCAATTGAAAAGAGCAAGAAATAGACTCCCGTCATTCTAAATCTGGGAAAAAATAGTGTTTTACCCACATATGCATGTTTATTAATAAGAACTAAAAGAATGTAAAACATATAATTTATGCTACTTTAGGGAGTAAGGTTATATGCCTGTTTGTGGAATTTATACTAGCAAAGAAATTGCTAAATTATTCTTTTCTTCTGTGAGCAAGTGAGTGTGTATGTGTGCATGTGTGTGAGTGTGTGTGTATGCGTGTGTGTATGTGTGTGTATAGTGTGTGTGTGACTGTATGTATGTGTCTGTGTGTCTGTGTGTGTATGAGTATATGTGTGTGTGTGTATGTGTATATGTGTGTGTATGTGTGTGTATGTGTGTGTGTGACTGTATGTATGTGTCTGTGTGTGTATGAGTGTATTTGTGTGAATGTGTGTGTATGTGTATATGTGTGTGTATGTGTGTGTGTGACTGTATGTATGTGTCTGTGTGTCTGTGTGTATATGAGTGTATGTGTGTGAGTTGTGTGAGTGTGTGTGTGAGTGTGTGTGTGTGTGGTGACATGTGTGGAAGCAAGAGGACAAGTTGTAGATGTCTGTCTCTGCTTTCACCGTGTGGGTCATGGGACTGAATTTAGGTTATCAAGGTCGTGTGCCTTCCTTCACTTGCTGAATCATTTTGCTGACTTCCAGTTTCTGATTGTTTTGTTTTCAGGATTCATTGGCTAGCACAAAACAAACTCGATTCTTGTGGACTTTTTGCTTCATTTCCTTTGGTTTGTTTGCTTGCTTGCTTTTTTATAACTGAAGAGGATATCGTCAGAGGTCCTGGTAGGGGAGCTGACATTTAAACCCCTGTAAGTAGGAAGTAGGAATTTAGCTAGCTGAGGAATTTCTAGGCATGTGTTCAGTCAGCAGAGGGCAGCGCTCAGCTTCTGTGCGCCTCTTTTTCCAAACATCACTGAGCCAACTTGTACACTAGCTGTGCTAAGAATCACAGATTACATTCATTCCTCCTGAAGTTGAAGCCAAAGCCTATGTAGGACACCATCAGCAACAAGGCTCTCTGGATTGTGCAGGTTTTTCTAAACAAAGTAAATAAGCAAGCAGGTCAGGCCTTAAGGAGCTTCAGCCTCAGTTCTATGAAAGGGGAATACACAGCATAGGACACTGCTTTAGCAAGCATACAGCCATGCTTTTGTTTGTTTGTTTCATTTTTAACTTTTTTATTGATTCTTTGTGAGTTTCACATTGTGCACCCTCAGTCCCATTCACTTCCTCTTCCCCTCGTATCCATCCTCAGCCCTTGCAACCCCTCCCCAAAACCCCACATAACACAAAAACACACATAAACAAAACAAAGCATAGAAAACATCTTGTGGTGGAAACTGTAGTATGTTACAGTGTGTCCCACGGTGTACTACTTAGTCTAACATCTTCACTGTGAATGTTCACTGCAGTGAGTCATTGGTCTGGTTTGAAGTCCGGATTCTATGACACTGTCAGTACTGGATCCTCACCAGGACTCCTTTTGTATATTCTGTTGTTGCCCGGTGTCAAGTAGATTCTGCAGCTTTGGATCTATAGGCCCCGCCTCTTGATGTGCTCCAGCTGTTTGTAGATGGAGTAGATGTTAGGGTTTGGGGTAGGCCAGCTCAAGGCCCTGGATCTGGGCCTGGGTGGTAGCTGAGCTGGGCAGCCTGACAGCTCTTCTGCACCCACACCACAGGGCAAGCTCTCCAGCTCTGCTAGGGCTAGGACACCCGATGCTGCCACTGGCAGAAGCCAAGGTCGGCTCTCCAGCTCCAGCTCCATTGTGCTGCCCGGTAGTGGGAGAGGAAGTGCTGCAGCCTGAGAGGAGCTGAGCCAGCAGTCTGTCGGCTCTCATGCCCTTGAGCATGCTCACCCAACACTGTTCTACCAGGGCCAACTCTACTGTACTGCCCAGGTAGAAGCAGGGCCAGCTCTACTGCCTTTGATTGCAAGAGAACTGAGGACCAGGCTAAAGGGTTCAGAGATTCCAATAGGGAAGTGCTTACCAGAAACCACACTTATTTGTAAATCAAGATTGCTGAGTAAAGAAATCATTATTCAAAGTTTCTATACAGGACAAAGAAATTTGTGACAGATTCTCAATAGGCAAAATACAGCCAGCTGGTTAAAAACAGGAAAATTTGCTAAAACTGGCTGTATAATCTACTATATTGGAACAATTTATAGAGATGACCTTTTGTCTGATGTGGATGAGATCCTGTGTTGACAGCTAATACTCAAATGCATCAGGTAGAAAGATAAATCAGTCCGTCTTTAATCAACTTAACTTTATAATGGAGAAATTGCTACTCTCAGAAGCTCCTTTGCTTCCAAGGCAACTCTCTCTGCAAAGATACTGCGGGCAGGATGGTGACATTTCTGCTGTCCACCTGTGCCACCTTTGGAACTCATCTCAGAGCAATGAGAACTGGGAATGGGAAAGAAGAGGAGAAAGGCGCCCCCTTGTGGCTGCCACTTAGAAAGCGGGCTATGGAAAGAATTTGCTTTAAGCATTATTATAGAGAGCAATGAGGCTTAGTCTCCTATCACAAGCCTCCCAGGCAGAGCCTCTGACTAGATTTTGTCCCCTATAAAGCATCCCTTGAAGAATATACTTCAATTTCATTTCACTTAACTGCGAATGAAGTACACGGTACTGACAGTTGTTGAAAAGTAAAGTTCAGAACCATCAAGACAGGAATAGGGAGCTGAACAATGGAACTGGACCCTGCAGAAGACAGACCAGACTCCACTCCTAATACAGCACGGAGAAATAGGACTTCATAGCTAAGATGGAGAATAGGGTTAGCGGGTGGGAAACTGCTGAGGGAACTATCACAGAGTTCTGCTTAGACTGACCTAACCGTGTGCTTGATGAAGACAAGCCTGGGTGACCAGTGTTACTTGGCATGGAAGAGGATATCTGATAAGGCTATTTAACAAATTGCGTGGAGTCAAGGACTCTGGCAAAATCCTCACAGATGACGTAATATGTGAACTTTCTCCCCTCTGAAGAACAGGGGACACATTCAAAATTAACTGTTTAGTCTTTTTCTTTCTTTCTTTTTTTTCTTGAGGGGTGGGTTTAAGACAGGGTTTCCTGGTGTAGCCTGGGCTGTCCCAGAATTCACTTTGTAGACCAGGCTGACCTTAACTTGGAGATCTGTCTGCCTTTGCCTCCCAAGTGCTAGGATTGAAGGCATGTGTCACTGTGCCTTGCCAAAATTAACTTTTTAAATGACCTCAAGTTATAAAAGATTGAGCAAACTGGGAGGATCGCGTGGGTTAGAGAGAACTGGGGTCCCCCGAGGAGTGTCTGTGTCTGTGAAGTGTGCGCCGTGTGCTGGGGATGACTACTGAGCAAACCAGTGACAAATACTGGGCCCCTCAACTCCAAGCTACCTCCATTCCTGTTAGCGCTCATGAGTGCAGGGCTCAGCAGAAAAACAGGGCCTTCATGGTCCATACAGACTGTTTTCTCAGATGTACCACTGCAGAGACACACCGTGTACTAACTGGGAGCCTTGGTAGAGTACGCTTAACCACATAGCTTGAGTCCCTTCTCACGTACCTACCTAGCAAGGAGGATGGATGCAGGCAGAGGTCCAGCCCTTGCTCCACTGGCAGTCTTGAGCCTGGGCTGTTCTGGAAGCACCGTCTTGGTGTAACAGGCACAAAGGTACTTGTGATGGTCAATTTCAGTTGTCAACTTGAGATCCAGAATCACCTAGGAGATGAGTCTCTGGGCATGCCTGGGGGAGGGACTGTCCTGATTGAGTGAGTTGATGTGAGAAGGACCCACTCCCTGAGAGTGGCACCAGATAGGAGAAACCGGGTGGGGCCTAAGCATCCATCCCTTTCTGCTTTTTAATTGTGGATGCACTATGACTGGTGCCTCAAGCTCCTGCCGTAGGACTCCATGATGGATTGTGTCCTCTAACTTTTTTTCTCTTACGTTGGACATTTTACCACAACATCAAGAAAGGGAGCCATTAGAGCACCTTAAGTGCTGGTGGCCTGTGTGTGCAGTGCGCCATCCCTTAATGGAGGTAGGCACACTGGGATTTACTGTGAAACTAATGACAAACATTTTCCCACAGTCCTAGGAGAGTCCCGAGGCGTGTCTCACATGCTTATAGTTGGTCCTAAAATCGAGATTTTAGGGTAATTAAGCTAATATAAATGTTCCATTTAAGATTGTTGTGATAGCGGCTTGTAGGGGCAAGTGCAATTATTATTACCACTTTGTGATGGAGACACAGAACAATTTGAAGCAGGAAAGCTTGGATCTTATAAACTCCCTCACTCTAATGGCAGATCATTGAGAACGGGCATATTATTTCTTTTTTTTTTTTAATTCACTTTTTGTGAATTTCACATCACATATCCCATTCCCACTCATTTGCCAACCCCTCCTTCCACATCTGCCCTCCATGCCGTTAACCTCCTTTCCAAGGAAAAAACCTAAAAATTAAATTTAAATAAAAATTTAAAAACCCTTGTCATAGAAGCTATGGTGTGTCACAGAGTGTCACATAGTACAGCCTTTTACCCAGACAACTTGACTTGCAAATGTCGATTGCAGCGAGATGCTGGTCTGGTTTGAAGCTTCTGTTACCCCATCAGTACTCGATCCTCACCGGGACTCCTCTAGGACATCCTGCTGTTGCTCAGAGTCATGGAGATCCTGCAGCTTTGGTTCGGAAGGACCAGCCCCTTCATGAGCTCCATCAGTTCCATGGTAGGGTACATGTTTTGGTGGGCTAGCTCTGCTCAGGCCCACTCCACTCAGGCCGAGCCAGTTCTCCTTTGTCCAATGTACCGCTAGTAGTGACCGATGATGGGCGTGGGCAGCTGACTGATGAGGGGCGGGGCCTCAGCGCAGCCCAAGAGCATCCACATGGCCTTTGATGGTAACATGGACCACGGACGTTATCACAGACCCTTGCTGCTGCCATGAACCGAGACATGGCCTTCAGTGCGCCACAGACCCAGACCTCAGCATGGCCTCAGGCGGCAGCACAAGCCGCTCACATCAAGCTGTTCCTTACCAATGTCCACTCTCCAGTTCCACCTCTCTTCATAGTGGACAGACCGTTCTCTTTCTCTTCCATCTCTCCACCACATACTTGCCCATCATCATATTGGTGCCCGCCTGCCTGCGTGTGCCGTGAGACAGCAGCTGACGTTTCTAATGGGACAAAGATTCCAGGAACATTGCCAGGCACTGTGTTGTCCCGGTCCAGAGTCTCCAAAGGTCTAGAGACACCAATAATAATTGCTTTTAGATATGATTCTAGCCAGAGGAGACTGGTAACAGGCAGAGGACAAATTGTGGAGGCCATACTAGGAGGACACTATGGTCACTGAGAAGCCAGCCTGGGCAGTGTGGAAGCAGTAACCATCAGCAGGGTGTTTTATGACCTTTATATTCTTCAGTGTTTTGTGAGAGAAAGCTTTTCTGCCATGCCCTCAAGTTCAATATATGGAGGACTGTGAGTTAAACTAACTGAAGGATAGATCGACAGAAGAAAAAGCATGGGCGCTGGGCAGTGGTGGAGCTTGCCTTTAATCCCAGCACTTGGAAGGCAAAGGTAGGCAGATTTCTGAGTTCGAGGCCAGCCTGGTCTACAAAGTGAGTTCCAGGACAGCCAGGGCTATACAGAGAAACCCTGTCTCTAAAAACAAACAAACAAACAAACAAACAGACAGACAGCATGGGAATTTTAGATTAATACAGACAATATAGTGTATAATGGAATATAATACAAAGGAGTTGTTAGAAAAGAAGCAAAACTCAAAGAACTGGTTAGACCTGGCCATTGTTTTATCACCTTACAAAGTCAGGTCATGAGGAAAAGACCAGGAAAGGCCTGGCTGGAACTGGTGGAAGATGAAGGCTGCTTCTGTAAGGTTCGTTTGTAAGTTCCTGTGGTGCCAACTCAGAGAGAGGCCCCTTCACAAAAAGAACCCTTTTACATTTACGCCTTGCCTTTAAGCAGAGAAAGGGAGGGCACAGGCCTCTCCCTGCGCCTGTTGATTTGCTATTGCCTTCAGGTAAAAAATAATTGCTTAACTTCACATATGCAAGAACAAACAAACAAACAAACAAACAAAAAACTAAAACTGTCAAAGTAGCAAATCCTGATCCCCTTCGAGCCTAAAACCAGACTCACTGGATCCCATGAAATCCAGACTAATCAGTGTGTGTGCATTGCACATGGGCCAGGGTTCATAAAAACATTTCCGTGTAAGTATATACTACAGTTTGACTGTGTTCCCCACAATACACCCTCCTCTCCCCTTTCCCTTTCCCATTCCTGCTGCCCACTAATTCCCCTCTTCAGTTTTGCTTCTATCTGCATGTAATAATCACATACATGACTTTATGTTTTATGTAAAATTCTCTACGAGTAGGAGAACATGTGTGATGGTTGTCTTTCTGGGTCCAACTGAAATTCTCTTAATATGATAATCTCCAGCAGCTCCCACTTTCCTTTATTAATCGTCTAAGGCAGAGAGGCTGGGCAGTTCCAACATGTTCACACATGTTTTCTACATGCCTACATCTGGCCTCTTTCACCTCTAGTAGAAGAAAGAGGGTGGGGGCAGTGAGAGGCTTCTGGTTTAGACTGACTACACGTTCTTATAAACTGTCACGAGAACCTGTTCTGTATACATGTGGTTTGAATCTGTCTATCAGGGTTTCAATCTTTTTTTGTTATGGAAACTTGGTGCCCAGTGAAGCGATATTGAGAAGTGGCAGATCCTTTGAAAGGTAGGGTCTATCATAGGATAAAAGTCATGGGGTGCCGCCCCTAGAAAGGTGGTTTTTTAACTTTTACTAGTTCTTTGTGAATTTCACATCACACACCCCAACACCACTCATCTCCACCTTCCCTCATACCCTCTCTCCACCCTTGCAACCTCTCCCTCAACAGAGAAAACAAATAATATCATTGTAGAAGCTGTAGTGTGTCACAGTGTGTCCCACAGTACACCCTTTTGTCCACACTTCTTTGTTTATGTTCATCGCAATGAGTCGTTGGTCTGGTCTGAGGGCTCTGGATTCTGCTACACTATCAATACTGGAACCTCACTGGGGCTCCTCTTGGATATCCTGTTGTTGTTCTGTGTCGTGGAGATCCTATAGTTTTGGGTCTGTAGCATGTATTCCAGGAGTTCATTGATGGGATAGATGTCAGGTGAGTCCATTCAAAGCCTTAGATCTGGACTTGAGAGGTATCTGAGTTGGTCAGCGAGCTGGCCCTCCTGCTCTCACACCCTCAGGCTTGCTCACTAGCTCTTCTGTGCTGCCCAAGCAAGATATAAGCCCACTCTTCCAAGAATTGAGGGTCAGGGCCGGTTCTCCCACTCTCATGATCCTGGGACCAACTCTCCAGGTGGTGACAGGCAAGGAGGAAGGACGTTATCTCTACCTCAGCCATGCCACCATAGAAGATGTGAGTGGGAGGACTAGCTCTCCCACCCTCATATCCTTGTGTCTGGCTCACCTGCAACTCCCACAATGTGCAGCACCCCCTTTCCAGAGGACCGGAGCTGGCTAGGGGTGGGGTCAACTCTCCTGTTCTCAGACCCTCCAGGGTCAGGTCTCCCACAATGTTCAGGTGAAGGGTGGGGCCAGTTCTGCACAGCCCTCAGATGCACATGCCCTTGAGTGGCAGCCTGGCCTTTGGTGGTAACAGACCCCTGCTGCTTCAGGGCCACAGACCCAGATGTGGACCCTAGGAAGATTTGGGAGGCTCACGAAGAAGATTGTTTGGCTCAGGAAATAATAGGACAGTGTGAAGAAGTGTCAGAGAAGAAAGGTTGGCACTCTGGTTAGTGTAGAGAGACAGCTCACCAAGGGGTCACGTACACACAAGGGTGCAGGGGTGGTGACCGCACCCTGGGACTCATCATGTATATCTTCTTATCACTCCTGTATCCGAATGAAGCTGGTCCTGCTCTTACTTCCAGGCACATCATGAGTGCTCAAGTAGGCACACATTTTACAGTACTACACAGCGCCCATCTGCACCATCTAACTTGATGTTATAGTTGAAACCTGGACTTTAGCCCTTGAACTGGTTCTCCAGCTGTTTTTAGTTAGGGTTTTACTGCAGTGAAAAGACACCATGACCAAGGCAACTCTTAGAAAGGACAACATTTAATTGGGGCTGGCTTACAGGTTCAGAGTCCATTATCATTAAGGCAGGAGCATGGCAGAGTCTAGGCAAGCACGGTGCAGGAGAAGCCGAGAGTTCTACATCTTCATCTGAAGGTTGCTAATGGAAGACTGACATCCAGGCAGCTAGGACTAGGGTCTTAAAGCCCATGCCTATAGTGACACACCTATTCCAACAAGGCCACAAATAGTGCCACTCCCTAGACCAAGCATATTCAAACCATGACACCTGTGATGTATTCTTCCATGGCAGAGGAAAAAGCCAGCAGGAAGCCAAACCGTAGACATCTAAAGCTTCTACCTTTCCCAAGTGTGCTTAGCTTTTCCTGGTCAAAGTTAGCCACCTGGCCATGTCCAATCACTGCAGTGGGGAAGTGTGAGCCAGGAGACGACAGAAGAGTTCCTCCTCCTCCTCCTCCTCCTCCTCCTCCTCCTCCTCCTCCTCCTCCTCCTCCTCCTCCTCCTCCTCCCCTCCCTCCTCCTCCTCCTCCTCCTCCCCACCTCCTCCTCCTCCTCCTCCTCCCCACCTCCTCCTCCTCCTCTTCCTCTTCCTCTTCCTCTTCTTCTTCTTCTTCTTTTTCTGTTTATTATTATTATTATTATTATTATTATTAAAAATTGTGGTCTGAGAATGTCTTTCTGCTATTAGACTATTTGCCTAGCATATACAAGACCTTGGGCTGGATCCTCATAACCACATAAATCAGGTGTGATGTCACATGCTTTTTATAGATGTTAATCTCAATCTTCGGTTTCTACCCTGCCTTTGATAATTTAGTTCCCAGATATAGGACACAAAACCTTTATACTTATGTTAGTCCTTAATAGCAGTAGAGCTGGGTAGATATCAGCCTTCTAAGGTATTTTGCCTACTTCTCTGTCAATAACCGTGAGATATGACTGGCATGTTCTGCCTGGGCTCCTCCTACTCCACTAGCCAGCCCTCATGGCCAGTTCTCATGATCCCTTACCACATGGTGTCTTCCTCTCTCTCTCCACTTTCTCTCTTTTCCCTTGGTTCCTCTCTCCAACTCCAAGCCCATGAACCAAAACCCTACCTATCTCTCTTTGCCCAGATACAGGATGTAAGCATCTTTATTCAACCAATAGTTTTAAACTAAGGAGCAAAGTTATATAAAGTCTCCTCTTTTCTGGGGGCAACTAGACCTTGGGGGCCAGCATTTAGCCTTACAATATATAGCAACAGTCCAAACATCAGCACAGGCCCAAATTCCAGCACTTGGAAGACAGAGGCAGAAACATCAGCAGTTCGAGGTCATCCTTAGTTACACAGTGAGTTTGGGCTATATGAGACCTTGTCACAACAATGTAATGAAATCAATTTTAACATGGACTGTAGATGTCAGTCAGCTAAGACTATTTCTCTGCATGAGGGACACAGGCATCTCCCCGTGCTGATGCTGCTTTGCAGGGTGCCTGCAGAGATGACCTCTGACCTGTCTGCAGCAGCTGGCAGGGGACAATTAATAGCTGCCAAATTACCAAACAAATTGGGAAAGGTTATCACGGAGCAATCTGGCTTCTGCAGAGGAAGAGAGAACATTCTAGGAATAAGCTGGACACCCGTCTGTCTGGCTGGACACCCGTCTGTCTGGCTGGACACCCGTCTGTCTAGCTGGACACCCGTCTGTCTAGCTGGACACCCGTCTGTCTGGCTGGACACCCGTCTGTCTGGCTGGACACCCGTCTGTCTGGCTGGACACCCGTCTGTCTAGCTGGACACCCGTCTGTCTGGCTGGACACCCGTCTGTCTGGCTGGACACCCGTCTGTCTGGCTGGACACCCGTCTGTCTGGCTGGACACCCGTCTGTCTGGCTGGACACCCGTCTGTCTAGCTGGACACCCGTCTGTCTGGCTGGACACCCGTCTGTCTGGCTGGACACCCGTCTGTCTGGCTGGACACCCGTCTGTCTAGCTGGCGAGAAGGCCTTTCCAGATGGGTGGGAATGTCCTATTTAAAACCTTTAGTGTGCTAAAGCGCATGCGAGTATGGTAAGGGAAGCCACAAGCTGTAGACACCACTTCTCACAAACCATGATGTGTTCTTCCATGGCAGAGGGAAAAGCCAGCGGGAAGCCAAACCATAGACTTCTAAAGCTTCTACCTTTTCCGGAGGCACTGAGGGCTCACACACTGATTACTATTAAGTCTTCCCACGGGAAACTTTGATTTTCTTTCCCTCTGAAATGATTTGACCTGTTCTTCCTGCCACCTTCGGTAATTGTTAACTAGTCAACGTATGTATGGTAATCTTAACATTATTCTGCTTACATCTAAGGAGTTCTGATTGACAGCTACACCCTGTGTGTATTTAGGATGTGAAATTCTGTGAGGATTGCATCTATCTATACATTATTAAAATTTACTTGAGGCCAATTAGCCTATCATTCCTAGATTTATTTTCTTCTTCAGTTATTTCCTCCTGCAGAAAACTTTGCTTCATTCTATCAGTTGTTAAATAAAGTCATTGTGCTGAACACGACAACTCCAGAACATATGCATGTCATTAAAATGATAGATTAGGACCTTTCATAACCACACGCACAGGCGCACGACACCCAGACACCCAGACACCCAGACACACAGGCACACAGGCACACAGGCACACAGGCACACAGGCACACAGGCACACAGGCACACAGACACACAGACACACAGGCACACAGACACACAGGCACACAGACACACAGACACACAGACACACAGGCACACAGACACACAGGCACACAGACACACAGGCACACAGACACACAGACACACAGGCACACAGACACACAGGCACACAGACACACAGGCACACAGACACACA
The DNA here is from genome assembly GCF_978045245.1 of Mus caroli. Lineage (NCBI taxonomy): Eukaryota > Metazoa > Chordata > Mammalia > Rodentia > Muridae > Mus > Mus caroli. Next base: position 97,690,337 of record NW_028227271.1, on the reverse strand, counting down.
GACACACAGACACACAGACACACAGGCACACAGACACACAGGCACACAGACACACAGGCACACAGACACCCAGACACCCAGACACACAGGCACACAGACACACAGGCACACAGACACACAGACACACAGACACACAGGCACACAGACACACAGGCACACAGACACACAGGCACACAGACACACAGACACACAGGCACACAGACACACAGGCACACAGACACACAGGCACACAGACACACAGACACACAGACACACAGACACACAGGCACACAGACACACAGGCACACAGACACACAGGCACACAGACACCCAGACACCCAGACACACAGGCACACAGACACACAGGCACACAGACACACAGACACACAGGCACACGACACACAGACACACAGACACACAGACACACAGACACACAGACACACAGACACACAGACAACACACAGACACACGACACACACACTGCATGGCACTGGTGCAGAGGTCCAAGAACAACCTGGTGGAATGTCTTTCTCCTTCTACCTTTCCTGAGGATGGATTGACCCCATGTTACACAGCAAGTGCTTCATCCACTGAGCTGCCATTGGCTGGCACCAACAGTTTTTTACTTTTAGATAACAAACCCACTCCTTACCTCGTACTGACTGTCACCTACATTTCTCTGATAGCTGGTGATATTGAGCATCTTTTCATATACCCATTGGTTGTATTTATGTTTACCTTGTAAAGAATGTCATTTGTGGTCACTGTATGTAATCATGTCATATATAGATAAGAGATTTTTAATGTTCCCTATCTAACTTGGGCATCTTTATTCTCTCAACCATTTGTCCAGCTAAGATTTCTTTGTGACACACACATACACACACACACACACACACACACACACACACACACACACACACACACACACCAACCCTATGCAAACAGAAGTGATGAGAGTGGGCACTCCTGTCCCCTCCTGATCATAGAGGAAAGGGCTCAGCTTTTCACCATTGAATAGAATTCTCTCTGTAGGTTTATCTTGCTTTTGCTTAATTTGTTGAGACTTCTGTTTATATCGCAACAGGATGTTGAATTTTGTTGAGTGTTCTTCCTGTATCTTTTGTGATGATCATATTTATCCTCTGCTCTGTTAATGTGGTATATTGCAGTTACTGAGCACAAACCCTCCTGTGAGCTGGAGACTGTTTCCACTTGATCATTGTATATGGTCAGTTTCATATGTTGGTGAATTGGGATGGCTTGGGGTTTCATGTAAGGCCTTTTTCATTTATGTTTTTCACTAATATTGGTCACTTTTTTTTCTTATAGTATCTTTTGGCTTTGGTCTCAGAGAAATTAATTATGTTTGGGGACAGACATAGACTTTTGCTTTTTGAAAGAACCCAAGAAGAACTGCCATGGGTTCTTTTAACACTTTTGGAAGAATTCAACAGGAAGCTGTCTGCTCCTGGGTTTTTCTTTCTTAGGAGATTTTTAGTTACTGATTCAGGCTCCTGCTTATCACTGGTTTGTTTAGATTTCGTCTTTTTTTCAAGATTCAGCCCTCAAGTTTCTAGGACTTTTGCCATTTCTTCTAGGTTGCCTAACTTTTGGCACCTGCAGAACGTCCTCTTACAATGCTTTGCACCACTGCAGTATTGGTGGTAGCCTCTGCAGTATCGGTGGTAGCCTCTGCAGTATTGGTGGTAGCATTTTCCCTTTTTTTTTCTAATTTTATTTGGGTTGTTGTAGTTGCTGCAGCTCAAGTTTTGTCACTTTTGTTTACATTCAAAAGTCCATTCTGTGTTGATCCTTTCTATTGCTTTTCCCAGTATTTATTCAGTTACTTCTACTCTGAACTTTATTTCCTTTCTTCTCTTTAGTTTTTTTCTTTTAATGGTTCATTGATTTGTGAAGTTAGTTTGTATATTTCTCAATACAGGCAAAATCCATGTAAATAAACTTTTCTTTTAGGATTGCCTTTGTTGTAGCCTACAAATTTTGGTATAGCTTTTTTCTAGCTTCTATCTATCTATCTATCTATCTATCTATCTATCTATCTATCTATCTATCATCTATCTATCATCTATCTATCTATCTATCTATCTATCTATCTATCTATCTATCTATCTATCTATCTATGTGAAAGTATGCACACAAGTGTATTGGTGCATATGCTGGAAGCCAGAGGAGTCTGTGGGTTATCTTCTATCTTTTTTGCCTATTTAGGCTCTCTCCCTGAATCTGGGGGCTACTTACCCCTAGACTGGAAGACATTGAACCCCAGAGATCCTCTTATCTCTGTCCCTCCTGGAACTGGATGGAGTTGGAAGGACTTTCCAGGATGCCCAGCTTGTTAACTGGGTGCAGAGAGCCAGAGTTCAGTTTTTATAGTTTCAGAGCAAGCATGGTTAACTGTTGAGCCTGTAGAGCATCCCTAAAAGTGTTGACACCATGAAAAGCAAGGGGAAATTCAGACACTGTTTCAGGTACTAAGGTGACAAGAGATACAGTATGGACAACACAGGATGCTGGGACACGCCGTTGGTTATAAAGATGTCACACTGGGACTTAGGGATACTTGAAGAGGACCTGAGAACTACATAGTAGTTCCTGTCAATATCATTCTCCTAATTTTTGAGGTCGTATTTAGTTATGCAGAACACTCACTTTTGTAGGAAGTACATATAAAGTATTGAGTTATCCATATATTTTGTAAACTAACCTGGCAACTGGCAATTTATTCTTAAAGTGGCTCATGATAAAAATGCATATTACTCTCTCTATACCAGAAAATGTTCTGTTTGTGATTATGTCAATCATTCTAACAATTTAGAGCATTCCTCCTTGGGTTTCCTTTAAACCAGAGTGCCTGTGATTGGTGCCTGTGATCCAGAGTGCCTGTGATTGGTGCCTGTGATCCAGAGTGCCTGTGATTGGTGCCTGTGATCCAGAGTGCCTGTGATTGGTGCCTGTGATCCAGAGTGCCTGTGATTGGTGCCTGTGATCCAGAGTGCCTGTGATTGGTGCCTGTGATCCAGAGTGCCTGTGATTGGTGCCTGTGATCCAGAGTGCCTGTGATTGGTGCCTGTGATCCAGAGTGCCTGTGATTGGTGCCTGTGATCCAGAGTGCATGGGATTGGTGCCTGTGATCCAGAGTGCATGGGATTGGTGCCTGTGATCCAGAGTGCATGGGATTGGTGCCTGTGATCCAGAGTGCATGGGATTGGTGCCTGTGATCCAGAGTGCCTGTGATTGGTGCCTGTGATCCAGAGTGCCTGTGATTGGTGCCCGTGATCACCCTTTGGGAAATCCTAGACTTGATAATTTTCCTGATTTCTTAACTGCATCCATTTCTCTCATTTTCCAGAATTTAGGAGAAAAACAGAGGGAAGGAGGGGAAATGTTAATGAGAAGGTTCTGGGAAGGTTTTAACTAAACATTCGGTTTGTTTCCGGGGCGCAGGTCCTCCAGGACACCAGAATTCAGGAAGTGGCATCACTCCTGGGAGTATGTCCTGGCCCAATCAATCAAATCAAATCAACAATCAAAGCTACAGTAAACAATCAAATCAAATCTTTGCAACTCTATCGAGGCAAGAGAAAACAAGAAGGTCATATCTGAAAGGGAAACCCAGAAGACACGCCCAGCTTTCTAGGAGGACCAGTCTCACTGCCAAGTGCTAGAAAGGCATAGAGACCTCTGCTCTGCACACAGAGTTGGAGTGGGGTGTTCTTTGATAGCAGCAAGGAGCGGTGGTGTCTTTACAGATCGGTGGCTTCAGAGTGCACAGCCCACTTCCGGCCTAGTCTCAATGGCTTCTTTGACAGCACTGGTGTGGTTTCCAAAAGAGATGGGATTCCCACATTTCCCCAGAAAATAAAAGGATACCCTTGCAGTCCCTGCCAGACAGCAAGGGGTGCTCGCTATCAAGCTCACAGGGCCGTGCCACTGGAATCCCCTGGACGGCACCTCTCTATTCCTATGTTCCTTGATGTCTTGATGTACCATGCACTGTCACACAATCAGATAAATGACTGTAAACGTGGGTTCAGTTTTCTTGGTAGTAGAAACTGATGTGTTCAAAACTGCCATTGGTTCACTTAGCTAAGAAACTGTCTTAGTATGTGAAACAAATTATTTTCAGATTCCTGGGCCTGATTCCTTGTGGGATGTTCTCTCTCTCTCTCTCTCTCTCTCTCTCTCTCTCTCTCTCTCTCTCTCTCTCTCTCTCTCTCTCTGCAAGAGAAGAGCTATTATTGTAACTAAATGTTATGGGGCCATCCAATGTGTTTGACAGGGGAATGCTGTTATTTCTAACCTGAAAAATATGAAGCAGCAGAAGAATCTGTGGTATTCACTGGGCAGATAGAGGTCTCAAGGAGTTACAAAGGCCACCAGAGCTATAGAATCACAAAGCTGTGGCTGTTCTCAGACAGGGAAAATGCAAAGAAAACATTCTGTGAATAGTTCTCTAGGGCAGACCTCTGCTCCTTTTAATAAGCAGATGAGGTGGGGCTCGTGCTGACCATAATTAGATGCTGAAAGCCACCTCTGGGATTCAGACAGAATGATTCTACACATGTATGTTGCTTCAGACAAGTCTTGCCACTCATTGGTCGGAAATTGTCTTCCATCAGAAGGTCCTGTAGAGCTTCAGTTAGTTAGGAATGGCCACATTCTTACACAGCTTTGGTTTAGATTCACTTAGGCAAGGGATACTGTAAGTTCCTATACAATGGGTGTGCATGGGAACCATGCCGCATCCTTCCATGGAGAGAGCTGCTGAATGTGATGCAGGAGAAAAGGATAATCACCTCAAACCTACTTTGACGAGTAAATAGACACAAAGAAAGTGCTCTCTGTCTTGGACACTCGGAATATGCAGACAGGAAACATATGCAGGAAGCCCTGTTTCCCAGGAGAATCAAGACCCACCACCCAAGAGCATTCTCAAGACACTCCCCGCCTATCATCCTATCACCCCACCCTACCCCACACTGACCTGAGATCGATCGGGTGAAGAAGGATTCTCATGCTGGAGGTAGCAGCCTGGAAGTCTGGGATGACTCAGTGAGTTGGTTTCTGCTTTGTTCTGAAGAGGATGAGCAATCTGAAGGCAACTGAATGCCTGTTGGCTTTTACTTCCTGAGAGAGAAAACAGGAGTCCAGACAGCAGTTGACACGCAGATGATTGCGCGCTATACTTTTTATTGTCTTTAACTTTACACACATTTTGTTGTGTATATTATTTTGTTTATAGGAGAAATTCAGAAACATTCCTTTAAATACTGTTAATAATTATACATATTTGTGGAGGGTAAATTTGGCATTATTTTCATTCTTTGGGGTATCAAATAACTAAAAACTACTGAACATTCACTGTGTTGGGTGTTAAGCAGTTTCCATGCAAAAATCCTCTGAAAATTCCCTAAGATGAATTGCCTTTGCAGATAGATAAGTACTGCAAAATCTTTTGCTGTAAGATCCTTGAGGCAGTAAGTTCATGCCTTCCTTCATACATTGGGACAATGACATGAAACACCATAACACGGCCATCTGATTAACAAAGATCCAGAAGTGTAGTACAGTATATATTATATTGTCCAAGATGGGGGGGGGAGGGGGTCTAGGTGCTTTTGTGTGTTTTGGTTAGGTGTGCATGTTGGTAGGACCCTCTGGGGTTGGTAATTTGACAATACACACATGCTCAGTATCTCACCAACTATACTTTGGGGGATTCACCATCCGCCCATGGATGTAAACTCCCTTTGTTGAGTAGTAGTGATCACGGCAGCATTATTTGTGGTTGCAAATGACTGGAGAGAAGCTTGGGTGTCTATAAGTAATGCACAGATTATATAAATCACTGTCAAATAAATCATTGCAACCACAAAATGGGAAAAAGCATGAGAGAGACATCGACTAAAATGAGAATATCTCCAAGACATAAAACATGAATAAAGCATGCTATAAAATGCTGTAATGTGCTGTCTTCCACTGTTAGTGTATAATAGAAAAAGGAGGGAATGTACAAACTCGGCTGGTTATTCTGTTCCGGGCTATGGAGTCCCCTCTCACCATTCTCTAACAACTGCCCATTCTAGGAGGACAAATTCTGTACTCTGAATATGATGGGAATTTAAATATCAGTGGTCTCAGCAAGCTGAAGTGCCCAAGTGAGGACGCCTCAGTCTCACTTGGGAGAGAGAAGAAAGCAATCACAAGTGGGGAGGGAGGGAGGGACTTGAGAAGGATAGTAGATGGGGAGGGGGGAACCTGATCTGATACTGGGTGAGAGAAAAGGACTGAAGCCTGCAACCTCAGGAAAGAGGAGGTTGGGGGACCCCCCACCCAGAGTGCACCAGAGTCCTGGGAGGTGAGAGACTCCCAGGACTCACAGGGAGGGACCTTTGATGAGATGCCCAACAGTGGGGAGAGGGAACTTATAGAGCCCACCTCCAACAGGAAGACAGGACATCAAGTGAGGGATGAGGTTGCCATCCCACTGTCACACCTCTGACCTGTAATTGTGTCTGTCTGAAAGAATTACAGGGATGGAAATGAAGAGGAGCCTGAGGAAATGAAGGTCCAGCAACAGGCCCAAAGTGGGATCCAGCTCAAGGGGAGGTCCCAAGGCCTGACACTATTACTGAGGCTATGGAGCACTCACAAAAAGGGATCTATCATGCCTGCCCTCTGAAAGACCCAACAAGCAGCTGAAAGAGTCAGATGCAAATATTTGCACCCAACAATGAACAGAAGCAGCTGACCCCTGTTGTTGAATTAGGGAAGACTTTGAGGAGTAGGGTGATCCTATAGGAGGACCAGCAATCTTCATTAGTCTGGACCCCCAAGATCTTTCAAACACTGGACCACCCAACAGACAGCATACACCAGCTGATAAGAGGTCCCCAGCACACATACAGTAGAGGACTTCCAGGTCTATGTTCATTCAGAGATGATGCACCTAACCCTCAAGAGACTCAGGCCCCAGGAAGTTTAGAGGTTAGATGGGGTGGGTGGTGGGGGCATCCATGTGGAGACAGGGTGTGGTGGGGAGGATTTGTGGGATGTAGAACAGTTGGAGGGTGGGAGGGGAGGGACAGGGAATGGAATATGGAGTGTAAAAAATGAATTACAAATAAAATTAAATTTTAAAAAAATCAGTGAGCCTAAGTCAAACCAGCCTAGATGCTGCTGTAAAGTTATTTAAATATATGATTAACATTTGAATCAGTTCATTTTGAGAAAAGAGAAATTACTCCTTATCCTGTGAGTGGGCCTCCTCCAATCCCTTGAAGGCTTTAAAATAACAATGAAGAACTGGGTTTCCAGTTGGTTCAGAAGAGAGTGATCCCGTTTCAGCTTGGATTGGGGGTTTCTGGCTTCTTGGAGTGACTTTGGCTCACCAAGGGTCATTGCTCACGTAGTTTGTGTTGGACAGCCTTTACTAACTAACATCTTGCCTTCTCTCTTCGACACATCCTTACTGCCATTCTCAATCTAGACCTTGCCCCAACTTTCTATCCCATTGCCCAGTCAGGCCTAGAAAATTCTCCCCGCTGCCAGCTCCTACAAGTTACACTTCCATTTGTCCTGTTCACTTGTTCTTGAATCACGTATTCATTACTCTCTCTTGAAATTGCCAACAGATTTTCTAGTTGGTTTAATGTACATTAAAATTCTAAAGAGAGCCGGGCGTGGTAGCGCATGCCTTTAATCCCAGCACTCGGGAGACAGAGGCAGGGGGATTTCTGAGTTCGAGGCCAGCCTGGTCTACAGAGTGAGTTCCAGGACAGCCAAGGCTACACAGAGAAACCCTGTCTCGAAAAACAAAAACAAATCAAAACAAAAATCTAAAGAGAAACACAATATCAAGCAGGGCGGCATTTCTTTAACTTAGTTGCTCTTTATAGGTTTATTAAGACCTCTGAATGTCAAGAAGAAATTTAAGATTCTTCATATGTGTGTGTGTGTAGTAGTAGTAGTATATTATTATTATTATTATTATTATTATTAAGGACTACCAATGAAGCAAAACATCTACACTTAATTGTGAGATAAGCTTGTGTTCTGCTCTAAAAAACGCCTACCCCTTCATCTCCGTGATGCTGGTGCCGAATGTGGCTGTGGTGTGTGAATACTGAGGATATGTTTAACACATGAAGTTAAGTCTCTATTAAGGGATTGCTTGCAATTATGGAGGCCTAAGGAGATTAAAAGGTGGATGAGATCTCACCAGAGGACACGTGCTTAAAGGGGGAGCAAGGGAACATTCATCCCTCCTCCAAGTCAACAGGGTACAGAGATAGACTACTTATGGTACTTTTCAAACAGGCAAGGTCTCCAAAAAGTTTATCTCCTGTGCACCTCCCCCCCTCCCCCAGAGGAAACTGAATAAAAAACAGAAATGAAAAGAAAAGGACACAACCGCTCCTAGGTATGGTGGAGGAGGACGTTTATTGTAGATATAAGGGTGAGTGTAGGTAGAGACAGACACATCTGGGAGAGGCCAGAGTGGGCGTGGCCAGGCTGAGCTGGACCTTGTAGGGAGAGGGGAAACAGAGAGGGAGAGGAGAGAGAGGAGAACAAAGAGGGTGGTGGGTAACCAAAATGTCTCAACTATAGAGGGAAGAGCCTCTGGGGGAAGGTTTGAGCCACCAGAATAGGAAGATAGGAAGCAAAAGATCTCATGCAAGAAAGGCATACAGGAAGTCCTTGGATTAATGGAAAGGGAGGTGTCCTGCAAGCAGGAAGCAGGGCTAGGGGTTGATCCCTCTAAACAATTCCTGTCCAGAGGGCTCTAGAAGTTTCTATTTCAAGATAATGAGATTGGCAGAGCAATTAATTTCCTCCACTCTATCTAAAGAAGAGCCCGGGGGAACGTATGCAGGAATAGACTGATGGTAAATTCGCAAAGGATAAAGCAAATGAAAAAGCAAGACAGATACGAACTTCAAGGACAGAAAACATGAGGGCAAGAAGGCAACTACGCAGATGACATCGTTTATGTGTGCCATTGTCACGTGTTTGCTAAATGACTCCACGTCATTTAGTGCTGGTTTGATAGGTGGGTGACATGTGTACTCATAGATGAGCAAGCACCATCTTTAGTCAGTCTTTCCAGAGAAAAGGCCATGGTCCATGCCTAAAACAGAATAACAGAAAAAAAAAAAAATCTAGGCCCCTCCCCCACCTCCCACCCCAGAAATCCAGAAAAAATATATCAAAGGAGATGACCCTAACTCCTCAGATGCTGAAAGTTGGGAGGGCAGGGGAGGCTGCTTTTTCTCCAACATCTGCAGAGTAGGAAGAGTTCTATGGAGAGCAGAGGCTCCCGTGCATGCAGCAGGTTGATAGTGATCAGCACATGGAGAAGCCTAAGGGGTCCCAGGCCTGGAGGGCACCGTGGGATGGGCTGGGGAGGTGTCTGGGTCCCATGCCTGGAGGGCACCGTGGGATGGGCTGGGGAGGTGTCTGGGTCCCAGGCCTGGAGGGCCACAGTGGGATGGGCTGGGGAGGTGTCTGGGTCCCAGGCCTGGAGGGCACAGTGGGATGGGCTGGGGAGGTGTCTGGGTCCCAGGCCTGGAGGGCACCGTGGGATGGGCTGGGGAGGTGTCTGGGTCCCAGGCCTGGAGGGCACCGTGGGATGGGCTGGGGAGGTGTCTGGGTTCCTTGCCTTGAGGGCACCGTGGGATGGGCTGGGGAGGTGTCTGGGTCCCAGGCCTGGAGGGCACCGTGGGATGGGCTGGGGAGGTGTCTGGGTCCCATGCCTGGAGGGCCACAGTGGGATGGGCTGGGGAGGTGTCTGGGTTCCTTGCCTTGAGGGCACCGTGGGATGGGATGGGGAGGTGTCTGGGTCCCATGCCTGGAGGGCACCGTGGGATGGGCTGGGGAGGTGTCTGGGTCCCATGCCTGGAGGGCCACAGTGGGATGGGCTGGGGAGGTGTCTGGGTTCCTTGCCTTGAGGGCACCGTGGGATGGGATGGGGAGGTGTCTGGGTCCCATGCCTGGAGGGCACCGTGGGCTGGGCTGGGGAGGTGTCTGGGTCCCATGCCTGGAGGGCCACAGTGGGATGGGCTGGGGAGGTGTCTGGGTCCCATGCCTGGAGGGCCACAGTGGGATGGGCTGGGGAGGTGTCTGGGTCCCATGCCTGGAGGGCCACAGTGGGATGGGCTGGGGAGGTGTCTGGGTCCCATGCCTGGAGGGCCACAGTGGGATGGGCTGGGGAGGTGTCTGGGTTCCATGCCTGGAGGGCACCGTGGGCTGGGCTGGGGAGGTGTCTGGGTCCCATGCCTGGAGGGCCACAGTGGGATGGGCTGGGGAGGTGTCTGGGTCCCATGCCTGGAGGGCACCGTGGGCTGGGCTGGGGAGGTGTCTGGGTCCCATGCCTGGAGGGCCACAGTGGGATGGGCTGGGGAGGTGTCTGGGTTCCTTGCCTGGAGGGCCACAGTGGGATGGGCTGGGGAGGTGTCTGGGTTCCATGCCTTGAGGGCACCGTGGGATGGGTTGGGAGGTGTCTGGGTGAAGTAGGTCTAAGAGCAAGCAAATGAGTCTGCTCATGAGTGTGTTTGTGTTTTGTTGTAGGAGTCGGAGAACAATGTCTTTTGCCCTTCTAGCTTTGCGTGGTAATATGACACATTGCTAATCCCAGGATTGCTATCCTTCATTGGTTACTCTGCCCAAGATGGCTGCCTGTAGGAACTCTCGTTCCCTAAACAAGAGGAGACCTGCAGGTTCTTGCAAAGGCAAGGCTTACGGTTACCTGTTACATCCATTTCCACACAGATGCACTCACCCGATATCCTTTCCAAGTCTGTCTTAAGGAGCTCACTTTAATAGACTCAGCTAATTAAGGGCCATTAAACTTTCTTAGGAATGTAACCTCTAGTTTGAGCATTGTTCTTAGGAGGAAATACCATATCCCTGGTGAGGGAGAGTCCAAAAACTCATTGATTAACCAATTTGCTTCTACCTGCTTGGTTATCACTGTCAAATTGAAGCAAAACTAAACTGAGCACAACTCAGCTTGAGTATGAAGAAGGCAGAGACTTCAAGACCGGCTTGAGTCAAGTGTGAAGAGATAGAAACTGCTTCAAAGGGCCAGCCAGGGAAACAGCTTTGTTTGTTTTTAGATAAAAAGGCATAAGGAAGGAAAAGGCTTCATTCCCCCAGGAGGCTGGATGAAGGAACAGGAGCTCATTACGGAATGGAATGGACTCTGAGTGAGGCAGGCACCTAAACTGGTGTTCTAGCGGATTGGATTGTTCTGAGCTGGAACCAGCCAGATACCAGGAGATAGAGCTGACTGGGACTTGGCATGTTCATGAACTGACATGTCTGATGAAGAGGCAGCTAAAGGACACAGTGGGACTTATGTGTCTGACTTGGTTAGCAAGACCTAGTGCCACTCTGACTCTTGTATTTCTACTCACATTTGCTTGTGACCTATCATCATGCTCACAGATGAGTGGATCACTCACTCAACCCTCGAGAGAAACGTCTGTCTGTCCTACATAATGATTAACACAGAGGTGCGCACCCAGTCACGAGAATACAAGAGTGCTTATCTCTTAATGAGGCATCTATATCACACACCCACTCTGACTCAGGGGTCATTGTGGAAGAGGGGTGGGAAGATGGTAAGAGCAAGAGGCGTAGATAACTGCCCTACTAGGTTCTGCCTCTTTTCCCAGGTTTCTGGGGCACCAATGGCGGGCCACTGGAGGGCTGCAGAGCAAAGTCTTGGAATAGGGTCCACATCCCTTGTCTTCCTGCTCTGACCAGGAAGAGGAGATGGCAGTCTGGGATGAATGCTGCGGTTTCCTGTCTCCTCTCTGGGTACTTGGGCGCCTAAGGTGTACCACTGAGAGTCAGGAACAGGTCCGACAGAGGTCTGCCTTTCCCCTCCGGGTCTATGCACAGGTAGGGAGGAGGCAGAGACCCGGACAAGCAGAATCAAGTCAGATTGAGAGCTAGGGCACAGTATACGGAGGTTCTGGAGGGGAGAAAGCCTTTCTCAGGAGTCTTAGGACTCTTTAGTTGCCATGTATTTGTATGTCTGCTTCTGTACTCTGTAGTCTTTGGCAAGAGCCCGTTGGAATATTTTCTATGACATTCCATACTGTCCTAAGTGTGATAGCAGCTAGAAAGATTTTAATCTCCGGGAGAAAAGTTTTCCCATATTCTTCTTTAAAGTGTCTATTCTTGGTCCTCTGATATTTTATTCGACTGCTGGGATTAACTTATGAGTTTCCTCCAAAGCTAATGGGAACTCTGGAATTTTACTGAATACATGAAGTCATATGTCTCCAGGCATACACGCTCACAGAATCGACGAGTTGTAGAGCATTGCATTTCACAAGGTCTTTTTGGCTCTTCACCAGCTCCAATCTGTCACAGTCTCACAACGCCACGGAAGGAGATGCTGTGCTCAAGCAGCCATGAAAGGCTTTGTTTATAGAAAGCTGTGATAAAGTGAAGCTTTCTTGGATTTTGATATTGCTTTTACCAGAGTAGATTAATATAAACCCGCAACTAGACGTAGAAACAGCCACTACGTTTATAGCAGCAAACAGCAGCAGCAGCAGCAGCAGCAGCAAAAGCAAACAGCAGCAGCAGCAGCAGCAGCAGCAGCAGCAGCAGCAGCAGAGTCCCCTTGCATTTAGTACAATGTATCTTTTTCTTCTATTGGGGATTGAAAGATTTGTTTCTCAGAACAAGGAGTGCCAAACCAATTGATGTAAGAATGATAACTATGTGGGATAACATGGATGCTAGTGAAGTTGAACAGTCAGAAACATGCTTGCGGACCTGAGTCCTATCTTCAGAAACGTGGCTTTAAAAGGACTGGGCCTTGTGGCATGTGCTTGTATTTGTGGTGTTGGAGAGGAGACATGCAGATGCTAGGAGCTCACTGGCCAGCCTAGCCTAGTTGATGAGTTCCACGTTGGTAAAAGATCTTCTCTCAGTCAATCAGTTAATAGCACACCTAAGGTCTCTGGCTGCGTGTGTGACACACACACACACACACACACGATTGGTTTTACATAGACTAGCCTGCTCTTAAAATCCATCTTAATTTGTCTTGAAGTTAACTTAGCTATAGCGGAAATTGTCATGGCAACTTACGGCTCTACTACACAGATGAAATTCATCATTTTTCACAGCCACCATCTTGGCCATGGAAGCTCAAGGAAGCGTTGCACTTGGGATTCAGTTCTGTTTTACATGTTGATGTGTGCAGATGTCATCTGAAGATAAAGTGGGCTTTCCACACTATTGTTTACAATGCTGATGTCTTTCTCGTAAAATCCTTCAGACATTTGCTATAGGAGAAAGGAATCAACTCCTAAAGTTGCATTAGAATTATATTTTTGTGAGGCACTGATTTGAAAACCATGGGACCACAGTCAATGGCAGTGACCAGAGGCAGGCTTGCATATGCATGGAGTGAAGGTAGTGTTTTCATTTGACTGCACAGTCAGTTTGATGGGCCGATAATAGCTGGCTCTTGATCATGTTAGCATGATCAGGAAAAAAAAATCACTTTTCAAATTGGGTGTTAATTCATATTTGCATAACTCTTTGTAGCTGCTAGTATGCACGGAATGAAAGGATCTCTGCTCTCAAGTTGGACAAAAGAAAAATAGCTCATTCCTGTGGGACCATTCCAGGAAGTTCACAGACTCAAACCAGGGGTGGGGTGGGGCTTTGAAAATGATCACAATAGAAATAACTTTGCCTGTCATTACCAGCCAGTCTGCTATCCCTGATTGACAGCTGGTCAGCTATCCCTGATTGACAGTTGATCTGTCAGTTATCTCTAATTATCAGTTGATTAGTCAGCTGTTCCTGATTGTCAACTGATGAGTCAGCTAGCTATCTGGGATTGTCAGTCAGCTTCATGAGCTAAGCATCAGAAAAAGTAGGTTTCAAACACGTTCGTCTTTTAGCCACTGTGACAAATACCTGGGGGGGGGGGAGGGGGCAACATGAGGGAGGAGGGTTATAGCATGGTGACAGAAGGGCATGGTGGAACAGAATTGTTCATGGCATGGCAGTCAGGCTGAAGAAGGGCGACGTTTCCTAATTTTTTTTTAATATTTTTTTATTACGTATTTTCCTCAATTACATTTCCAATGCTATCCCAAAAGTCCCCCATACCCTCCCCCCCCACTTCCCTACCCACCCATTCCCATGTTTTGGCCTGTACTGGGGCATATAAAGTTTGCGTGTCCAATGGGCCTCTCTTTCCAGTGATGGCCAACTAGGCCATCTTTTGATACATATGCAGCTAGAGTCGAGAGCTCCGGGGTACTGGTTAGTTCATAATGTTGTTCCACCTATAGGGTTGCAGATCCCTTTAGCTCCTTGGGTACTTTCTCTAGCTCCTCCATTGGGGGCCCTGTGATCCATCCAATAGCTGACTGTGAGCATCCACTTACGTGTTTGCTAGGCCCCGGCCTAGTCTCACAATCCATCGGGGCTCTCCGCCTACACATACAGCGTTAGCGATGCATGCGTTTAGTTTTCCCCGTTAGTCAATCCTATCTGAAAAGCCCTTCACTGAAGTGCTTTACTAATCTGCTTGGCACTTCACCCTAATCAAGAGAGCGATCAAGGTTAACAATTCCTATGAGTCTCGTAGAGCCCCTTGCATGAAGACATCACCTAGAATTCAACACGACCCGAGAAAGAAAAGGAAAAGAGAAAAAAGAAAAGAAAGGGAAGGGAAGGGGAAAGATAAAGGACGTTCTGTCTTGTCATTGATTTCACGGGCGCATCACAAGGTGGAGTCGAGTTCTGCACTGTCATGGAGGTGACCAAATATGAGAGTCAAGTTTGTAGAAACAAATGCTTGCTCTCCTAAGTTTGGATTAGAATTGCCTTTGGGCAAAATTCCCTCATTAGCGTCGAATAAATGTTTTTCCATCATGAGCAAAAAAGATTTTATACAAATTCCATTTCCCAGAACTCCGTGAAAGAAATGGAAACTCCCTTTTCTGATGTTACAAAACAACTTCCCCCACTAAACCTGCTTTCTCCTTATCCCCCAAGTTCACTCTGCGTCTGCTAGGTGGCGCTGCAGGCTAATGCATGGGTCCCTTAGCGCCTCGCGGGCGGCTGTGTGGGAGGCTAGGCAGGAGGGAAGGAAGCAGCTGCCACTGTTTCCGTCCAGTTAGGATATCATCAGCACAGTGGAAGGGAGGAGACCTGCTCTTGCCAAGACTTGGCTTCTGTCAACTTAGGAATCGCTCATCATCTTCTGGATGGATCACAGCTGGCGCTGAAGGGGCTTCTGGACCGCGGGCTTTGTAATTCTTTGGAGAGATTCTGGGGGACCCAAGCTTGGTGAGAAAGGCTGTGGTTTTCTTTGTCCGAATTTCCAAAAGGTGTTCTGTAACTTTGGAAGAAAGACTCAAGAATGAAAGGAAAACATCACAGTTCAAAGGTTTGGGGGAAACCAAGCTGTGCCCTGCTTTAACTGGTTCCACACAGTGTAAAACAGTGGCTTTCAGACTATAATTTGGCCTGAATGCTTGTATTTTTATAAGGAGTATTCTGCACCATTTTGAGAGCACTTGTCTCTGCCTCTCCTTGTGCATATAGGTACCACAACTTGTCCACTACTGCCTGCAAAGGACAGACTGCTAAGTCATAAAACTTAGTTTTTAAAGGGAAAGGAGATATCAGTTACAAAGTTAACATAGTAGATTGGCATGCATGGGCACATAAGTACATTCAAACCACATCAGAAAACTTGGGCCCAAGAACTTATCAAACACAACCAGACAATGGAAGCGTGCAACACCCTCACCGGGATCCCACAAGCAGGACGCCTAACTGTGGTCTCCCACTTCCCACTCAACCCTGTAGCCCAGGCTCAGACCTGCAGCAGCTCTTTTTGACTTGGGGTTCTTTGACATTTTTTTCTAACAACCAGCAGTGGCTTTCTTTGTATCTGCCTCACCTTTCTGTCTCCACTAGGGCTTCTTGGAACTGCAACTCCACCCCCACCCCCACCTCCACCCCCCTGCTTTGACCTTTTTGACCCTTTTGTTGCCATTCTGTTATCTGCATATATACAGAGAGATAAAATTACTAAATGCTGTGTAACGTGTGACCCAAGAGTTAATGTTAGCGATTAAGATGGGAGTAAAATATTTCATGTTTGTCAATGGGCAGCTATCAAAGGCCATCAGGACTATTAGGCTAACTGCAGCTGACAAAAACAATACAACCTGTGAGTTTATGGTTATTCAATAAACTATGACATTGTAAAAAGATACAAACATGTCTGTCTGCGTTTCTGACCTAGTGTTCTCAAAGCTGTACTGATGCCCAATTTTCTAAACCAGGTCCCGGGTGGAGGGCAGAGATTCCCACTTCAGTCTTTTCCTAAGCAACGGATGCTTCCTGCTGCAGCAGGACCTAGGACAGCCTTTCTCACTCTCTGCTGCTTCCTGCTGCAGCAGGACCTAGGACAGCCTTTCTCACTCTCTGCTGCTTTCAGATTAAGCTAGGGTTGACTTCTGGAAAAGCATAGAGGTAGAGTTTGCTGCCCTGTGTGGTCTGGAGGACCCTAGAGTATCTAGTGACTTAAAAGACTCCTTTCCCACCTTGATGAGGTCTGGAGCTCTGAGATTACTGACCTTAACAAATTAAAGACTCCTTTAAATGTATATAATACAAAATATTGCATATATAAACATATACATATAAATCATACACACACACACATATATATACATATATATATATATATATATATATATATATATATATATATATATGAAGGTTTTAACTGGAGAAGCAATATGGAGGTGGTCAGGAAAAACCCTGGGAGAACCAGGGCCTTGGTGGGCCTGGGTAGGCAGGATGTTCACCCAAGCAGAGACCACAAAGACAGATTTGCTGCCTGGGTAGCAGTGTGCCCCAAAGTGTTTGTGTGTAGTCTGTGCCTGTGTCCAGGTTTGGGTTCTGGCTCTTTCTCGCCTCTTTCATTCTCCCTTCCAGTCACGCCTGGGGGAAATGGTGAGGTCTGTGGGTTGGATTTGAAAACTCAGGACTGAGGAGGGGCCTTAGGCAGAGGGAATATCGGCATACATTCCAGAAAGAAGACTTCCTTAAGACACAAAGGTTCCCACCCAGAGGCAGAATACACACTCCTACCCACTGTAGAGAAGAGAAGACATGCCAGGAGACACCGAGGAGGAAGGAAACACTACACAGCAATGTACCAAAGGTCAGAGCAGGGAGGAGGACAAAGGTTAGGGAAAGAGTTCCAACAGGAGCTTGCAAATGAGAGTGCGTGTGTGAGCACACACACACACACATACACGAGAGAGAGAGAGAGAGAGAGAGAGAGAGAGAGAGAGAGAGAGAGAGAGAGAGAGAGAGAGAGAGAGAGAGATTGAGATTTGTAGCCACAAGAAAGTAAAGAGAAATACTAAAGTCCAAAAGTAGAGGCCAGGAAAGTAGCCATCAAAATGGACACGTGTGGGTTTCTGAGCTGTTCTTCTGATACTGCCCTAAAGATATTTGTCCGGCTAGGCATTGCTACATGCCATGTCCATCCTGCAATCTATCTGTTTCAACCTCAGGGACCTGCAGCCCTTCCTACATTTATCTCTGCCACAGCAACGATAACTTCTTTTGGCAGTAAACATCAGTAACCTTAAGTGCCATGAGTCATATTTTCAATTTTTTAATTAAATTATGGTCTGGCTGCAGTTTGATTTATTTCAGCCCAAATTAATTTAGAGTTGAGTCCACATAAATTTACATGGTATATTTAATACAGTGTGTGATTGTTCGGATTGTAAAGCCTGGTAGATTGATACAGTCTCCTAGCAGGCAGAGCGGTAGGAACTGCAATTAAGGGAAAGGTTTACCTTACTCCCGAAACTATAGTCATGGAGGAGATCTGCTCCGTTCCTAGGAAAGACGGGGGGAGCCTACAAGTGTTCCCCAAGTCTCCACGTTAAAAGTTGTAGCAATATGCTAAAGCTGCACTAAACCTAGCAGTGATGTGTTTCTTTCCCAGAATGTTAGAGATCGTAAATTCATCTAGGGGGAGAAAAACCCATCTGACTCACGAAAATCTACTAAATCCTATTTTAAACAGCGAGAGAGTGAGTCATGCTGAGATGGCGTTCCTAGAATTCTGATAAAAGAAAAAAAAATGTCACATTAATTAATGTTCCTGAGAAAGGGTCACAGCTTACAGGAAATGAATTGGAAGGCGACAGGAAGAAAGGGTGGGATACTGAGTGCTTTGGATAAAGGCAAGTGACAGCAGCCATCAGAAAGATTTGATTTGATGGGAAATGCAGGGATGCAGGGTAGGGCAAGAGAAGCAGGGGGCCGAGAAGAGGATAGAAGTGGATGATGGTGGAGACGCTGGCTGGAGGCTTGGAGCGCAGTGGGAGGAGCCTAGTCAGGAAGCAGGGCCTGGGGAAGAGCTGCGATGCCCTTTCTCCTGGTTGCCTGTTAGCCAGGTGATTTGGGGCATGGAATTTTCTAGAACCTCTGAATGTTGAAGGGGATTCAATGGACCTAGCAATTCAGGTAACTCCCTTGACTGAGTGGCCCCAAAGGGTCAGTCAAAGAGGTGAGTTCTGCAAGAGGCAGGAGAAGCGGCCTCCGAGTACACGGGCTGGAGTTCAGATGTTCACTCTTCAGTCGCCTCGGGGGCGAGGGCAGAGAGTAGAAAGAGACCGCAATTCCGCAGCCTGTGCGGCTCAGCTGCTTTGTCCTCTTCCTCCTTGGGAGTGTCATCGTGCTGGGTCACAGTCCGTTTCCACACAGAACAGACCCAAAGTGCCATACAGAACCATACAGAATTATTTTTTTCTCTCTTTTTTTTTTTTTTTACAAAAGAAAATATTACATCGATGTATGCATTTGTGTGGATGTGTGTGAGCGCCAGTGCCACACTGGGCTTGCCGGAGTCAGAGGACAACGTGCTGAAGTTGGGTTCTCTCTACCGTGTAGATCTTGGGTACCAACCTCAAGTCGCCAGGCTTGGCACCCAGTGCCCTTCTCTGCTAAGCAACCTCTCCCCAGCTTACTCTTCGTTCCCTCACAGACGGGTTGGTGAATGGGAAACATTTGCAAAGCTCTAAAACTCAAACCAACCAAGCTTTATTCTCTGTCTAATGGACTTATTAGTCAGAAAGAAGTCAGTGTTCTTCAAGGAAATCTGGGGGGGGGGGTGTCCTGCTTCTAGCAATTCCTGAAAATCCTCATAGATTATTAATTTTCCTGGGAGTGGGGAGGGCTGTAAGGATGCTTGTGGGTTGGCCATTCCAGGAACACCAGCAAATCTATCTGCAGAAGGTAGAGCTGGCTGCTGCTTCTTCTATTGGGGTGCTTTTGCCGTGCCAATTGCACTGTGCTGGGAACCGGGGTGCAGAGGAAATGATTAGTGTATAAGTGGTCAGGAGCTGCAACTCCCTAAAGGTTGGGCCAACATGTGCAGACCCCAAGGAATTGGGAAGAATCAGCAAAATCCTCCTTCCTGCCTCCTGCTTGACAGGGGTGCCGTGGATGCCAGGGTGTATGTGAAGAAGAGAAATGGAGGGTGTCTAAGCACCATCTGCCAGGCCATCAGGAAACACTGGAAAGTCCCATTTGCATGTGATACTGTTTTTGTAAGATGAGCGGCTTGACTGAATGAAAGTAGGGTGCCAAGAAAACTTGAGTAATGCTTCGGAGGTGTCTTCATGGGAGTCAAGACTTCTGAGCCACGACTAACTAGCTGTCAGGGCTTGGACGAGTCATGTTATTTCTCTGAGTCTTGGATTTGCAGAGAGACTGGACTGCTTTTATTTATTTATTTTCATAATCAGTGCAAGGCTGCTTGGCTCTCAACTATCAGCCAAGAGTTCTAAGTTTCATTTCTTGTGTTTTGGATCCACCCTAAAAAGGAAATACCCAAGTAATTGATCCACACACACTCTGACCTGCTATTTATAATTTCTTGATGGAGAACTTATTGTAACTTATTACCTCTGTGCTCTCTAGTAGAATCTATATTTCCAATGATATCATCTTGGTCATGACATTTTTATATCTAAGTAGGCTGTAAAGCCATGGTTGGCCCTGGTTAGTGTATGTTAGAAATAGACATGTGGTCTCTGTTCCCCTAAACCCAGTCCTTAGGGCCATTAGTAACTTTTCAACAGAACACCAGCTGCAGCCTCTCCTCCTCTGTCCACACTTCCTGTGGATCTCACAGACCCTTTCCCACCCCCGACTCCCAATACCACACTGCAGTGGCCAACTTGGGCTGACATTCCCTGCTCAACTGACAGAAGGCCAGGTAAGCTGCCCAACAGACAGCCTTCTCCATTCATTCACTCGGTTCCCCCAGATCCAGTCTTCAATGTTGTCCCTAGTGTTGTACCAGAACACCAGTTGCAGTCACCCTTTCCCCCATCCCCCATCCGTGTACTCTGTAGATGCTACATTCTCCTGTTGCCCTCCCCTTCCCCCAGCCTCCAACACCAGCAAGCATTTCCTGTGAATACAGCAGCTGACCAGGTCAGTAAAACAGGCAACACACAACAAACAAACTCTGAAAATTCAGAGGGGAAACCGAAACCAAGTAACAAAACACCCACCCAAGAAAGACAAACCCAGAAATGAGAACCTAGACCTATACTCACCTCCAAACCCAGATGCCTAGACACTAGCATAAGAACACAGTCAATAATAGCCATAGCAGAATGTCTCCATTAGAGCCTAGCTGTCCTATCACAACAGGTCTTGAATATTACTCCAAAGCTGAGGCACACGAAAAAGATCCTAAAATTAACTAACTAAACGAGGATGACAGAGGATCCTAAAGAAGACGTGAATAGGTCTCTTAAAGAAATCTAGGAGAACACGAACAAACAACCAGAAGAAATGAGTAAATCCATTAAACAAAACCAACAAACAGTTGAAGAAATCGAATAAAACTCAAACTGAGGGAATTCTGGAAATAACAAATGTAAGAGTGTAAGCAGGGACTACAGAGGCTACACTAACAGAAGACAAGAGATGGGAGAAAGAATCTCGAGCATTGAAGATACTATAGAAGAAAACATCCAGGAAAATTCAGACACTATAAAAAGACCAAACTCAAGAATGACAGGAATAAAGGAAGGAGAAGAGTCCCAGACAAATGTCGAGAAAATATTTTCAACAAACTTCTAGATAAAAATGTTCCTAACCATCCAGCAATACCTCTCCTGGGCATATATCCAGAAGATGTCCCAACCGGTAAAAAAGACACATGCTCCACTATGTTCATAGCAGCCCTATTTATAATAGCCAGAAGCTGGAAAGAACCCAGATGTCCCTCAACAGAGGAATGGATACAGAAATTATGGTACATTTACACAATGGAGTACTACTCAGCTATTAAAAAGAATGAATTTATGAAATTCCTAGCCAAATGGATGGACCTGGAGGGCATCATCTTGAGTGAAGTAACACAATCACAAAAGAACTCACACAATATGTATTCACTGATAAGTGGATATTAGCCCAAAACTTAGGATACCCAAGATATAAGATACAATTTGCTAAACGCATGAAACTCAAGAAGAATGAAGACCAAAGTGTGGACACTGTGCACCTTCTTAGAATTGGGAACAAAACACCCAGGGAAGGAGTTACAGAGACAAAGTTCGTAGCTGTGATGAAAGGATGGACCATTTAGAGACTGCTGTATCCAGGGATCCGTCCCATAATCAGCTTCTAAACGCTGACACCATTGCATACACTAGCAAGATTTTGCTGAAAGGACCCAAATATAGCTGTCTCTTGTGAGACGATGCCGGGGCCTAGCAAACACAGGAGTGGATGTTCACAGTCAGCTATTGGATGTATCACAGGGCTCCCAATGGAGAAGCTAGAGAAAGTACCCAAGGAGCTAAAGGGATCTGCAACCCTATTGTTGGAACAACATGATGTACTAACCAGAACCCTGGAGCTCTTGTCTCTAGCTGCATATGTATCGAAAGATGGCCTAGTCGGCCATCAATGGAAAGAGAGGCCCATTGGACTTGCAAACTTTATATGCCCCAATATAGGGGAATGCCAGGGCCAAAAGAATGGGAATGGGTGGGTAGGGAAGTGGGGGGCGCTATGGGGAACTTTTGGGATAGTATTGGAAATGTAATTGAGGAAAATATGTAATAAAAATATTAAAAAAAAATGTTCCTAACCTAAAGAGGGAAATGCTTATAAAGGTACAAGAGTCTTACAGAACACCAAATATATTAAGTCCCCACTCCACATAACAACAACAACAAACGAATTTTAAAAGCTGCAGGAGAAAAAGACCAAATAACATATAAAGAGAGAGCTACTAGAATTATATTTGATTTCTCAACAGAAACTCTAAAGGCAAGAAGGGCCTGAACCAATGTCTTGCAGACTCTTAAGAGATCACAGACTATTATACCCAGCAAAACTTTCAATCATCATAGATGGAGAAAATAAGATATTACATAATAAAGTCAAATTTAAACAATATCTATCTACAAATTCAGCCCTACAGAAGATATGAGAAGGAAAACTTCAATTCACGGAAGTTAACTACATCTATGAAAACACAGGAAATAATCTCACACCAGCAAAATCAAAAGAAGGGAAACACACACCCTATGTACCACCACCACCACCACCAGCAGCAGCAGCAGCAGCAGCAACAACAACAAAAAGGCTACAAACTCATGTAAACTCAACAACTCTCTAATAAATGATGGCTAGATCATGGCAGAACTAAAGGAAGAAATTAAAGACTTCCTAGAATTCAATGAAAATGAATACATAACATACCCAACTTATGGTACACATTGAAAGTGGTGCTAAGAGGAACGTTTATAGCACTATGTATTCACATAAAGAAATTGGAATGATCTCACATTAGTAACCTGAGAGTTCTGGAACAAATAGAAGCAAATGCACCTAAGAGAAAGAGACAACTAGAAATAATCAAACCCAGGGCTCAAATCAATAAAAATAGAACCAAAGAGAACAATAAAAAGAATCAGTGAAACAAGAGTTAGTTCTTTGAGAAAATCAATAAGATAGACAAACTCTTATCCAAACTAACTCAAAGATGAAGAGAATATCCAAACAAAGTCAGAAAAGGAAAAGGAGACGTAACAGATACTAACAGAAATCAAAGAATCCTTGGGTCATAATTAAAAAGACCAGAAAATCTAAAAGAAATAGATAATTTCCTTGATAGGTACCACTTAACAAGCTAAATCAAGATCAGAACTCTCAACAAAGGAATCTCAAACGGCTGAGATATACTTAAAGAAATGTTCTACATACTAATTAACTATCAGGCAAATGCAAATCAAAACTACTTTGAGGGCCAAACCTTGGTAGCATACACCTTTAATCCCAAATAGGCAGATCTTCAAGGCCAGTCTGGTCTACAAAACAAGTTCTGGGACACTCAGGGATGTAACACAGAGAAACACTGCCCCCCCCCAAAGAAAACAAAACAAAACTTACTTTGAGGTTCCATCTTACACCTATCAAAATGGCTAAGATCAAGATTAATAACACAAGTGACAGTTCATGCTGGTGAGGATGTGGAGCAAGGAGAACACTCCTGCATTGCTGGTGCGAGTGCAAATTTGAACAGCCACTATGGGAATCCATATAGTAACTCCTCAGAAAACTGGGAATTGATCTCCCTCAAAACCCAGCCATGCCACTCTTGGGCATATACCTAAAAGACACTCCATCCTATCACAGGGACACTTGTTCAACTATGTTCACAGTGGCTTTATTCATAACAGCCAGAAACTGAAAATAATGTAGATGTCTCTCAGCCGAAGAAAAGCCGTAGTACTTTTACACAATGGAGTGTTACTCAGATGTTATCAACAATAACAAAAAGTGATATCATGTAATTTTTAGGCAAATGGATGTAACTAGAAAAGTCATCCTGAGTGAGGTAGCCTAGACTCAGAAAGACAAATATGATATGTGCTCACTTATAAGTAGATAGTAACTGTTAAGTAAATGATAATCAAGCTACAATCCACAAATCCATACAGTCTAAGTAATGAGGATGGCTCTAAGGGAGGATGCATGGTTCTCCCAGAAACAGGAAATAGAATAGATTTTGAGGGTTAACGGGGAACAGAGAGGATAGAAACAGGAGGGGTCAGGTTGAGGGGAAGGGATGGAGGAAGAGTTTGTGAGGAGAAACGGCTTCAGCTGGGTGGTATTTGGGGGCAGTATGGAAATCTAGTGCAATGAAAACATGTTGGCATCTGTAAGAATGACCCAAGTTAGGATCCCTAGTATTGGAAGATAGGAGTCTGGATTGGCCATCTTTTGTAGCCAGGCAAGACTTCCAGTGTTGGAACTGGGACACCAACCCAGCCACAAAACCTTGGATCCACAACCTGTCCTGCCTGCAAGGTGGGCTGGGGCAATGGTGGCACAGACCATGTGTCTCAGTCCCTGAGAAGAACCCTGGCCCTGCCTGGATGCCCAGGAATCTGAGACTAGACAGCCTAGAGACCTGGGGCAGAACCAAATGTGACTGGCAAAGAAAAAGAAAATCAATGAAGTGCTTCCTGATGTTATTCTGAGGAACTCATAGACCAGCGCCTATACAGCCGTCATCCGAGAGACTTCATCTGGCAGCATATGCGAGCAGGTATAGAGACCCACCGCCAGACAGTATGCAAAGAAAGGGCAGGGGGCTGCTCTTTTCTGAAAGAAACTGGGAACAGGGGCGTGTTCACAGGAGACAGAGGAGCAGAAGGAGGAAAACTGGTCAGGAGATATTGTATGAGAGAAGAATCTATTTTAATAAACTTTAAAAGGCTGTTTATAACAGAGGAAAAAAAAATCACAAACAAGAAACCAAGACTATGCTTTGGCTGTTTTCAGTCTTGTAGATCCCCAGATCTCAAAAACAAAATAAAACAAAGCAAAGCAAAGCAAAACAAAACAAAACAAAACAACCTCCCCACTAACAACACCAACCACAAAACAACAACAACAACAAAACTAAAAGAAACAAAGAAAGAAAAGAGTGGACATTTTAAAGTAGACATTGTCACTAAAGCTGGATTGCCAGTATCTAACAGGAAAGGCAAAGATGAGAATAATACACATCCAGTGGGAGTACAGGGAGTCTTAAGCAGATACTTGGAGAATAGACAGGCGAGGAAACCTGGTAAGAGGGGCCTGGCCCTGAACTTGGCGGATATGCTCATTGTCAAATCCCACCATTGGTTTCTTCTCCTGATGGGTATGAAGAGAAGAAATACATCACCTTTTCTGGTCTAGCTATTCCTGTTTGCATGCAGATGCCCTGTGGCCTAGGACCCTAACGCATATCTGTGCCATTACTCGTTCTGATGGGAGATGCTTCCCACTTCTGAACTGAGTCCTGAATTCATAAGCAATGCTCAAATGAATCTCAAAGATAAAGTACTCCTTGGAGTTTCAGATTTACAAGGCGTGGTAAGGGAGGCAGCAACGAGGCAGCATCCTATCTTGTACCACTTTAGATGCAGATAGCCATATAGGGAGAGAGCATGTGCGTACATGCACGTGTGTATGTGTTTTATGGGGTTCCCATAAGGAGTTTCCTGGGAAATTGGGATTTCTCAGGGATGGCTGGTTCTATCTGTCAACTTGAAAATAGGTTCAGGTGAAATTATTAATATTGGTGAAATCTGAGTAGAAACTTGCCCTCCGTGTTGGGCATGGCGCAGAGAAGGTGGAGGGCAGACTAGAACAAAAGGACAGGATTACTCAGCAGCCTGCCTCCAGGCTGTCCCTGTATCAGTGTCTTCTGTCATCGCAAGCCAGTGGCTCACAATGTGAGTTAGAGAGACCCGTGGCTGCCTCATTCCTGTGAACCACATCCTTTGAATTTCTCCATTTCTTTGTGTCTCCATGTCTCTCTGCCCATCCCTGGTTAGTTGGTGTTCACTATCTGACTGTTTCTCACGGTCCCATTTCTCTGAAGTATCCTAGGATCTTTCCATTTCTATCCCCCTCTCTCTACTCTAACATGCAGCTGCTTCCAAGTTTTCACCTTTTGGTTATTGTTGGTTCAATAATTTCAGTCGGTTCTCTGAGACAGTTTAGACACAGGAGGACTGTCATCTAGCATTCCTGTGTTCAAAACCTGGAACTGTGATGGATTTGAGGAAGGACTGAGACAAAGAGTAAGCAATGTGAAGTTATTCAGTAGTAGGCTCAACCAACTACCCATGTTGGAGCTTAAGTGGCCTATCAGATGGAACTCAATACTCTCTGTATCCCATGGGCCAGGTGCTTCCCTACAGCTGAAGCAGGGTTAGAACTGTATCATGTCTACTGACAGCACTTGCTCAGTGAAGGCAATGAGCTCTTCCTTGAGGTGGAAGCTGGCTGGTAAATGTTCACATCTACGAAATCTGTCTACTGAAGTCATTTTACTCTGTATATTGTCCATGTTAATTTAGATGCTTAACTGAGAGGAGGACTATATCTCTCAGGTTCTCTTGCAGCTAGGTGTGGCTTTGTATCTTTGTTCTCCCACATAGGATATTGACACAAGTGTGTGTAACTTCCACATGGTGTTCTTAAATAGAAAGGCAGGGGTTCCTTTTTCCCCCTGCTGAAAGCATGTGTGGTGATTGGGTACCAGCATCACTCAGATCACGAAGTATCCTTGGGAGTGGCTGAGAAGATCAAAAACAGAAAAAAATCTCCTTTCTGTCTGGATTATTTGACTATCTTGAGCTAGCCACTTCCAGGCCTCTTGTACATGAAGGAGAAACACTCTTCCTGTTTTCTTATGCCATTTCTACTCAGAAACTATGTTTCTTACAGATGAAATGGATTCTGACAATCCTTTAGCTTTCCCAAGGTAAAACTCAGCACTGGATATACCACACTCAAGCCCCACTCCAGCTATTTCTCATCTTTTGAAGCCTCCAGGAATCCTCATAGCACATCTTATTTCCCTTCTGAATAATGGCAGATGATTAGCATGAGAAACTCATATTCCCCTTAGTCATGTACAGTTGTTGATCGTTCCATGCAAATTAGTGCTGGATCCCTTTCAAGGGGACTTCCATGCCCTGGCGAGTATTAGCAAACCTTAACTGACAGATGCTGGATTTCTGTCTAGTTGCTTTTCCCAATTCTTTGAGCACATATAGGGGCTAACCTACCTTTCACTTCTGTTTGTATTTCAAACTCAAGACAACTGGTACCAAGGTGAGCGGAGGTTGGGAGCAAAAGGAAAGAGCGGGAAGAAGCCGCCACGAGGCTTCTCCAGCCTGTAGTGGATAAACTCTGAGGTATCTTTCTGTTCTTTGCTTCTTGAAATTGATGCCCAGATCTTCTTCCCCGAGAAGGTGGCAGATATGTGTTAGTAAGGCATTAGGAGAGATGCTGCCCGTATAGTGTGGTCAGACCGTGGGAAGGACATCATTTGAGAGAGGCTAACAAGTTGGAGAGTAGTTAAATGAGCTCACAGTCTGGTTCCATTGCGCCGTGTTTGACTCCTTAATCTCACAGATATTAACTGTGCCACCTTAGTAAGATGGTTTCATCATTTCAGGGCTGAGGTTCCATATCTATACGTGGGGCCCTTTATCATGCTAGCTAATAGTTTTATTGTGTAGGGTAAATGAGGTAATAGGTGAAAAGTGGCCAGGCTGACATACAATAAACACTTAATCAATGACAGCTTAAAAGATAAAACAACAAAACCACTGAATAAGGAAGCAGAAAATGTATCAAGCTTTGGTTTACCAAAGTATTTGGAATGCTTAAGAGAAAATCTGCCTGCCTGTTTAGAGTTGAAATTTCCCATCAAGGTGGACAATCTTGGGCTGACAGTACCAGAGCTGATAGGATGCTTGAAGTCCTGGATTTGACCCCTGGTACCTGATAAAACTGAATGTGGTAGCCCGTGCCTCTATCTCAGAATTCTGGCCAGGGGAGTAGAGATAAGAGACTCAAAAGTTGAAGGCTAGTTTGGGCTACTAGGCTATAGGAGACCTCTCACAAAATAAACTAAAACCCAAAACCAACCAACCAACCAACCAACCAACCAAACAAACAAACAAACAAACAAACAAACAAACAAAAATGGGGTAATGTTCATGAGGCTTCAACCTACACACAGGCAACTGAGGAATACTAAGAGCAGGAAGGATAGTCTTCTCCATGGAAGAGCACACCAACTGGCTACCCAGTGCCCAAGGTCAGCCTGGAAAACATACATACAGGTTAGAAGTAACAGTAGACAACGGCAGGTTTTATTTGCATATTTAAGAGCACAGACTCTTCAGGCTGGAAGAACACAAGGCATGGGGAATCAAAGCCACAAGACCCGAGCTCTCTGTTTGCTTCTGCCAAAAGCTTTTGAGAGACTGGGCCGTCATTACACTGAGCATGTGCTGGGCACTGTTTCCAACTACTCTGAATGTATTCATTATTGACTAAGTTTTTTCCTACCAGCCTAGGGAAACAGCGTCCATGACTCTCCTCGGAGCTCATATCACAGAGAAGTCAAGTAAGAGATCTAAGGTCATACTACTGTGTCGCTAGATGAGAACCTAGGAGACCTGAGCTTCTGCCAGGAGCTATTCTACTCTCCTGGTGAATATGAGGCTGGCTTTAATTTTATTCATTACTAAGTGGAGCTTGGCTGTTCTCCAGTTCTGCTGGTCCATAAGCATTTAGCAGACACACTAAATGGCAGGCGGTATGAATTTGATTGTAAAAATTTAAATCGAGGGACATATCAGAGTACATTGTAAACGCCAAGGCAAAGAGAACACAGGCAAGCGGCAGCCAGCACTGAGAAACACAACTCTGTTTGCAAAGGTTATCACGTTAATTGGAAAATATAACCTCACCGTCAGCCCATCCCCTCTGTCCTTTTGGTATTCTGTCTATTTAGCCACGCAAAGAAGTGCAGAGATGTATTGACGGCCAGCCAGACCCAGGTAGCTCAGTCTTAGAAGGGAGATGTGAATTTTGCATGACACAATCAGAAATTTGATGGAGCAGATTGGCTCTAACCACAAAAGGAGGTAATTATCTCATCTGACTGGAATTTTCTATGGTTGCTGAACTTCAGGATGCTGGTACCTACTTTTAACTCTGAACTTGATGTCTGGGTTGGCCAATCATTCTCAAGCAACACAAGACTGTCTGTCCAAATCTATGACATACACCAACATGAGGCTGATGCTCTCAGGACATCAGAAGTGGGAGAAAATAACTGTATGGTAAACACCCCCATGAATGAACACATTTCAGACTAACAAGGACCTCCCACCATCACCCTCCCATGACTCTGCAGCTGTGAGGAAGGCTGGTTCCCTTGCGGGAGACTCAATCCCAGTACCAAGAAGCACTCACTGTTCCTGTTTCACTCAGAGAGGTTTCCAAATACCTTCAGATTGACAGAAGAGTAGTCAGCAAGTACAAAATTGAAGGAAGATCTGCATCCCGGTGTAGGAGTCATTACAATCAAAGCAGATTTGCCAAAATGGCTGTTATTTTTCATCTTTCTCCTAGCTGTTACCTAATAAGTTGAAGATTCCAAAGCTTCAAGCCCAATGAAGGTCTTGGAGGATCAAGTACACACTGTACCAAGACCTGTACCCCTTTGCCTGGTTAAAAAGTCCCTAGAAAGCCCAGCATGCTCTGACACAGTCTGTTTACCCAGCATACTCTGCTCTGATACAGTCTGTTTAAAACTTCTTGAACTTATCTCAAATCACAACCCCTCCATCTTGAATCATTTCACGTGTCCCCATCCTTGTTTGAAATGATACTATTTGTCATAATAAGTCATGGTGAAGAGTGCACTTATCACACAGTGATGTGGAAATATTAAATTATAAAACCTGGGTAGAGCAGAGAACATACCACTTGCTTAACATTAGGTTCATATACTCAGGGTTGGTGTCTGCCTTGCTTCCTGATGGTTCACCCATGCTTAGAACTGTGACTATCATAGAGATGTTCAAATTATTGATTTCTGATTACTTGTCGCAGTTTGCTTTGAAGTTGTTGTGAGAAAACACTGCCAAAAGCAACTAAGAGGAGTAAAGTGTCCATTTGAACTTACAGTTTATGTTCCATCCCTGGAGAAAGCCATGGCAGGTGAATGAGGCAGAAACCTTGTAGGGGACACAGAGGTCTTTGTGCTCACAGACAAGCACTGAAGGAACCTGGAATGTTAAGTATACAAAATTGTCACCTGCCCAGAAGGCTGGGTGAGAACTGATTTCTAACCTGGTGACATTTGTGCTTTCTGTGTAGCCTGAGACTACACTGGACCCTCCTCCGGGTCCTTATCATAAACTTGTTTTTCTCAGTCAATCTACAGAGCCCATCTCTCTGAAAGGTGACAGGAGCACTTTCTACAGAGGGTTGACGTCGTCACATTTGATCTTTATTTTCCTCCAGGAGATTTATGTGTGCTTTCTTGTGTGTGTGAATTGAGTTGATTATCAACGGGAAAGTTTTCAGCAAATCGTGCTGCGTACGCCTAAAATAAACCATTTGGAGTTAGACTCCTGAAGTTTGAACAAACACTAGCTACTAAGTCATGTTGAACATAACTTTCTTCTTGTCTCCCTGAGATCATCTCTATACGAGCCTGTGAATGTCACAGAGAACTCCACAGGCACCCGAAGGCAGCAACTGAAGCAGAGACCATGGAGGGATGCTACTTACTGGCTTGCTTCCCCTGGTTTCTCAGATGCCTTTCTTATACATGCTAAGACCGTATGCCTAGGGAAGGCACTACCCACAGTGGGCTAGGCACTCCTACATCAATCAGGAATCAAGAAATTACTCCATACATATCATAAAAAAAAAAAATCAGTCTGATGGAGGTAATCCATAAAATGAGATTTCCTACTCCCAGGTAACTCTAATTTGTGTTAGTTTAACAAAACTAACCAGGCTGGTGAGATGGCTCAGTGGGTAAGAGTACCCGACTGCTCTTCTGAAGGTCCAGAGTTCAAATCCCAGCAACCACATGGTGGCTCACAACCATTCGTAACAAGATCTGGCGCCGTCTTCTGGAGTGTCTGAAGACAGCTACAGTGTACTTACATATAATAAATAAATAAATAAATAAATAAATAAATAAATAAATAAATAAATAAATAAACTAACCGTAATGTGATTGTTACTTCTTTCAGAACAGCTCCCTATGAACACAAAGAAAGATGCAACCTTACATGATCTAAATCTTCATCTTTGAATTTAAGGTTGATATCAAGCAGGTACTCAGCCCCAAGTCAGCCAGCTATGGCAGGTGATGGGGCCTTCTAGATTGAGAATTGCTGTTTGCATGAAAGGAGAGTCTTTGGAGTTAGCAGATGCTAACACCTACGTTTATAATTAGACAGGTAGCTGTGATAGTGAAGGCAGCGGGTGGCAAGTGGTACTTAGATATGTCTAAATACAACCATGTTTTTATGAATTGCAAACTCACTGAGAGTTTCATCCCTATAACATGAAACATTCTTGTAAATTTGATGATATTTTTTCAGCCAATCCCTGTTTGGACATCTCTATGAAAAAAGGAAGACTGACTTTGAAGAGTTTTTAAGTTCATTATTAAAAACATCCAGAGAATTCACACACACACATGTCTGCCTTAAATCCTGACTCTGTTGACCTGGAGTTCTACTTTTTGGTACTAAATAGAATAAAATTCTTTGGTACTGACAGTCCTACAAAAAACAAAGAATACTATTGGGTTGTTCTGGCTCCTTTGCTGTGGTTGTGTGGTGGTTTGAGTGAGAATGGCCCCCATAGGATTATATGTTTGAATACATAGTCCCTAGTTAGTGGAACTGTCTGAGAATTAGGGGGTGTGGCCCTTTAAGAGTAGGCTTGGCCTTGTTACAGGAGGTGTATCTCTGGGGGGTGGGTTTCGAGAAATCAAAATCCCATACCAAGCCCAGTGTTTCTCTCTCTGCCTGTAACCTACAGATCAGATGTGAGGCCTCAACAACTTCTCTAGCACTAGGCTTGCCTTTCTGCCATCAGGCTTCCACCATGATGCTAATGATGCTCTGAAACTATGAGCAAGCCTCAAATGAAATGCGTTCTTTTATAAAGGTTGCCTTGGTCTTAGTGTCTCTTCAGAGCCCTAGAGCAGTAACTAAGACAAGGTAAGACATGCTTCTGTATACTCACTGTATTGCAGATCTAGCATGATATCTCTGTTATTCCTCAAAAATAATATCAGTAAGCTGGTTTGAATGAGACGTCTCCCGTAAATCTCAAACACTTGAATACTTGGTCTCCAGTTGGTGGTTCTTCCAGGAGGATTAGAAGGTGTGGCTTTGCTGGAGGTACTGCGTCACTGGAAGAGGGCCTTTGGATTTCAAAGACCAGTTCGAGTTTGCTCTCTTTGCTTTCTGCTTGCAGTTGAGGTGTGAGCTCTCAGCTTGCTCCTACCATGATGCCTTTTCTTTACCATCATGGATCTCAAATCCTTGGATTGGTAAACCCAATTAAACACTTTCTTCTCTAAGTTACTTTGGTCATGGTGTTTTCTTATGTAATAATAAGAAACAAGGACAATCAGTAAGTTAGCTGTGGATGGGAAGTGGGCCCAGACTTTATACTTTCTGATCTTGGTCCCTACCCAAAAAGAGATATTTAATATGTTTTCTCAAGATATCTTCTTTAAAAAATATTTTTGTTTTTCTTTTTTTTTTTAAATAGGGTCTTCCTATGTAGTTCAGGCTGGCATTGAACTCCAGATTCTCCTGTTTCAACCTCCTCAGTGATAAGATTCCAGCTGTGTGTCACAAAGCCAAGTTCATGGTATCTTTCTTATTACCCATTATAGATATAATTGTAGGCTTGTATTTTTCAAAACCTATTTTAATGAGTGTACTTAAATGCATTAACCTCTGTTCTAGCTCACTACCCACCAAAGGAGGTGGAAGGAAAGGTTAATAGGGCAAGGAGGATGTCGACCTGTTTAGAAAGAGTTCTTTGAGTTGAATCCACTCTGCATTGTCAGGATAGCAGCAGTTTAGTTTGCACGAATCAGCAGCAGTAACTATGGCCACTTGCAAATACTATTCATGAATCAGCAATGATGGTTCAATCCAGAAGAAACTGAGAGGCTCTGCTAATTGGCCAGAGTCCAAAGAAGTAGCAAGAAGCTACTGGAACAACACCAGAAGTTCTTCGGTAGTGTTTCTATAAAGTCATGACAAACTATGATCAGCAAAGACTGGCAAGGTGAACCAATACCACAGAGTTCCATCCACTGTTGGGTTGTATTTATATCCTTTCTAAACATCATGTGTTCTCTCAAGTGTCTGCTAAGTAAAACATCACATACCCTTTTTTTTAGGAAGCTTCCAACAAAACACCACATGTATGTTCTCAGAAAACATCCTCTCATGTGCCTGCTTCAGCAAAAGCATCCTCTTATAAGACAGTTTCCCAAAAAAAAAAAAAAAAAAAAAAAAACAAAA
Source organism: Mus caroli (assembly GCF_978045245.1). Classification (NCBI taxonomy): domain Eukaryota; kingdom Metazoa; phylum Chordata; class Mammalia; order Rodentia; family Muridae; genus Mus; species Mus caroli. The sequence goes on along the minus strand of NW_028227271.1, from coordinate 97,656,828 downwards.
CATCATATGACACAATTGATTCTCCAAAGAAACCAGAAATTTCTGGTTCATACAGTGGTCTTCACCAGTGATCCCTTCTAACAAGGAAAGTGGCCAAGGAAGAGATGCATCAGCTGGACCAATCAGTGAGGTCAAATTGGCAGCTTGTGGCTTGTTGGCCACCTAATAGCATGTAAGTTGCCAGATTTTTCAAAATTATATGTATTGTTATTTTTAAAGCTTTCATTTATAGTACAAAAACATGTGACACAGGATAATTGCCATCTGAATAATCAGACAGTTAAGGATCTTCTACCTACTCAGGTGCAAATGTTCTGAGCATGGGTTGATGAGAGCTTTGGGCCATGTTGGTCAGGCAATGACTGAGATGAGTCTTGAAGGATGAACAGGAACTAGCCAGATGAAGAGTACTAGAAGGGTGAGAGTAGACCCTACATTTCTCTCTTTGCATTTTTTGAAGCTATGCAGGATTGACATATGATTTGCTCCAAGAGTAGCCAAAGTGTGGAACAGGAAGACAAGAGGTATCCAATCAAGACAGTGTGTGGCTATAACAATGGCTTTTTGCTCAGTAGCAAACCATCTCCAAGACTCAGAAATCTCAGACAGAAGTTCTTTGTTAATGCTCATGAGTCAATTGGTCATCTGTAGGATTCTGCCCAACCGGCCCAGGCCTGTTTGATCACTGCTTATGTGTCAAATGTGGTTCCAGTCTTGGATAGTCTTACTCACAGGCTGACAATTGGCTGGCTAGCAGTTAGGTGTGGAAGCAATGTGCCTCTCATCATACAGTGGGGCTAGCCTGAGCCTGTTCATGTACTACTTTCAGAGAGTCAATGAAGAGGAACACACATTAAATTCTGAAGCTGCCATGCTATTGTTTCTGTCATAGCTGGTTGGACACAGTGAGATACATGACCATTTGATGTTAAAACAACAACAACAACAACAACAACAAAGATATGCACTATCTTGTGGTCAGAGAGGCTATTGTGGTCTTGTTTCAAAGGTGTGGATGCAGGAAGGTTTGGGTGACTTTAGCCCCTCTGACAATCAGTCTTACACAAGGACCATAGATTATTTTATTTTGACAAGGATGGGGACAGATCAACAACCTATCCCATTTTAAAAGTTATTTTTAATTTACATACTAGGATAAAGTCTCCTGAAAATCTATTATCTTGTTAAATGGGATATGATAAATAATGTCTCCTTGGACGCCCTATCCAAATTTTACTACAACCTGCTGTTGGCTATTTCTCAATGCGTTGAGCCTCTGCTGACTCAACTATCAGAAATTTACACAAATCTCTGCTTCTTTGTCCATGTCTTCCTCTTCCTCACAGGGCGATCAAAAGGAGCATTGTCAACTGCCTTGTAAAATCTCGATCCATGTGCATTACTGACTCTACCCTTAGAAAGCCTGCCAGAAAAGACAATGAAATTAGACCATTCCAACTGGTTCTCTCCATTTCCCCTCTCCCATCTTGCACATCTTCTTTAGTAGCCCAATTTAGAAACATTTTGCAGCTTCATTCTGTAGTGATTTGGGAGTGGGGTTGGGGGGGGGGAGTGTGCCTTCACATTGACTTCATTTTGAAAACTGGAATCCTCGTTCTCTCCATCACCAAAGTTTCCTAAATTCAATGAGCAACATTTGGGATATTTTATCCCTAAGTCCTCTCCTCTCAGTTCCCTGAGATAAAAAGTAGCATGGTCTCAAGATGACTTTATTCCAATCTCCCAGATGCCTACGTCTTACTAGCTCTTCTCTTGGTGGAATCTTCAGTTCTTGATGCTGTAAGACTTAGCTTTCCTTCTTGATAGGAAGCAAGAAAGGATTAAAAGAAGAAGGGAGAAAAGGAAAAAAGAAGAGATGAATAGAGGGAAAGATGATGTTTGGATGGATGGATGGATAGATAGATAGATAGATAGATAGATAGATAGATAGATAGATAGATAGATAGATAGAAGTCAGAGGACAACCTCAGCTGTTGGTCCTTACCTTCTACCTTGTTTGGGATAGGGTACTTTGGGTTCACTGCTGTTTATGACAGGCTAACTGTTCTATGAACTAGCGATTTTCTGTCTCTAATTCCCATCTCTCCAGAGTGACATAATGTCGTGGTTAGTATATGCTTAACCCAAGGAGTGGCACTATCAGAAGGTGTGGCCCTGTTTGAATAGGCGTGTCACTGTAGCTTTGGGGTTTAAGACCTTCATCCTAGCTGCCTGGAAGTTAGTATTCTGCTAGCAGTCTTCAGATGAAGATGTAGAACTTGCAGCTCCTCTTGCACCATTCCTGCCTGGATGCTGCCATGTTCCAGCCTTGATGATAATGGACTGAACTTCTGAACCTGTAAGCCAGCCCCAGTTAAATGTTGTCCTTATAAGAGTTGCCTTGGTCATGGTGTCAGTTGGCGGCACTAAAACCCTAACTAAGACACATCCTTAGATTACAGTGTCTACTGTGTCTGGCTTTACATGGGCTCTGGGAATCTGAACTCAGGCTCAGCAAGCACTTTACCAATAGAGTTATCTTTTTTGCCCCTTCTTCTACCATTCATAGTTGCTGTTTTGGCAGAGCACCTTGAACTACCACCTAACTCTTCCTGAATACTTCTTACAGTGTTGGGTCAACAGTATAGAATGAAAGTTCACACCTAGCTGACTGGCACGTCTCAAATACCTTTAGTGAACACCACCCCCACACGCAAGAGGCTAGTTTCTTAGCTATCCTTATCACTTTGTCAAGCTTCTGTGTGAAGAAGTGGTTGTGAGCCACATGGACTTATTGCATATGTTGTTCTTAGCTGACCTTACCCTTCCTTACCACATACATAACAAGTGCTCTGAGCCCTGCATTCTGCTGGTTTCTCGGAGTTTTCTTTGTTTGTTCACTGCTAACCACAACTGAACTCTAAATCTGGGAATGGTTTCCAAGTTTCTGGAAATAGAAGGTAAATAGCTCCCCATCTTTCTGTCATCCCAGTCCACTGATTTAGAAAGAAACTCAACCCCAAAGCCCTGATTCCTCCCTTTCACCCAGCTCCTGTCCCCCATACTCAGTTAATGACTGTTGTATTCACAAAGTGTCTCTTAAAGCCTACTTTCAGAACTATTTTTGCCATGGTCAAGACAAGAAGTTCATGCTTTGAAACCTCTTTAATTAACTTTTCATTTGGATGAATGAATTATCTTTTTTTTTCAGATAACTCTCCATTCTCCTTCTCTTTCCAGGGACTGGCTCCGGAGTGGGCATGTGTACAATGGCTTGCGGCGATGAGGCATTTACTATGTGATCCTAGAAGTCAGAACTTGTCTCCCTGACACTGTGAGTGTGTGGTATCTGCTTATGATGGCACTGGCTGTGGGAGGGAGGGGTGGGTGTGAGAGGTGCAGGGGTGAGGTCTCAGGGCATGAGAGCTGGGTAAGTTGTGGGTACCAGAGATGTAGATGCGGGGACTGAGGAGGTGAGAGCTTTGTGTGTGCACTGTGGGTTTGAGAACACTGGACGGGAGATATCTGGTTATGACATGTTTGTTGAATCCACTCATTCAACATTTATTGAGTATTGGTTGTAGTGTGTCATGTAATCCTCTGGATGTACAAGAGGAAAGTGAGTAAGAATCAGGTTCTGCCATGAAAGAACGTGTAGTCAGATAGAGAATGTCAGGAACAAATGCTGTCTTCTCAGTAGATGCCTGTTTTCCCCATTAATAGAGCCTGTTTTATTCAGTGATATGTCCAGACTGGGTGATCTATAATTGCTCAGGATAAAACTAAACACACATAAAACTAAACTAGACATCTACGGGACAAGAGGAAGGTGTTTCCTTAAACCTATCTTTCCTGGGTTCCTATTACATGATACCATGATCGTTGAACCTATGGCAGCCTTCTTGAGATGGAGAGAAAGTGCTGTCATTGAAGTGCTTGCAAGGGTCCTCATTTGGGCTACTGATCCAGCATTATGATTGTCTGCTTCCAGATTTAACATTCCATAGAATAACCAACGTGCCCTTCTTTCTAAGGTATGCCATGGTTCGTTTTACTAACCAAAGGAAAGCAAGAGAGAAGATCAGGTGGCTCTCTAATGTGATCACAGAGTCGCGCTGGGAAGACGATATACATTAGAGGTAAGTAACTTCTTTTTCTCCTTATAAGCACAGGCCAGGTGGAAGCAAACCCTATCCGGGGATATTTGCAATTCACTTAATGATACTAGAAATGTCCTCCCGATAAATTAGGTGGGCACACAGCAAGGAGAGTCTGACCTCACGGTTATGTGGTGTCTGCTTATAAATGGTACGAGCAGGAACATCTCTCAGCAGCATCAATGTGTCCTTCTCAAATGCCCTCATCAGTAGGTGCATGGTGTCAGTTGGTTCTGTTATTGGTGACATTAAGGTGGCCTGTAAGTATCAAAAGGCATTTTTGAAGCTTTTTTTTTCCTCTAAGTTTACCATTTGTATTTGTTAAGTATTCTACAAGAAGATATTTTTGTAATTTCATTTGTTTGTATGTGTACGGATGTTTTGCCTGCATGTATGTCTATATATCACATGTGTGCAAAAAGATATTTTAAGACTATGTAGACCTACAATTTCCCAGTCTGGAGCACTGGCCCTGTGATTAAGAGTGCTAACTGCTCTTTAGAGGATCTGGGTTCGATTCCCAGCACCCACATGGTAGGTAACTGTAACTTCACAACCATCTGTAACTTCAGTCCTAGGGGACCAAATGCCCTTTCTGGTCTCTGTGGGCACCCTGCATGGCCACTGCACGCATGTGCTTCACAGATACACATGGGCACACATGGGGATGGAACACCTCCTGCCTGCTAGTTTCAGCATCTATTGTCAACTCTTACTGAACTGGTTCTTACAAAACTTATCATAAACTGATTTTTTTTTAAAGACAGGGTTTCATGTAGCCCAAGTTGGCCTCACATTCCCTACCTAGCTGAGGATAGCCAAGTGCTTGGATTACAGGGCTATGCTATTACACTTAGCTCTAAAGTGACTTTTAAAGTTGTCGTTTCTGTGTTTAGTAACACTCCACATAGAGGAGTGTCAGTCTTCATACATGCATTCATTTGTGTCTTGTGAACTTATTTATTCCCATTTTGTGAAGTACTATTTATTTAACTTATTACGCAGGATATCATTTATGTAGTGTAGGCTATCTTCAAACTTGTTTTGTTGCCCAGATGGGCTCGGATTTATAATACTTCTGTGTCACTCTCCTGATTGATGGCTTAGAGGTGTATGCTACCATACTTGGCTTATATTGTTTATTTTTATGCTCAAATTATCCCGGATTTGGCAGCATGAGATGCTCCATGCCTCTCCCTATCCCTTTATTCCTTGAGAATTTCCTTAACTCATCCCACAAAAAGACATCGTTGGGTTCATTTAGTTTTCCTGCTCTAGCCACGAGCTCAGCCATTCTCTAAATGATCCTGGCCTCTCAGGTGAAGGATGCTGGGTGTTTAGAAGCCACATCTGGGCATTAGATTTGTTTATTCTTACTCGATATCATAGCTTCCAAGCTTTCTCAGAGGCATTTTTTTTCATATATTCACATTTACATATCTATAACTCTGCAGATATAACATCTGCATCTATATAGCCATAGATATATAAAAAACAAAATTAAATATATTGCTAGTGCTACTTTCTGTTCTTAGAAAATCCAAGTATCCGTTAAGTAGATTTAAGATGTGTTTATGTAAGTGTAGCATTGTTCGTGAGTTCATATCAATGCCTCCAAGTCTAAATGCAGTGTGGCCTTCTTTGCCAGTGAGAAATCCAGTGTGGTTTTCCTTAGTGGGCTCATCTAATCCTGGGATACACGAGGCTATGCCCATCTAATCCTAGGATACATGAGGCTATACCTAATCTTGGGGAATAGATTCATAGTCCTGCCCCATGTGACTGTGACAGCTAACTGTCATATGTTATATGTTTATGCTTAGTTCTTGCTATCTTCAATACTAAGTGATACCTTTACTATAGTGCTTTTCAGCAATGTTTGCAGAAATTCAAGGCTAGAATATAAATGTATTAATAGTAAGGGCACATTCTTAGTTTCCTTAAATGTCCAAACCCTAGCAATGGGCCAGGCACATAGACACTCCATCAGCAATTGTCAAGTGAATTGATAAATGAATGAAGAAAGCAGAGAACAGACTTCCTTTGGCCACTGAACGTCTTCTTAGTATTTTAACAGAGAGGCAGTTTATATCTGTGGTTGGCTGAGGAGAGATAAATATGGTCTACTCTGTCAGCTGGTGTCTGAAAGTCTGTCACCAAGCAGCCACATTTATTGTGCTATTTCTGCTTCCATTTATTTATCTGACAGCAGTAGTTCTTAACCTGTGGGGCGTGACACCTTTAAGAGGGTCAAACAGCCCTTTCACAGGAGTCACCTAAGACCATCCCAAAACACAGACATTTGCATTATGATTCACAACAGTAGCAAAATTACAATTATGAAGTAGTGATGAGACAAATTTTATGACTGAGAGGTCATCACAACATGAAGAACTGAATTAAAGGGTGTTGTAGCGTTAGGAAGGGGGAGAACTACTGGCCTACAGAATTATCCTTTGACCATCTTACCCGAAAGTGTTTTAAACTCCAAGTAAGTGCTACCTATCTTATGAGTAAGACATCACCCCACGTACAATTTTCACTTTTCCAGGCTAATTGAAATCCCCTTCATGATTCAACATGAGCTCCAAACTGAGCGTTTATAGGTTTTAGCCGAACCCTCACCTTCAAGGCCAATCTGCCCTACCAAAATACAATAAATTCCAGACCACAGATCTGAAGCCAACATTCCTGGGACATACTTTAATGCCCCATCCCCCCAACCCCAAGACAATGTTAAGTGTAAATTTCCCAGAAGAGCAAACATCCAAAGTGTTGTCTCTATTAAGCAGCCGTTTTCAATCTACAGCACCCAGGCACATAAACTACCTCCCCTTCAGAGAGAAGGGAATGGCTTGCTCCACAATGACCTTCATCACATTCTTCTATCAAGAGAACTAACCACCCCTGACCTAGTAACAAGGAAGACACAGATGTCTTCAGAACATGTCCTCTGCTAGGCAAGATCCTTTTACAGAGAGGTGTGATTTTTTTTTTAACTTCAGCCAAACGGTGGTTGGGGGTGGGGCAGGGATAACAATACTCATCTGTCCGCTCATCAAGGAGGAGTACGTCTCTGTCCTTTACATAATATTCTTGCCAACCTGAATGAACTCTCTTTCTTGCATCTTGTGAATCTTACCAACTACAGTCCACAGTGGGGCGGTGGGGGGCGGTGGTTGGGAGGGGGACCTGTCATGAGCATCATTCTCCTATACTCTGTGAGAAAGCAGCTCAATTGCACCACAATTGATTACCAGCCCAACCTCATATCTTACTGAGTTTTCCAGCTGGACGGACAACAAGCCTCATGAGGTTAAGCGAAGTAACCCTAGGTTAGCACAGTGAGTCACTCAGCTATGCTGTAAAATACAAGCCTATTCCAGGTCTATCGCTTTTTTTCCGCCAGGCAGCAGACCACATGGTCCCCCTTCTGCAACAGAATCAGCCTTTCTGCAGAGAAAAGGAATTAAGCTATTAGCAAGTGGTTTCTGACTTGCGGGAGCACCAGCAACAATAGCCACTTCCCCATAAAGTTTTAAGAGAGCTGCTTGCTTTGGCAGGGCTTCACTCTATTACACATTCCTGCCACTTAATTTTCCTTGCAAAGATAAACAGTGGCCTTCTGAAGCAGAGCAGAGGAGCTGTAGAACAGCCAACCAAATGTTTGTGGAGTGGGGAGGACTATGGGGTTGCTCGTTGCTCCGTGTATATATAGCTGGGCTCTGAAATGGCTCAAACATGTTCACAGAGCCAGCCATTTCCTGAACTTCTGTGCACCTACTGCCATCTTTCCAGAAAGAATTAAAAGAATTTTTTTTAAAAATTCTTGATTTTCTTATTATTGAACTGTTCTTTTGATCTTCAAAGTTGTTTGGCAAATGCAAATCTAATAAATAGCACAAAATTTATATTTTCATGGTTTCTTTAAATATAACAGATACCATTATCATGATGCTGATAAAGGTAGTTGTCTTGGTTAGGGTTTTCATGCTGTGAACAGACACCATGACCAAGACAGCTCTATTTATAAAGGACAACATTTAACTGGGGCTGGCTTACAGGTTCAGGGGTCCAGTCCATTATCATCAAGGCAAGAACATGGCAGCATCATGAGGTTGGAAGAGTTGAGAGTTCTCATCTTCATCTAAAGGCGGTCAGGAGAAGACTGGCTTCCAGACAGCTACAACGAGGGTCTTAAAACCCACAGTGACACACCTCCTCCAACAAGGAACACCTCCAAATAGTCCACTGTCTGGGCCAAGCATATTCAAAGTACCCTAGCAGGGAATAAGCACCTTCAGATATCTTATGGGACATTGACAGAGCACCCTCATCACGTAGGAGCTGTATGGAACATGGGCCCAAACACCTGTTGTGCCATCTATCTTGGCCATGGCTCATCTTTCTGCCAACACCTGTATATTTGGCATGTGTGTTATATCTCATATGCTCTGCCAGGAAGCTCATGAACTGTGAAGCAAATATTTTGTGAATGCGAGTTTGTCGGAGGAGGCATGGGAATATGATTTCCTATCTCCAATTTTCAACTACTCATCTACTAAAAACTACTGTTGGGAGAAAAAGGAAACAAAACAAAACAGGAAAATTCACACTAAAGTACAGCCAAAGGACTACCAGGCAAATGGCGCAGAGAAAAAAGAAAGATGCTGAACAGTACAATGGTCCCCGTAGAGGAGCGGAGCAGACCTTGTACCACTCATCCCTCTACCTGGAACACCATTCTTTATTTGACACACTATGACAGTCCTTTCAATTTCTCCAAGATTACTCTATCCAATCTTTCTTTCAACTTTGCATATTTTTGAACACTGAGCCCAGCTGTTGTTTCTTCTATGTGCATGGGTGTGGGGCCAGCTACTGGAGCATGGACAATGTATCTGGGACCACATCCCTGAAGGAAATGGATGCTCCCTCCCCAGGCAACCACCAGCTGCCACCACTTTCTCAGCTAGGGGCGAGACTAGAAGTCCTGAGGACTTCTCCCTATATATTGAAATTTTGTGTGGCTTCATTTTATGTTGGTCTCTACTTGGAGCCACGACTTCTATGCATTCACATTCATTGGTCCTGCATTCAGGAATACAGCATTTCACAGTGTTGCTAGTACCTCTGACTCTTACAATCCTGCTGACCTCTCTTCTGCAATAATCCCTGAGCCTTAAGGGGTGGAGATGTAATATAGTTATCCCAGTTAGGCTGAGCACGCAATCTCTTATTTTCTGCAGTTTGACCATGTGTGGGCCTCTGCATTAAGCTGTTATTTTTTAAGGGGAAAAACATATTTAAAAAGAAGTATAAAATTTAAAAGTACCCCTCAAAGAACGAATATGTGAATTATATATGTGTTTGTGATATATCCACATATATCACAATTATCTATCTGTTTATCTATCTATCTATCTATCTATCTATCTATCTATCTATCTATCTATCTACCTACCTATCTATCTTTCTTGATAAGGAAAGGGGGCCTTTAAGAGGATTGTTAAGGAGTTTTTAAAAAAACCTGCATAAATGAAGTAAGATGAACATATTTGACACTAAATTAAAAACATTTGCAAGCACAAGTTTGAAGAGGGACTTGAGCGGACATATTTATTGTATATCAAAGAAACGTAGGGCATAAGGAGAAGTCCAGAGATCAGGACAGGCACAGAGTGAATGTTATTCTTTCCTTCCTGTGTTAAGGTGGCTGGGGGGGGAGGGGTTGTTCTCCTAAGTCTTTGTTAAGTTTTCTTCCTAGTTATTGTGTTTATTGCTGAAATCATGAAGCTCTTTTCTGTACTTACCATTCATTCTGGAATACCTGATTATCTAGACATTATTCTGGAAGATCTACTATCCAATTAGATTCCCTCTTCAGACTACAGAGCTGCTATTAGTCTTCCTTCGTTTTCAGTGTCCCATCAGCAGCTGATGGATTCTTTTAGTTCTCTTGTATTTCAAAGGCTTTGTAATTAATTTTTCATCTCACACTTCCCCAACACTCACATTTTCTGACAACGATTCCATTTTACTTACATCCTCTCTCCTGGTTTATAATGGGGATGTTTTTTTCCCATGTCCACCATGCTGGGGATTGATAGAGAGTCCTGTATGCGCTCCATAAGAACTCTACCACTGAGCTACATTCCAATACAGTCTCCCCTCCTCCCACTTCCAATAATGTTAATGTGTTATAATGTCAGAGTCTGTGTTTGCTATAATCAGTGTTGACAGGAATTGTTGAATCTTTAAATTTCTGTCTTTTAACAAATTTGAGAAATGTTTGGTCACTGTTTTTCTTTTCTCCTCTCTTTCTGGAACTGCCTGTATGTGGCACCAGATGCCATGATTAGACATTTTTCCTGCTCATTTTTCTCAACCCTTTTTCACCCTGTTCATCCCCTTAGATGATTTTTTTGATTTGTTCTTGAGTTTGCTTCCTTCCAAAATCTCCATATGATAACTAAGATCTTCCAATAATGTAACATTTTGCTTTTTTTCATTTCTATTTCCATTTGGTTCTTTCTATTGTTTAAATATCCCTGCTGAGTTTTCTTCTTACACCATCCATCAAGAACATCGTTTATTTTATCAGGCATACTGAGAAGTAGCTGCTTGGAGCTCCTTCTCTGTTAGTTCCAACATGGGGATCATTCCAGAGTCAGATGGGGGGGAGGGGACTTTCTCTTCTCTTGAGAATGTGCCTCGTTTTCTTAATTCTTCATATATCCAGTTGTCATGAATTGTAGCCTGCCTTGTGTGAATGTGGTATCTGCTAATGTCTTTGCTTTAGCCAGCAATGTGCCTGGGTGGGCTTGAAAAGGGGGCTTTGCTTCTCTAGGCAGTAGTAGCCTTTGACTGAACTCAAGTCATTTGCTCAGCTGGGCTGTTTGAAATCGGTCTGAGACGTGAACGGGTGTGACTTAGAGATCTGCTCTTCATCTCTTCCTCTGCTGGATTACTCTGCTTTAGCAATAGTTTCCCGGCTTCACTTCCTTGAATTTGCTAACCTGAGAGACTGGATATATCCATTAGTGCCCTTACTCCTGGGTTGCTAAATGCCCACTGGAACAGTGCTGCAGAAATGGGGACCTTATGCTCTAGCACCGACCTCATCGGGACTGTGGGTAGTGGCTGTTGTCTTGTATCTCTTCTCACTTCTTCTGGGTGGGGTGGGAGAGGAGCAAAAAAGATATCCTGCAGGAGAAATTGGTTTAGTCACTACCAGAAATTGGACTTCTGTTTGGCTTGTAGTATTGTTTGTAACACTAGAATATTGGAACAACTTGAAGGTATCTTATGAGAAGTATTGCTAAAATTACTGTGGTATATCGCCTTGGAATCCTATGCAGCTAGTCGAGGAAAATCAGGCCAGCAACATCTCCAGGTGAGAGCAACTGCCACGGCTTTCTCCCCTTTCTCTACCTTTGCCCAGGCACCTGCTCTCATGCCCCCTCATCTCCAGATGTCTCCGAATGTGTATTCAACGTCTATGAATTTTCAAAAACTTTCATAACCACCGTGGCATTAACAAATCTAAATAAATTTAATATCAATTCCTTAATGCATTTAATAATTAGCCCAAGTCCAGATATAAGAGGTGACCACCATTAGGGGTCAAAGAAAGGTAATTACTACACAAAGAAAGACTTTAAAAAATCAGAAAAGCTCCAAAAATTTTCCTCATATTAAGGCTGTTCTTAGAGCAGAAGGTCCTTCCTTGTAAGGCAAGGGTGATTATCCAGGGTGTGTGAATGCCCCCAGGCACCAGGCAGCTGGTCTGTATGAGTTGTATGCCTTCTTACTTCACTCCTGCCTTAGAAACATGAAGGAAGGAAACATCTTTGTTTCCCATCCAATCCAGCAAAACAAAACAAAGCCAACAATGTGGTAGAGACAGGAAGAGCCGTGACATGCACAGGGAACGTTGAACTGGACCTTCATCCAGTTAATTCCGTGACTCTCGTGTTTTTCTGGCAGGGTTTGAGCCACTAGTACCCTTCTCTCTGACATAAATCTTCCTCGCATTCCCAGGAGGAATGTCTCCACTACCAAATGCTGGTTTTCATAATGAAAGTCTTAGTGATTTATTTATCCTCCTCAGATTCTCCAAACATGAAGAACTTAATTGGACTTGTCTAAACACTGTCAGTCACCCATATACCTCCTCACTCTGAGTTCAGAACATAATGGAAATTAATGTCACAGTACAGATGCCAAAACTCTAGTCTCTGGTAGAAACAAGAGGAAAGACAGTGAAAAGTGATATTATCACTTCATAGTTGTGCAGAATTGTAGGGTTTTGGTTGTTTTTTTTTTTTGTTTGTTTGTTTGTTTGTTTTTTGGTTTAGGGCAGGACACAGAGAGTGGGAAAGAAAAACTTGATAACTTTGATCATTTATTTATTTATGACACTTATATCCTATTTGAGCACCTTGGACCATCCTGATCCTAGACTAGACAATTTGAGTCGCAAAACAATTTAAGTATTTGGTGATATTAAATTCTGCACCACTAATGACCATTCTGTATTTGAAAATTGCTTTAGCTCACACATCAAATTAGCAGGAACTTCCACAGTTTAACTGAAAAGTATATATATATATATATATATATATATATATATATATATATATATATAATTGGCAGTCCATGCCACACCAGATTGTGTTTCTTGATCATTTTCTATCAATTATGAGTTTCTCAGTACCTATATGTGATGATGGTTAATCTACTCTGTCATCTGGATTGGATTTTGAGTTACTTAAGAGATATGCCTCTGGCATGTTTGTAAGACTGATTTCAGAGAGGTTTGATCAAGGAGGAAAGACCAACGCTGAGTATGGATGACACCATTCTGTGGGATAGAGTTCTAAACTGAATAAAAAGGAAAACAAAGGAAGCCAGCTAAGTGCCCACATTCCATACTATTTCTTAATCCACTGAGACATCAAGATGTGGTCTACCTCTTCCCATCAGCATGAGGATGCCACGATGAACTATATTCTCTTAAACTGTGAGCCGAAGTAAATTCCTCTTCCTTCTTGTTATTTCTCATTAGGTATTTGATCACAATCATAAGAACAATCACTAACACAGAGAACTGGTATCATGAAGAGGGTTGTTGCTGTGATAAGCCTGACCATGTGATTCTCAGGCTTTTGGATATGGTTTGTAGGAGGAATCTGAAAGAATTTGGAGTTACACGGGTTAGAGAAACCCTAGAATGCTATACTCAACAGTCAAGTTACCATTTCGGTGAGAGGGTGGGAAATCAGAATGCAGACAGAAAGGTGAATGGCAGGCTCCAGGCTCTTCAAGCTTCAGAAGGATGAAAGAAACGACTCAGCAACTGGTCTACATATCGTTCATGTTTCATTCCAGGAAAGTTTCAAAAGTAGTGGTTAAGCTGCTATGTGGGGGAAATTACAGGACATCCTGACATGCAGATTATGGGGCATGATTACTGCTTGCTGAATTTATTGAGGTTTATAATGTGAATCCAAAGCAGGAAGAAATGGAAGCAGCACACAGGCTTGTAAGGAAAGGAACACAAAGGTAGTGAAAACTGGTTGGAACAGATAGCGAGGGTGCTGACCGTGTAGTTATGATCATTAACGAGACTGGAATACTAAGCTTGGGAGCTGGAGAGGTGAGATGACTCAGAAGGTAAGAGCACTTGATTCTCTTCCAGATAATCCAAATCTGGTCTTCAGTACCCACATCACACAGCTCACAACCACCTGTAACTCCAGCTCTTGGGAATCCAGTGACCTCCTGTGGCTCCTGAGTTTACCCCACCCCATACAGATGCACACAGGACCGTGTACTAGGGCAAGAAGAAAGGTCCTTTGAGGGCAAGACCACTCATCCTAGGCTCTAGCTTGTAAAAATGCAAATTACTTGAAAAGAGAGAGTCTGAGCAGAGAATGCCACCACAAGAGTTTTCTTCTTCAAAATAACCATCTAAAAAAGTATTGCCCCAGGCTGGCAGCAAACACACCTCTATGTCACCTTAGTTGTAGTCCAAGGAGGGGAGAATAGACTGTATTAGACAGAAGACACCGTTCACATTATCTTGTTTTGTTTTGTTTTGTTTTGTTTTGTTTTGTTTTGTTTTGTTTTCAGGCATCCAACATGCAAAAGTTATTAGGTCCTGGAAGCATGTATTCAGGTTCCAGAATGTGTGTTAGGGTTGGATTCCCTGTATGAGGTCTTGAGCAGGCTGTGGATGAAGCTGTGAAGGTAAAGCCTGTTTCAATAGAGACTCCAAGATCCTGAAGCTGGCAGAAAGGTGTGTTCATCTCAAGGCAAGCTCTAGGTACTGACTCGCGTAAGCTCAGGAAAGATGCAACATGCATCATAGGCTATTGAACTGGATGAGGGGAGCCACTGAAGATCCTGGAATGCAGCGGATATCATCATGAGCCTCAGCTGCTGGACATCACGGGCCTGCAAGTTTTGGTGTTGATTCTATTGTGTTTGGGTGTTATCTTTCCTTGCTATGTATCCCTGTTCTTCTCATTTGAAATGGTACTGTTTACTCTGTACCCTTATATTAATGTATTAGGCATATGTAACTTTTGAATTTTGTTTTAGGAAGGCTAGCAATGAAGGGATTGCATTGAATTTCAAAATAACTTTGGATTTGGGCTTTTGAACAATGTTAGAACTGTTACTCATTTTGGAGACTCTTACAGATAAGCATTTTTCATTATGAGATGGCCATAAAAGGCAGGGTAGAATATTCTTTCTTTTTCTTTTTCTTTTATTATTCTCTCAAAAAATAGACCACGACCCTAGCCTCCCTTCCCTCCATCCCTCCCACTCCCCTTCCCTCCACTTCGCCTCTCCCCCAAATCCACTACTCTGTTTCCCTTCAGAAAAGAGCAGGTCTCCTAGGGATATCAACAGAACACGGCATACTAAGATGCAATTAGACTAGGCAGAAACCTTCAAACTAAGACTGAGTGAAGCAACCCAGTAGAAGAAAAAGGGTCCCAAGAGCAGGCAAAAGAGTCAGAGGCACCCACTGTTAGGAGTCCCACAAGACCCTCAAGCTAAACAAGCACAACATATATGCAGAGAACCCAACACAGACCCATGAAGGTTCGGTTGTTGTCCATTCATTTCTCTATGAGTTTCTATGAGGCCTGCTTAGTTGATTTTGTGGGTCATGTTCTCCTGGTGTCCTCCACCTCTCTGACTCCTACATTCCTTCTACCCCCTCTTCCAAACTGTTCTCCCTGAGCTCCATCCAGTGTGTACCTGTGAGTTCTGCATCTTCTCCCTTCCTGCTGGAGGAGGAAGCCTCTCTGATGACAGCTGGGCTGGACATCAATGTATGAGTATAGCAGAATACCACTACGAATCATTTCATTGATTTGTTTCGTTGCTTGTTTGAGTGGTTTTGCCTGTCCTGTTTGATTCTACCCTAGGTCTTTGGGCTATCCAGTTTCCAGTTCCTGGCATGAGTCTCAAATTAAACCAGTCATTGGTTGGCTGTTCCCACAAACTCTGAGCCACCATTGCCCCAAGTACATCTTGCAGGCAGGACAGGTTGTGGGTTGAAGGTTTTGTGGCTGGGTTGGTATCCCAGTCCCACCACTGGAAGCCTTTCCCGGCAACAAAAGATGGCCAGTTCAGACTCTGTATCATCCATTACTAGGAATCCTCACTAGGATTCCCCTCAATGATTCCAGGAAATTTCCACTGCACCAGGTTTATACACACACACACACACACACACACTTCCAGCTGTCTCTCCCCATACACTTTCCTCCATTCCTCTCTACCTGATCCCTTCCACTCTCTCTCTACCCACCCAAAGTCTAACCTCAAAATCTAGGGAGACTCACATGTCCCTCCTAGTTTTCTCCCTCTCTGGATCTGTGGATTATAGAATGATTTACTTAACAGCTCATATCCACTTATAACTGAGTACATATCTTGTTTTTTTCCCTAAGTCTAGATTATATTGCTCAGGATTTTTTTCTAGTTTCATCCATTTACATGTCATTTTTTAAAAAAAAACAGCAGCTGAATAATACTCCATTATAATATGTACTACATTTTCTTTATCCATTCTTCGGCTGAGGAACATCTAGGTTGTTTCCAGTTTCTGACTATTATGAATAAAGCCTCTATAAACATAGTAGGGCAAGTGTCCTTGGGGGAGGATGGAGTGTCTTTGGGGTATATGCCCAAGAGTGTATAGGTGAGTCTTTAGGTAGATGGATTCCTAATTTTCTGAGGAACTGCCATATTGATTTCCATAGTATAAATTTGAACTCCCACCAGCAATGGTGGAGTGTCCCCTTTGCTCCACATCTTTAGTAGCATGAGTTGTCATTTGTCTTATTAATCTTAGCCATTCTGAAAGGTGTAAAACGGAATCTCAGAGTTGTTTTTGATTTACATTTCCCTGATGGCTAAGGATGCTGAATATTTCTTTAAGTGTTTCTCTACCAGGAGGCAGTGGAATACAGATTTCGTTCTAGCACTTGAGGTAGAAGCAGGCAGATCTCTGAGTTCAAGGCCAGCCTCGCCTACATGCAGAGTGAGTTCCAGGACAAGATAGCCAGGAATACATTGAGAAACCCTGTCTGGTTAAAAACAAAAAACAAAACAAACAAAAGAACAAAATCTTCACTGTCAGTTTGACTAGATTCCAACCTAAAAGACTCGCTGTGGGTGTGTCTATGAGAATATTTCCAGAGATGTTTAGTTCTTTGACTGTAAACAGAATCACCTCACAGATGAGGAATCCAAGTTGACTAGCAGGAGGAACCTGGCTGAGTACATGTCTGTCTCTTTCTTGACTCCAGACACAGTGTGAGTACTGGTCCTACTCTTCTACTCTGGTACCTCTGCCACCAAGATGGGCTGTATCACTCCAAGCTGAGTCAAATTAAAGCTCTCTCTCTGTATCTTGGTTCTAGACTGGTATTCAGTTTCAGCAATGAGAAAAGTAACAAATAGTCTACTTAAGCCCATATTTCCAAAGATCTGAAGTCTCCTTAGTCTTATCAATGTCTTACTGTATGTGGGAATCTATGAAAAGGGCCAGGAGAGGAGACCAGGGTTCCACCCTGGCTCTGCTGCTTCTAATGTCCTAAATTGGTTAAGCCAGACTGTGCCAACATGCAATTTCCTTATCTTTAATACAGAAATGGAAGTGGACACTTGACTTTTTTGTGTATAAGGCATAAGAATAATGAACGGAAATAAGGGTCCTTTAAAACTAGATAGTTATAGTCATATGCCACTTGGTAATAGCTCAGTCAAAACTAGTGGTCCAGAAAGACTGTAGAGATGAACAAATCCTATTCTTTAAGGATGCAAGACTGCTGTAACATCATCACAAACCCAGGTGTTTGTGAGATGCTGGCTGCTGCTCTGCATTGTGTATTTATTCATCATGTGAAATTAAGCGTAGCACATAATCCTTGATAATGAAGATGACCATGTTCCAAGCTTACATATGCCTATTCTTCACTTTCCATCACTGCTACAATGTATATTCATTTACGTATAAAATGTTATGAGTGTGCCCTGATGGCAGCTGCCTAGCACCTCTCATGTTTATTATAGCTCAATTGTATCAAAATGTATCACATGACGTACACCAATGGCAAAAACCAGCAAGCAATGAAATTCCCAGAAGATATCTTCACAATTAAATAACATGTGACTGAGTTTGGGAGGTGCTGTCAGGATTATTTAGCAATATGTATAAACTAAGATTGCTTCTAATCATGACCTTAATAAATTCTTTTGCTTTGTCTTTTCACAACTTAGCTGAAGAAGAAATGAGGATTATTAATTCCTATTCCTGCCTCCCTCTGTTTTGGAACAGACATTAAATGGAAAGTACTGTAAATCCCAGATGTTACTCTGGGACTGTCACCAACTATATCAACAGGAAAGCTTGGTACTAGTCACAATGACTTTTTGTAAGGAAGCATAGACCGTTATCTCTCAGAAGCAATCACTATTATCCAAGTCTTGTGTCTTCTTAGCTCTCTGTCTGAGATCCTGGATGTCCAGGAAAAGTCAGTTCTGTCAACCTGCTATTCTCCCAGAAGCATCTCTCTTTAGCATCTCCACCACTTCATGCCCTACCATCTAACTGAAAGCTCAGATTCTCTGTGTCTGTTCTGCAGGAGTACCTTCTCTTCATCTGCCTTCTCCATATTTCAGCTCTCCAAGAAGTGAGCCACTTACACATGATGATGTGTTTTCTGATTTAACAGGGTTTGGTACTTGAAATTAATGCAGATGGTTTACCGACATACTACCCTGAAGGTGCCCAATCTCATCTGAAATCAATGCAGATTATACTATAGTATTCATATTGCACATTCAGATCTAAAAACTACAATTTAGAAGCTGATGGTATGTGTTACATATTTGAAAAGTTTTTTTTAAAGATATCTTAATTTGGCTTTTGATATCCTCAACTACCAAGTGAGTTCTCTAGAGGCAGAACTGAGTTGCAGCCTTCATAAACATGCTATCAGAGAACATGATGATAGATAAAGGCTCTGGAAAGAGTTTTCAATGTAACTTTGCAAGGTTCAAGTAAACATATCTAGCTGGTAAATTTTCATCCAAAGTCAAACTCTGGTTTCAAGGAAGTTTACATTAAGAATTTGAGTTTTTCAATTCCTTGTCCTCTCAGCAACTTGACCCAACTCACCATACCCTCAACCCCGAGACCCCTTCCCATGACATCAAGAGATCTCCCTAGTTTCTGTCTGGTGACCTTTTCTTCTGAATTGCTTCTTTGGCCCTTTTCCCTCTGATTTTTCTGGAATGGTGATGTTCCTTGTATCTGTGCGCCTTGCACACTGTACTCAGCCTGTGCATTTTCCCTGCATAATCTCACTTGTGTCCATGTCTCCAGCTACCAACTACTTGCTATTGACTAATATGCATTGCTTTCCTTGATCATTGTGGCTAAAACTGAATGAATTGCTCTTGTGTGTTTTATATTTTGTACAGCTACCCCCACCCACACATCTAGAACTGTGTCCCGAAGGTTAAGGACAATCAACATATTCTGTAGTAAGTCCACTCTATTTTCTACTAAAACATATGTTATCTATATGTTTGAGCATCCATCCATCCCAACACCCAAGACTGATATCTGGTGGTAAAAATCTGTATTGTACCTGGCTCCTACGGGGCAGGAAGCAGAAAGGTCCTTGTTAGTTTGGGGCCATGTTTATAACTGATGTAGCATCACTTCTGTGAGTTGTATTGCCCAAATGAAACACAAAGCTCACCGTGATTCAACACTGGTAAAATTGACTGTATCTTGATGGAGGAGTAGTAAGTTCACATTGTGAAAGAGGATGTAGAGTGGAACAAATGATGAACATCTTTGGCAAAAATGAAATCTGCAGTGACAGCAACATCAAAAATCAAGTTCAGACTCAAATAACTCCAGGGCACAACGCTTTATCATGAAGTGGCATCGCGTCATATGTTCAGAAGAGTGTTTCCTTCGCTTTTGGAAACATTCACTGAAACAAAGGAAGACTGGTGCTTCTCAGTCATTAGCTACGTGTTCACTCGTTCTTTCACTCACTGTCTTCAGATGCTACGGCTTTCACGGAAATAAAACAAACCACGCTGCTGTTTGTATGTATACAACAATAAGCCACTAGCCTCAAGCATGCACAGTGCATTCCTCCACTTTCGTTTTGAATAATGCAATCAGAATTGGTTGTCACGAATGGTGGAGAGTGATTGACTTTTGGCCATAAAGAATGTTGGGCTGCAGCTCTTGAGGTCTGCCCAGAGTTTAAAATTTATACTTGACCCAAAGTTCATAGTTGCTTGCTGTAGCATGTATACAAGGAAGATTGTAAATTTTAAATATTTACAATCTGACAACTATTTTTCATTATATGACAATACTTGACACATAACCACTTACGGGAAAAGAGTCTTGAACTTGGTATCCAAGCCAATTACTTTCACATCCTGTCCTGAGGTCAAACTGTGGCTATGTGGCCACCAGTTGGTAGACAATGGCCAAGGCAATCAGCTGGGTCACTGTGCAATTGAATTTCCTCATCAAAACAACCGAGACAATAGCAGCCAAATCAGATTGGCTCTATGGCAATCTAAACGTGTGCTTCGCAGCCAGATCTTGCCAATTAAATTAACTTAATTTTATATACTTTAGATACGTGACAGGTATGACTTTTATAGTGACCTGCTGTCTCCTCTTACACAGCATGACATGATGTGAACATTTCAAAGCATTGTTCCTAGGAAACATTGGGTGCTATGCATCTGACACTGGGAAAATAGTATGAACAGTATATAGGATCCCAGATCATTGTGGCCTGTCATTCTGGACTGTTATTAAATTTGTTGAAACACATTGGAAATACATTTAATTGTAAGCAGAAAAAATAATACTATTAAGTATTGTGGATTGTGTATGCTCTGGTAAGCAAACATCCCAATCTGGATGGCCTTTGAGAAAAGCTCACTTCTCATGTATGCCAGTGCTTGGCAGGGTCTTCTAGGAACTGGCTCCAAGCTGTCTTCATTCCAAGGTGCAGATTCATGAAACAATCTAGGACTCCTATTGCTTCAGAAGAGGAGACTCTACACCTGAGCTCAGTATGTCCTTCTGGAACTGGAATCCGGCATTTGCCTAGCACAGAGAGATGGCTCAACAGTTCAGAGCACTAGCTACTCTTCCAGAGGTCCTGAGTTCAATTCCCAGGAACCATACAGAGGCTCACAGCCATCTATACTGACGTCCTCTTCTGTCAGACAGGCATACATGCAAATAGAGCACTCATATACATAAATAAATCTTTAAAAGAAGAAAACCTCCTGCCTTTCAGAAGAGGTACCCTATGATGTGCTGGGGTAACAGAAGTATTCGGTGAGCAGTATCAAATGCGAATCATAAAGAAGGGTGCAATGTCCGTGTTCATTAGCGTGAAAAGTAAGTCTCCCTGTAACCCACATGTGGCCACTAAAGTGTTAGCTAAATAGAGGACCCAGAAAGCAAAGCATAGCTGCCTGTTACAGTCTTTATCTCTGGTGTTATAAATTCCAATTCAGTTACTCTATCTTTCATCATCAGCTTAGGGGATTTCTGTCCAGACAAATTTATCAGCTGGAGTTCCCTGTCTGTCCCTCTCGCTTATTGGAGTATGTGATTAGCACATATGTACTGCATATACATGTGTGCAGCTGAAACAGGCTCTACGACGCAACCCAGGCTGGACTTGATCTATGTAGCCCAGGATATCCTGGAATTTACCACACAAACCAAACTAGCCTCAACCTCATGACTATCCTGCCGCAGCTTCCTGAGAACTGGGATTACAGGCACGGACCACCACAGCTGCTGAGATTATGGATCCTGGCTCCAGACCACTGGGGAATGGAGCTCAGCTGTGTTCTGTGGCCTTTGGTATTTCTCAACTCCCCTTTCTATAAAACAAGGGAAACGGGACCCACTTCATCTGACTGTTGTGAGGCTAAAGGAGATAATAGATGTAAGTAGTAGATAAATGCTTTTTTTTTTAAATATCAACCACCTTCCTCTGATGAATATCAGCTGTGAGTAAGTGCCCTGTGGCATGAATTGCCCCAGTAACACTGAAAGATGAGTCACAGCACGGTCTCTTCCTTTGTGCTGTTTGGAGACAACATCATGGAGCCAGGTAGAGCATCAGCGAGTTTTGAAACAATTAGCTATGATTCAAATACATTCTATAAGGAAACTCAGGGTGGGCAGCGATCCTTTCCTCTCCTTATCCTCAGGCCCATACAGAGTCTGGCTTAAACCATGTGTGCAACAAAATCTTCCAAGAATCAATCAATAAGCATATGGTTTGCCCAGAGAACATCTTATACCATGGCAGACACAGAGGAGGAAACTTGAGAACTCCTGGGGCACACTCGGTTATGAGGAGGCTTCACTTGACCTCTGGGCTTCCCAGACTGTGTCTATTGAGTGTTCTGGAAAGACAATAATTGGTTTAACATAACTGACTCATCTAAAGCAACCACTCCTGATAAAGTTATGAAAAGAGAATGGATGCTTCAGGTTTACTTCTCTTTTTCCCACATGTAATAATATTTAAGATATGTAAAATAAGGCAGCTCTTGAGTTGATCAGAGTTTACTGTTGCTCGTCTGTTTGGTGTTCGCGCTTATGGATGTCCTGCCACGAGGTGTTTGATGTTGGTAAGTTTTGGTGTTTAATAGGCACTTTCATGTGAAAGTATGTTTCCTGGGGAGATGTAACATACACACCTATCTATTCATTACAGATAGACAACGCACGATGGGCCAAAGTACAGATACCCAGAGTCCAACTTGGTGAGCCAATGAATTTTATTGGGGTTACTTACAGGAATATGGGGTGAAGAGTTACTTACAGTGTTGGGATTTGGGTAGAAGCTGAGAAAACACAATTCACACACCATAGCTTTAAAATGAAATCTTGGCTATTATAAATAAGGCTGCTATGAACATAGTGGAGCATGTGTCCTTCTTACCAGTTGGGACATCTTCTGGATATATGCCCAGGAGAGGTATTGCTGGATCCTCCGGTAGTACTATGTCCAATTTTCTGAGGAACTGCCAGACTGATTTCCAGAGTGGTTGTACAAGCTTGCAATCCCACCAACAATGGAGGAGTGTTCCTCTTTCTCCACATCCTCGCCAGCATCTGCTGTCACCTGAATTTTTGATCTTAGCCATTCTGACTGGAGTGAAGTGGAATCTCAGGGTCGTTTTGATTTGCATTTCTCTGATGATTAAGGATGTTGAACATTTTTTCAGGTGCTTCTCTGCCATTCAGTATTCCTCAGGTGAGAATTCTTTGTTCAACTCTGAGCCCCATTTTTTAATGGGGTTATTTGATTTTCTGGAGTCCACCTTCTTGAGTTCTTTATATATATTGGATATTAGTCCCCTATCCGATTTGGGATAGGTAAAGATCCTTTCCCAATCTGTTGGTGGCCTTTTTGTCTTATTGACAGTGTCTTTTGCCTTGCAGAAGCTTTGCAATTTTATGAGGTCCCATTTATCGATTCTCGATCTTACCGCACAAGCCATTGCTGTTCTATTCAGGAATTTTTCCCCTGTACCCATATCTTCGAGGCTTTTCCCTACTTTCTCCTCTATAAGTTTCAGTGTCTCTGGTTTTATGTGGAGTTCCTTAATCCACTTAGATTTGACCTTAGTACAAGGAGATAGAAATGGATCAATTCAAATTTTTCTACATGATAACCTCCAGTTGTGCCAGCACCATTTGTTGAAAATGCTGTCTTTTTTCCACTGGATGGTTTTAGCTCCCTTGTCAAAGATCAAGTGACCATAGGTGTGTGGGTTCATTTCTGGGTCTTCAATTCTATTCCATTGGTCTATTTGTCTGTCACTGTACCAGTACCATGCAGTTTTTATCACAATTGCTCTGTAGTAAAGCTTTAGGTCTGGCATGGTGATTCCACCTGAGGTTCTTTTATCCTTGAGAAGAGTTTTTGCTATCCTAGGTTTTTTGTTATTCCAGATGAATCTGCTGATTGCCCAAGCTGAAAAGAACCCAGATGCCCCTCAACAGAGGAATGGATACAGAAAATGTGGTACATTTACACAATGGAGTACTACTCAGCTATTAAAAAGAATGAATTTATGAAATACCTAGCCAAATGGATGGACCTGGAGGGCATCATCCTGAGTGAAGTAACCCAATCACAAAGTAACTCACACAATATGTACTCACTGATAAGTGGATATTAGCCCAGAAACTTAGGATACCCAACGTATAAGATACAATTTGCTAAACGCATGAAATTCAAGAAGAACGAAGACCAAAGTGTGGACACTTTGCCCCTTCTTAGAAATGGGAACAAAACACCCATGGAAGGAGTTACATAGACAAAATTTGGAACTGTGACGAAAGGATGGACCATCTAGTGATTGCCATATGCAGGGATCCATCCCATAATCAGCTTCCAAACGCTGACACCATTGCATACACTAGCAAGATTTTGCTGAAAGGACCCAGATATAGCTGTCTCTTGTGAGACTATACCGGGGCCTAGCAAACGCAGAAGTGGATGATCACAGTCAGCTATTGGATGGATCACATGGCCCCCAATGGAGGAGCTAGAGAAATTACCCAAGGAGCTAAAGGGAACTGCAACCCTATAGGTGGAACAACAATATGAACTAACCAGTACCCCGGAGCTCTTGTCTCTAGCTGCATATGTATCAAAAGATGGCCTAGTCTGCCATCACTGGAAAGAGAGGCCCATTGGACTTGCAAACTTTATATGCCCCAGTACAGGGGAACCCCAGGGCCAAAAAGGGGGAGTGGGCGGGTAGGGGATAGGGAGGGTGGGTATGAGGGACTTTTGGGATAGCATTGAAAATGTAAATGAGGAAAATACCTAATAAAAAATAAATTATAAAAAAAATGAAATCTTTATTTTCTGAGCACTCAGGGAGGCAGCCAGTTTGGGATCTGAACCAGGTCCCTGAAGGGAAATTATAAAACATTATAAAGGATGGGAAGACAAAGGGGGGGGCTGGGAGGAGCTACAGCGGTATCCAATTGTATTTTGACATTATGGGTTAAGCAAGGGAGAAACTGTTGGAGACTGGGCTGTATCTAGGGCACCTGGCTTCAAGGTTCTTAATTCATTCTCCTGGACAACAGGTCCGGAGCTCAGAGTGATAAGGGGACAAAGGAACCAGCCAGCTACATGTAGTTAATTAGGGCACAACAGTCAATTGGTTATATATTTTTGTAACATGCACCTTGACTTAGATAATAGCAATTTCTATGTTCTTTATCAGTTAATAGGTTAACAGACAATTAAGAAAACATTTGGAGAAGTGGGATAGGTGTATATTCCTAGGCCTGGGAACATGAACTTGTTTGACCCTACCAGCAAGATGGAGAAGTTGTCCCTGAGATGGCTGGACTCAGACAACTGTTTACAATAGAAGCTGTTCAGCTATAGCGAAGTCCCCAGTCCCCCTAGGGCTTGGAACCTTGGATTTAGCTTCTCTCTATGATTAAATGGAGTCTGAAAATGAAATGGTAGTACTTAGAATACATTTCTTTTGCTTGTTCCCAACAGGAAAAACAGCTGCATCACCAAAGCCCACACCAGCATGGTGCCAACTTACAAAGCTGGGAGTCTGGAGCACATCACACAGCCTGCAGGCAGCTTAACAGGTTGGAGAGTGTCCTTTCCAGGTTCTTCGGTTGGTCTAAACCTTTTCTGTGCTGCTTTCTGCTTCTTCTAGACAGCTGGTCCCGTCTCAGCACTTTCTTTGCAGCCTTTCCCCTCCGAGAGTCTTTTTTGAAGCTCAGCTTCATGTTTGTCTAAAAAGGACTCTCAGATTCTATTGTCACTTTGTCTGGGAGGGGCTAGTGAATCTGGTCAGTTTCAGGGACTTCCTGAATTCAGTTTGAATTGTTGACCTACCAGGGAGATGGAATGTTTCAATCTCATGGGAAATTGTTATCCAGCAAGCACAGATGGATCCATCAGCATTTGGCTATTTGGGTATTGTCAACAATTAACAAGGATAGCTAAGTTTTAGAAAGTCTATTCATCTATGTTATTGTAGACTCTGCTGCTGACCTCTGAAAAATCTGAACCATCTCAGGGCTTGCTCTATTTTTCTCTTCTCAGCTCTTATCTTTTCTTACATCCCTTGTTTCTCTTTCTCCTGTTCTCTTCATTTCTTTCTTCTTGCTTTTCTTTTCTCTCTCCCTCCCACTCCATCCCCCTTTTCTTCCCTCCTTCTTTTCTTTCCCCGGTCAGCAGAAATCTACACAGCAGGCTTTTGATCGTTGCCTACAGTTGTACTAAGGCTCACTCACAGGGTTTCTCTCAGGTGTGTCTCCTAAGCATGCCAGCTATTTAGGATTCCAGATCTGGAGATAGGGGAACTGATTAAAAAAAAAAAAAATCAAATAGGAGCTTCCAGACAAACCCTTGACATCTTGCAGGAGAGCTCTCTGCAGGAGGACACAGAGCAAAGCAGTGTGGTGGTGAGCCGAGAGGGGAGGAGGGCGATAGGTATGGAGCTCTTCTAAAATTCAAACCAGCAAGCAGCCTGAACAGCAGCATAGCAGGAAAGACAATAGGAAAAGGTTCATTGAAACTTGGCAGTTTGAAAACACTGGATCTGGGAAGAGTTGATGAGAGCTAAACTAAGCATCAGAAAGTGGGTTCAAGCCTTCCGGTGGGATCCTCGGCCTGGCCTGCCTTCCCACTCTGTGGACTCTGTGCCAGCAAACACATCTCCTTTTCATTTGTCAGCGTTCTGTTTCTTGTTAGAGCCTGGGATTCCCGGCAGTGGGAGAGACCGTCACTGCTTGATATGCAGGACAGCCCCTGCATAATCTCTGCATAATCTCTGCAGGCTCGGGAGCCTCACGCTGATGCTGCAACTACCAAGATGCTCTGAGTTGCCCTGGCTACCTGGAAGGCAGCTGAATATTCTCTGCAGGAGTAGGCGGCACCTAAACAAAACCTTAGCCCCACTTAGGGAGCGTCCTACACATCCACCACATTCTTTGTCTTGTACCACTTTCTTTCTTCCTGACCTTGCCTTTGTGCGCCCACCACCTAAGAATTTAGTTGAGGGCTGGTGAGATGGCTCAGTGGGTAAGAGCACCCGACTGCTCTTCCGAAGGTCCAGAGTTCAACTCCCAGCAACCACATGGTGGCTCACAACCATCCGTAACGAGATCTGGTGCCCTCTTCTGGAGTGTCTGAAGACAGCTACAGTGTACTTACATATAATAAATAAATAAATCTAAAAAAAAAAAAAAAAAAAAGAATTTAGTTGAGACTGAGTTCCTTTGATGGGAAGGAGCTTAGTGTTCCCCAGCAGCAGGGAACCTGTAGAAATCCACTGGAGTGATAGGTGTTTGTTTTGGTCAGGGTGGTGGTGGTTTGACCATATGGATAAGAGAACACTGTGTGCATTTATATTTAACTTTGTACATACACTTCACAGTTCCTAAGTGGCTCTTTAGGAAGCAAGCAAGGCTTTCAGTAGGTGTCAAGTCAAATCCAGTTCGGGCTGTATGGCCTCTTCAAACAGGATTTGTTGTACTCTCTGATACACAGGCATTTGTGTGGATAAAATGTAGCACAGCTGGTAAAGTGCGTGGTATAGTTGCAGCTCGGTAGTAGATTGCAAGTATTGCTATTCTTATTTGAGAAAAGTATACCACCTCCTTCCCACCCACAGACACCTTACAACTTCCTTGATTTATAGTTCCTCTTAACACATTGGAGCATGTGAAGACCATCCTTCAAGGCCTTGACTCAAAGGTGTGACTAATGGCAGGGATTTCCGGCTGGCAGTCAGGGGTAGCAGAAGAAAATGAATGGGCATGGGTTTGCTGGGTGATGTTTAAATGATAGCAGCTGTGCAGACCCGGGTGCCTGGCCCTTCCTGCAGGCTGTCCTCCTTTGTATTTCACACTCACTGGAGCAACAGTCCCTGAGTCCTAAAGGCAGAATTGTGAGGAATTCTTTTTTGGCAAATAAATCCCACTCATGTGCAAAGTGTAAACTCTTGATCTATCAATGCTACGGAGCTCAGCTATGACTCAGGACATTAGCTCAGCTCAGTGGTAAAACCTTAGAGTCTTCATACTTCCATTTTCTCATTTTTAAAGCCTGTTTGACTCTGTTGCCTTGATTAACCTCCTGGAAATGGCTGGGCCCCTTATACTTATCGTTCGACCTCTTCTTTACATGTAACTAGTCAGAAAATCTGAATCACAGAGCACTGTGAGGGGTTTTGTTTGTTTGTTTTTGTTTTTGTTTTTCGAGATAGGGTTTTTCTATGTATCCCTAGCTGTCCTGGAACTCACTTTGTAGACCAGGCTGGCCTCCAACTCAGAAATCTGCCTGCCTCTGCCTCCCGAGTGCTGGATTAAAGGCGTGCGCCACCACCGCCCAGTTTCATTGTGGGGTCTTAATGGTTAAGTGAAACCTCCCATTTTGTAGATAACGTAAGAGGAGAAATCACTCGCACAGAGTTCACTCATCTCC
This sequence comes from Mus caroli, assembly GCF_978045245.1. Classification (NCBI taxonomy): domain Eukaryota; kingdom Metazoa; phylum Chordata; class Mammalia; order Rodentia; family Muridae; genus Mus; species Mus caroli. The sequence goes on along the minus strand of NW_028227271.1, from coordinate 97,628,576 downwards.
CAGAAGGTTTTACTCCGCAACTGTGTGCCAGGACTTGTGGGTAGTAGATAGACCCAAGATGATGTAACCTGGCATGGAAAATTTCTTCTAACTGTCCCAGAATTCTCACATGAGAAACAACTGCTCACTCTCGAATGAGTACTGCCTGATATTTGAAGTTTCCGTGAGCAACTTGGGAAGAGCAGAGAGATAGGCAGACACAAGGGCTAGGATGCCTGGTTAAACAATCATGAGGCAGGTAGGTACCTTGATAGCTGCTCCAGCAATTCACATGGGGCTTAGGTACGACTCTGAGGTTTAGACTCAGTGTTAAGTGGAGGGGATGTCTCTCACTGCCTTTGTGCAGCTATGCTGCAGCGTCCTTCCAGTCTAAATTCAACAATTTAAGAGTGCTCCAAAGAACAATGGAGCACATGAGTGGACAGACCCTAGTCTCCAAAGCCCATATACCTGAGGCATTTAAGATTCTTATTATAATTATACTGCATCTTATTGACCCACATGGAAGGGGCCTATACTGCTGAAATGGAGCAGGTAAAAGCACAAAAGAGTACGGAGGACTACAGCAACCAGAGAAGGGACAACTTTAAAGGGACAGTAACTACTCAGTTCAGTAATTTCCCGCAAGGCCCTAGGGAACCAGCATCACCACATCTTCAGATATTTTAGATAAGCCATATATTATGATTTTCATATATTTTCTCTCCTTCTGGGAGAGAAAAAGATTAGCCTGTCATTTTTACTTTTCTCTCTGTGTGGTGTGTGTGTGTGTAGTGAGCTTATGTACACGTGTACACTGTATTCCTGCAGGCCAGAGGACATGAAATCCCCTGGAACTGGAGTTACAGGCAGTTGTAAGTCACGTGATGTGGGTGCTGGAAACTAATGCCAGATCCTCTGCAAGAGCAGCAAATGCCCTTAGCTTCTACATTGACTCTCCAATCCCAGCATCTGACTTTCTGGTTTTGTTTTAAAAAGATAATGTATCCTAATTTTCTAAAGCATTCTGTAGGTCAAATAGTCATCATCATTAGCTACTGTCGTTATGGATACAAGGTTATGGATTCCTGGATGGTTTCCATCTCTCTATGTCGCTGATAATGACCTTGGACTTCTGACCTTGCTTTCTCCCCTCTCCTCAGTGCTAGCACTGTAGACATGTGAAACTACATTTGGTTTATGTGATCCTGGGTCTCATACACGGTAGAAAGCACTCTACCAACTGTGCTATATCCCCAGACCATGTAGATCACATTAGTAAAACACATGTGTGGGATCCTAGATGTTAGCATTCTGTCTAAACTCCACCCCACAGTTACCTGGCAACAGCCAGGTAGGCCTGACCCACTATAAAAGGGGCTGCTTGCCTCCTCCTCCTCTCTTACTCCTGCTTCCCTCTTGCTTCTTTCTTGCCCTCTTGGGCTCTTTCCTTCCCCCTTCCCTTCTCTCCTCTCTCCTCATAGCAATGGCTGACCTCTACTTCTCTACTCTCTCCCTCTCTCTGTCTTTCTCTGCCTCTACTACCCTCTTAACTCCCCTCTCCATACCCTCAATAAACTGTATTCTATACTGTACCAACATGTGGCTGGTCCCTTGTGGGGGGGGGATGCGTCGGCATGAGCCCGCTGAGATACCCCCTTCTCCCATACCTAACCACACCCCCATAGAACATATTCGTATATGTCATTACCTTTTTATAAACACATCGCTAGATGACTTAAATTTTCCTTCAACCATTACTCAAAAGAGAGGCCCAGACAAATTGTCTTAGTCTGGTCTAAGAACCAAGAACCACAGACTGGGGAGTTTGTAACCATCAGGCATTTATTTCTCGGAGCTCCTGGGAGTGGGAGTCTGAGACCAGGAGACAGCTCAGCCAGGCTCCTGCTTAGTACCTGCTCAGAGGCAGACTCATTCCCCTTTGTGTTCTTACACAGCAGAAGAGAGGCAGCAAACATTAAGGACTCGTATAGGGTTACTTCATTTACCATAGCGACTCCCTCCAGATGCATCTAGACCTCATTACATCCCACAGTCCCCACTTTCTGATATAATAACATTTGGGGATATGATCTCAGCATATGGCGTTTGAAAAGACACAAGCATTTTTATTTCACAACAGGTTATTTAAAATTGAAACCAACAAAGTGACCAAATAAGGAAGGGCTGGCAACTGTTTGAAGAGAAGCACAGAGAAGGAAGCATGTAGGTTTGAGAAAACCTTCTTGTCAGGGATGCTCGAGCCGATGGTTTGTTAAAGAGGAGTGCTTAAGTGTGTTCTGCAGAAGATGTGGTATGTCAGAAGTCCTGAAAATACAGAAGGGCTTGGAAGAACTCAAGTGAGGTAGAGTAGCAGTGGGGACACGTGGAAACACATGTAAGAGGACAATGTAGTGGGCACAGGCCAACCCAAGGCACCGGTAGGGCTGCAAGTGGTATAGTCACTTGGAAAACAGCTTGCAAATTTCTTACAAAGCTAAATACACACTTATCAAACAATCCACAGATACGTCTAGTGTGGCGTCAGTGAAAAGAAAACTTACACTCACACAAGAAACTGTGTGATACTTGCTCTATCTTAACCACTCCAAAGAACAGTGGAATATTTTTCATGTGATGGTGGTGATATGACTATCTTTATCAAAACAGGCACAAGCATACACTTGAGTGATTTTTTCATGAGTATTACTCTTTAATTAAAGCAATTATGGGAAATCATTGGAGAGTTTTAGTGGCGGAGACACCGTTATCAGACTTTTTCCAAAGTAGCATCCTAGCCTGCATGGCAACGAATGAAATTCAGTAAGGTCCTTAACTACTAGAGAGCAGCAGGCTGAAGCTTGAAGGATGCTGGTCAAGGTGAGCATGGGATGAGGAATATTTAGGGAGTGGAATCAACTAGAAACTGAGCAGATATGGGAGATGAGAACCAAGTAGGAGTCCAGACTGAGACTTTGGCTTAGTGGCAGCCACGTGGATGGTGGTACCACTGTTTCTCTCGCCACACACCATGCTGAAAGGCAGGCTTTAAGAAAGTCTGGTAACGTGATTACATAAGGCAGCAGTGGGTTGGAATACATTGGAAACATACCTGATGTTTTCTATCTATTTGATTGTTTTGCTTTATTTAGCTACTTTAGTGTATTTCTGAATGTCTAAGCATGTCTTTGGAGCCATGACACCAAAAACCTATTTGTTTTATATGTTGACATGAAGACATCTTGTCCTGTAGTACCAGAGAACTTTGACCTTCTAAACAGGGTGTTTTCTGTTTAGCTGATCAATCAGGTCACAATGACCAATTTATCTATTGACCACCAAATCATTAAGGTAGGGTTTTTTTGTTGTTTGTTTTTGTTTTTTTTTTTTTTTTTGCTTAAGACAGGGCTTCTCAATGACCTGGTCTGGAACTCACCATGGAGGCAGGATGGCCAACAAGCTTTGGGGATCCACCCACGCTACCTATCAAACACTGAAATTATAAAAGCATTCCGCCACATCCAATTCTTCATTTATTAACTATAATTCCAGGCATCAGATTCAGGTCTGCTTGCTTAAAAGACTGACACTTTATCAACTAAACTACCTTCCAAGTCCCCCTACCATCAATTTTTAAGGAATGTTGGAAATAAAAAAAAATACTAATTCCAAAGAAACTTAATATTAAATCCCAAGCAACCAGAGCTGTCAATTTCCCCGTGTATCTTTTAGCACCTGTTCTGGAATGTGCCCTGTTCGATTTTGGTGACACAGAGGGATAATGAGCTTCAACAGATCCCTGTACTGTGGCAACGCCTTTCGTTCTCTGGCTCAGATAAAGCTTGCTTGTGCATCTGCTGCCAAACCACCTTCTCCTATTTTCATGGGCTCAGATTCTTGTGGTCTGGCCTGGCGAGGCAGAACCCAAACTGAATGAATGTAGTTCATGGCCTTGGAATTGCAGTTTTCTTTCAGAACATTGTAAATCCCCAACTAATATCATAGTATTGATCGCAAAAAGATTCTTGTGAAGTTAATTGGAAACTTTAGCCTATACTTACGAAACAAAGAGCCTTCCTGGACAAATGAGGCTTCGAAATGCAAAAGAAAATGGCAAACTTCTGTTTTCTTGACCTTGTCCTCGAGGCCTTGGCAACTTTATGAGTTGTTTGAATGTCAGATTCAATGAAATTGCTTTATAATGATTACTTCTTATGGAGTGGGATTACTGGATGCTTTTGATGTGTGTGTGGGGTGTGTGTGTGTGTGTGTGTTTAAATGATGGTTGTTTTGTCTTTTCTGTAATAACATGTATTACATTTGTAATTAGGAAGAAAATAAAAAGAGTCATTAAAACCAATATATATTATGTGAGCTCCTTTTCAAACATACATGAGACTGTGCATCCAAATGCTGTTAAGAATCATGTCTGGCTGAGAAAATGAATAGTTTTTCCTCTCTCTGTGTTGTATCTTCTGTGTTTTCCCAGTTTCCTGTGATGAACAACACAACTTGCTTTTGTAATAAAACAAACAAATAAATAAACATTCTAGCCATTCTTAAAAAAGAAATGGCACAGAGCGTCCTTGCCCTCAAGGTTGTAGTTCTCTCTGAGGGTGAGGAGATCTGACTTTCAGACATGACCTTGGCAGTTATTGGCTCCGAGACTGAATGAAAATCGCATCCCTAGGAAGTACGCATTGCCCTCTTCTTAAGCAGGATGATGGAAGTGGGACCCATCCACCACCAATTGACATCAGCCAATGAGTGGCAGGAACAACTCATAGGATGGAAGATGCTGAGCAAGTTCAACACCAACCCTTCTGTTCTGCAAATTTATTGCTAAATATTACTGAGGGGACATGGTGTCATTTAAAGGCACATTACTTTTATTTTGCAGAAAAGACTAAATCACAGATATTAAGCCAATATCCTGTGCTCTGGCACCTGTGCTGAACGATGTCCTGTGAGGGCGGAAGAATAAAGGTTTGTCCTTCCATGGCTGGGCATCCTGCCACCATGCTGGCTCAAAGGGCAGGCCTCTGGGAGCACTGCAGTGCTCTGCGGGCTATAGGAGATGCTCTGGAAAGGGCTGCCTCCCTTGTCTGGGCAGCCTAGTTTGATCAGAAATTCTGAGAAGGCTCCTTCGAGCTGCCATTCTAGCCTTGGTGGTAACCAAGCTTATATACCAAACCCTCCACAGAGACAGATCATCAGACCCCACGACTGCATGCTGACAGAAAATCTATGGCTGAGTAAGTTGGCTCCATTGGAAAGCCAGAGCCATTCTTCTCTGCCAGTTAAAAGTCCTGTAATTATCAGTGTTCAGTCTTAGAGTTTTATAGCTCTGATGATTCACGCAGACTCTCTGAGGGGAAAAAAGAAAAGGCACAGGGGGGATGGCTTTAGCATGGACCTTTCTGCTATACATCAAAGAAAGGGAGAGATTTATATTACTGTGAATTTGAAGTCTCACTGGCATTTAAAAATATATTCTCATGGTATTGCCCTCTCTACCCCTCCCTGGGGGGTGGAAATGGAAATCGTTTAGTGTGGGAATCCAGCTTAATTCATTGCAAATTTCTTGAGGCTAAGCAGGATTGGAGGAGGGGAGGGCTGCTTCCCAATGCTTATGTTCTGGTCGCCCTTTTGGTAAGACTCCTGCATTGTTACATAGTTAGGACATTGGTGGAGAGCGAAGGGCACTTACTTGGACTGCTTTTCTATATGGCTCTCAACTTCTTTTTTTCCCCATAAACCCCATAAAAGAAGGAAAATGTACTTTCCCCACTTTTCAAACAATTTAGGAATTGCTTTTAGTTGTTGGGAGGAAACTAATACAAGTTAAATTTATGAAAACTAAACCCAAATGTTGGGAGAGATGGAGGGAATTGGACTGCTCTCAGCATATCTAAGCAGGATTGTGCTTAAGCCAACCCAGCGAGGCCTCTGACTTCTGTCACAAGATGTCCCATAGGTCATGTCCTGCTTCAGACACAAGTTCCAAAGCTGAGATTCACAGACTTTTCAACCAGACAAATACTTAGTTAAGAGGTCAGAAGCCATTTGGAACCCCACAGAGAACCTCCCCCTTCACTTGCAGATAAAGACCTTCATACAAGAGGGTAGTGGCCTTGCTGGGGTTGCTGGGATACGGCTAGTAAGGGAGGACTACTTTGGATATACTATTTCCTTCTGTTGTTTGACTCAAATCACATGTGTGATGGAGAGGAAAAAGGGAAGGGTGCGGAGATATTGACCGGAGGAGAGAGTAAACCCAAGTCTTGCCTGTCTGATCTAAACTCGTCACGTGTGTAACTTCAGAATCCTGATACTGCCAAGGAGTCAGAGTTCTTATAAATGCTCCCCAGTTTGAGGATGGTACAGAGTTTCCACAAGTTCAATGGGAAAAAAGGTTGATGGAACTACTCATTGGTTGGGCTCAGAGGGGGAGTCCCAAGGGAATGCAAAATAGCATTTGTATCCGAGGTGGGTAGCTGAGGGTATTGTCAATGAATCAGAGAGGACCCTAAGGGATAGGCAATCTGACAAAATCCACCTCAGCCAGACTCTGCCTACAGGAACTAGACAAGGCCTGAGAGGGCTATGAAAGGCCAGCCAGCAGTAACCACAATTCTCGGGGTGCTGTCCCTAACCTGAAGGAACCAGCCTCAAGGCCAGGCCAGGCCAAGCCAGGCCAGGCCAAACATGCTTAGAATTAATACCCTGGAAAGGAGAAGAGGTAGAGGAGAAACACCTCAGCTCCTGTAATCCTCACTAGCTCCTATCGAAGTACTTTCTACATGATTGCTCAAAGGAACCCAATGGGATCAAGTACAGGCTGCCCAGGGCAGTGTCTCACTTCTGCATCCAAAACTGGGCTTCCTGCTCTCGCTTCTCCATGGTTTCTGGAGACCATGTCCTATGTAAACCCAATCCTTGTTTAGAGAGGAACCTTGGGTGAACCAAACTCAAGATATCTTTTTTATGTTCACATCCATTAGACTCTGAACATTCTGACTTAGCCATTTCTAACATCAACCACCATTCATAGGCGCTGGGGCGCTCACAACAGGAGTTCAAATACATGTTGACTTTAAACTCTAGATAGTCTCCACTTCCAGCTCTCCCTGCATCTTCAGGAGCTCATAATTAGATCAATGTGTTCAGTCCTTCAGGTAGACAGACAGCTTTCCTTTGCTTAAATATCTCCATTCAAACATTCCTACAGTCATAGTTTGTGGGGTTTTTTTTTTTTAAATCACCACTGAGAATTTTAAAAAAGAAAAAGAGCCAAGTGCATTTTCTGACAATTTTATCCAGTAAAAAATCCCATGTCTCACTAACTGAAGTCCCATTCTTCACAGTAAATCAGAGACCAGCTTACTATAAATTCAATAATTGAATAAATTCAATTATTATTATTCAAATAATAGGCAAACATCAGAAATTTTTCATGTGTTACATATTTGCATATATTAAGTGCATCAACTAACATTTGGGTTGAGATGGGCTAGACTTATGCTAACAAGGTATTAATTAAGCATAAATGGCTACTGAGCATGTGAATTCTAATGGACCAAGCTGAGATATGCTGTAAGTATAATGTGCACACCAGATTTTGAAGACCTAGTAACAACAACAACAACAAAAAGAATGGTCTTATTATTGATTTTTAATAGTTTGGATATGTTGGGTTAATTAAAATGCACTATTAAAATTATTAAAATATTTTAAACTATGCATATGGGTCACATTATGTTACTATTGGACAGTGGTAGTCTGGAGAAGGTTTTAACCCATCTCTGTTTGTGGTTGCTCTTTCCTAACTGATTTTTATGGGTAACCATGTTCCTATTCATCTCCGGAATATCGGAGGATTGGTCTGTGCTCAAACTCTGGATGCTAGAACACTCAGCACTGCCTGCTGCTTGAGGTGAGGGGGAGCAGTAAGCAATGCGGAAGAATTACTTCCACTATTGTCAGGAGCCAGCATCACGCATGTCCTTCTTGGACCCTAAAGGTAAGGTGAAATAATGAAAACCACAATGTTAGGAACCAATGCCTTTGGTTTTATTGGAACATCTCTGTTTGTATTTACTCAAATGACTCAGTTGAGAAATTAGAATCTGGGGCTGGGGTTAGAGATGTAACTCAGTTGCTTACCTAGCATGCACAAAGCCTTGGGTTTGATCTACAGCACTGCATTAACTGGACTTGGTACATACCTGTAAAGGCTGTCACTCAGGAAGTGGAGGCAGGGGGATAACAATTCCAAGGCCATCCTCAGCTGTGTAGATTCTCAAGAACAAGGCTCTAGCACGAATTCCTGAAATGACCCCAATTCAAAGAACTATAGAAGCTTAACCACTGAGTGGCTGCACATCCCAGAGGGCATCAGTGGCTGATGCACTATTCTCCTTCCCTTGGTTGAGTCTCAACAGAAAGAGTAAAGATCCGAATAGAATATATGCTATTATTTAATGAGCTTAAATAAATGTCAATATGACATATTGGTTGATATGATAATTATCCCTATGGGTTTGCTTGTTTTTATGGATATGAACGCATTTTCATTTTTGGGAACCCCAAGGAACAAAATGTTATTGGCGTCCTCTCCAGAAACACAGAACAGCTGCGTTTGTTTGGGACGTTTCCCAAGCTGCTCCTTCCTCTATGAGAGAAGGAAGGATGCTGTTTAGTTTGTCAGTCCAACATGGCTGAGGGAGAGTGGATTCCCACCGTTGTCCTTCACATCCACCCACACATTGCTCGGGATGCTGTGTGGGTACTTAAGGGTGTCTTGTCACCCTGTGGCAGTAACTTTCAGCAAAGGTAGCACAATTTACATGGGCCTTTTCCTACCTCTACCATCCAGAGAGGTGACTGGACTGTGGATCCACAGTGAAAGAAAGTTCTGGAATGCTGCTGCTTCTGCTAGAGTAGCTTCATTTTGATGGATGCTATCTTCTACGGAGGAATCAGCTGTTCCTGCTTAAAAAAAGAGTCTTGCGATAAGTACCCGTTAGAATGCTGAGGAGACTTTAAACTTACTTCTGATATTCTGATTTAAGCAAATTAAAATATGATTCTTGTACCTATCACTCTTTAAAAGCTGTCCAGGGGGTTTGTATTGGCTTGAAGTGAAGACTAGAAGCCCTACCTATCAATTTTTCATCCAGAAAGTTGGTGAGACTATAGGCTTCAAACACAGTGTCACAGGATTTTTGAATTCTGGCCCATTTGTTTGTGACTTGAGGCCTTGAATGAACTATTGAAATTTCAATTTCCTTGCTTGAAAAAAAAAATGGAGAAAGTAACACTTATCTCAGTGCCTTTTGGAGAGAATTAAGTGTTTAGACTTATTTCTGTTTGTTCTACTTTAGTGTAAGCTGTTTGAGGTTAAGGACCAGCTGGTGATATAAATCACGTGGCGTTGAGGGTCAGGCAGTATGTTAGATGTAGCAAGTGCAAGCAACATATCATTTCATAGCCTGCATATGCATCAGCAACTGCATCTGCAACCCATGAAATGAAGAAAATGAGACAGAGGTAAGTTGCTTGGCCCTATGTGCCCTGCATCTAACAGACTACAGTGAAACTAGTTTGAGCTCAGGTATTTTGGACTCCTGATTTCTTTTCTTCATTGAAGCATGAGTGTCTCCTTCGAGTGTGGTAAATTCTATATGCCTAGCAACTACCTGATGACAGCCACACTGAAGTTAGTCAATATTTATTCAATGAGTAGTTACATATGAAAATGTATGACTTGGTGACAATCAGTTAAGGTTAGTGTTTTCCTCTAATGCTAATGTTACTCCACTAACCTGTCAGATTCAGAGGATTTGTGGTCAACAGAGACAATGCAGTCAGCAGAACCATAGTGTGCTTTACCAACCACACTAGACATTCCAATAGGAAAAGGAGAAACTGCATGAGATCAGTTCTTTTCTTCCAACTTCATGGCAAGATATGATTTGTAACTTTGAGCCAGGAGAGAAACACCTTCGTCTTTATCATTGAAGCCAGAGATGAAACAATGTTCTGAGTCAGCTTGTAAGCAGAATCTATTTTGTTCCTTCTTTCTCTATATATTGCTTCGTCCGCAAGCTCAGATCATCCTATTGACAAGATGGCTTTTGATAACTTCTGTCTCTGTATCAACCTCTTGGCTTGCCATGATAGCTACAGGTCAGTAAAGCAAATATCAGTTGGAGCCTGTTTCAGACTTTTGTTGATCTTTCAAGTGACTTTTTTGAATGCTGGCTGTCATAACTTTTATGTATTTCCTGCATGTATGCTGAACACAGCTGTTCCGAGGGCTTACTTTAACACATCGGAGCAGCTTAGAGTCATTGGAAATGCATCTGTAGAGTCAGCAAGTCTGGGGCCAGGCTTTGGTTATTCACTTACCAGCTGCGAAGCTTTAGGTTCAAACATTTCACGTGAAGCACTCATGCCCTGGGGGTTTCAGATGCTATGCTTCCAAGCCTCAGAGATTTGGGATAAGCACAACACATTAATTTTCATTCATAAATGAAAAAGCAAAAGCTAGTCTCTGAACTCCAATTAAAATTAATAACAGCCAAGGTTCTTGACATATTCTGTAAAGAGAAACTAAATAAGATAACTTCAGATATAGATTAATGTCATTACATTCTTTTTTGTCATGTAGACTTATTGCATGTGTTTTGCATGTGTGGTTCTGTGTGTGCATGCACATGTGCGGTTCTGTGTGTGCATGCACATGTGCATGTACACATGGAGACCAATGTTGATGATGGTATCTTTTTTTGTTCTCCACGTTATTGGTTGAGATAGGTCCTGCATCCTCTAATTGCGTCTGGAGATTGCTGTTTATGGAGTTGTGTACTGACCAGCAACTTCCTAGGAAATGCAATCTCTGCTCTTAACACTAGTGTTACAGATGTGTGCACCACATGTAGCTATTGGTAGGGTGTTGGAAATCTGGACTTATCCTTGAGCAGCAAACATCATACTTGCTCTAGCCTTCACTCCAGGCTTCAACACAATCATTTTGATAAAATAATATAAATCTATTTTTGAAATCCTGATAGCATAACAATAGGTCATGAATACCACTAGTTACCAATCAAAATATACTTCCCAATGTCTAACAGTCTCCTTTTCTCAGTTAGGTTCTCAAACACCACTATAGGATTGCCACTGTTTGGTTTAACCCATGATATCCAATTTTCCATTTATTCTCTATTATTAAGAAACTTAGACAGCCCAAGCAGACTCTGGCATGCAATATTTTTATCAAAAGATTGTTCTTGGGGCTGGAAACATGGCTCAGAGGTTAAGAGCATTGTCTGCTCTTCCAGAGATTTGAGTTCAATTCCCAGCAACCACATGGTGGCTCATAACTGTCTTTAATGAGATCTGGTTCCTTCTTCTGGCCTGCAGGCATACTTGCATGCAGAATAAGTTAAAATAAATAAATAAATAATTTTTTTAAAAAAATTATTTTTTAAAGGTTATTCTGTGTTTCCTCACAGAATTAGAGAACAATGATGTTAAGGAAACTTTTAGAGCCATGTTGCCCATGGAATGGAGTGAGCTTATGGGTTAGTCACCGTAGAGAGAAAGATGCAGCTAAATGAATCCCACCAGGAATGAAGCAGACTCTGAATCTTGCCTCATCTCTGATTTTAGTTATAAAAGTGAATGTATTTCTTTATTACTGAAGCTGATTTTATCCAGGCTTCTGTTGATTGTAGATATCAAACTTTCTAGCTGATACAGAATTTAGTTCCAGGAGTGGGATGCAATATGTGGGCTTGTCTGAACAAAGGTAACCAACCCATTGAGATTAAGGCTATAAGCCCACAAGACGTGTCAGGGAAAATTTGTAGGAGAGATTCAGGATTTTGGATTATGAGAAAATCCTAAAATAAAAATATAACTTCAAAGTAGTATAGCTATCTAAAATCAAAATGGGAAGAACATTTGGCTTTGCTTAGGGAGACCCTTCCTGGACATGGTCTGCAATCCAAAATGAATACATTCTAGAAGTAAGCAAAGGCTAAACCTGCCTCTCCAAAGTAAGATTTAAACAAGTAAATCAGAAGCTAAGATGAAGGCAGGAAACAAACCTAACTCCTCCTGCCGTTTCCTAATGCTTCCCACCAAACAGTCTTCACACAACAAAGCAAACGAAGCAGCTGTAAGAAAGCATGAGGTTGGGGAGACACTAACTAGTCTCCAGGTGACTGGGAACTTCCCAGAAACAGAGGCCAAAGTAAAGGTAGTAAATATTACACTTAGGTTTACAGAGATGACTGTATGTCCGAGCCTGCATTGAGGCAGTAGAAATTCTTAGACTCAACTACAATGATCAAAGATGGGTTCTCTGTCTTCCCCTGGAAGAGTGACTAGTCACTAGAGATAAGCAAGTCTGAAAAAGAGCTGTAATGCTGGATAAAGATGAGTCCTACACAACCAGTCTATGAGTAGCATGCCTAGTAGTACTTACAGAAAAGTGAATGTTAAAACCATGCAGCCAACTTAGAAAACTCCACAAATAACTATAGAGATCAAAGGACAAGAAATGTCTCTCAGGGAAGAAACCATGAAGCTGTCAATTCGACTGCTGAAGATACCCCTGTGCTGTCAGATTCCTCTGAGCCCATGATGCTGAGAGAAATATCCAGTATCACTAGTTCCTGCATTTCCATTGTCAGTCTGAAGGTTCACCATGAACAAGCCACCGCATTCCAGGGGAACTGTGTCGTGTAGATACTAATGGTTAAGTGTGTGTGTTTTTCCAATTCTTCTCTGTATTACTGGAATTCTTTTTCCTGGAGTCAGCCCTGGCCTTTCTCCTATTGTGTGCTGAATATATTGGTGATTGGTTAAATTGCTTCAGCCCTGGTTGGCTTAACCACAGAAAGCTGCACACAGACTGAAATACAAGAGCAGTCACAGTGCTTTGGGTGTCTATTGGTTGGGCATATGGGGAGTCTCATTTATATAGGCAAAGGCATTCTTAAATATATGCATATGAAAATGAATAAATGGAACTTTAAGAGAGTAAAACAATGGACTTTTATAAACTATTCAAGTATTTGTAAGATTAAATTAATGTAGTAATGGGAAATGTGAGCCAGGTTTCTCACAATTAGAGAAAGTTACAAATAAAGAAAAAATTAAAACAGAATGAAGTTTGTGGTGTTGGATTAATATTGGAGTAGAAACATAAACTCATGATTTTAAAGTTTAAAGATACACATAGAAATGCACGTAGACACATATAGAAGTACAGTGATGGGTAAATACAGGTATCTCTGTCTTCCCACACATACTCCCTAGCTCTTTTTGTACAGAGAAAAGAAGCAATGGGGTTCCTTACTAATGAACACAATGATTACCCAGATCTTGGTGCCTGAATTTATTCTTCAGTAAAAGCCGCCAACATTCCCTAGAAAATGACAGATTCTATGCTTGAGAGGGAAAAAATACAGATGAGTGTGGAATATTGCTCAATGCCCAAAACTTAAAACAGAGAGAGGGGCGCGGGGATACGTGAAGGGACACGGCCATATACTTGAAAGAAGTCAGAACAGTCCCATTGGGGACACTTTAAGCTACAAAACAAATATTGATAATAATGTATTGGTACTTATAGAGTTAAAAATACGTAAGATTATACTGTAATAGAATAAATAAATATCCTTTGCAAAGAAGAGGACAGTACATGAAAATTCCAACTAATAAATGACTATACAATAATTACCCTTTGGTAAACACCATTGTAACCATTTCCAGAAAAATTCACTATGGGTGAAAAAAATGAGTGAACAAAAGTATAAAAAACAGTATTGAATTTTGGAGAGGTGGCTCAGTGGTTAAGAGTATTGGCCGCTCTTGTAGAGAAGCCAGGTTCAATCCCCAGCACCCACATGAAGGCTAACAACCACCTGTAATTCCAATTCCAGGAGATCTGAAGTCTTCTGGCCTCTGCAAGCACATGGTACACAGGCAAGCCTACAGGCAACACACACACACACACACACAGAGAGAGAGAGAGAGAGAGAGAGATTCAGACAGAGACAGAGAGATGCAGAGACAGAGAGATATAGACAGACAGACAGACAGACACACAGAGAGAGGCAGAAACAGAGAGGGACAGACAGACAGAGACAGAGAGAGGCAGAGACAGAGAGATAGACAGACACACACACACAGGGATGAGACAGACAAAAAGACAGACAAACAACTACATCTTCATTTAAAAAAAAGAATGCCAATGAAGTCTCAAAATACCAACCAACCAGTGCAATATTAATAACAGAGGAAAACCAACATTATTGCAATAGAGAAACATGGCAGATGCTGCTCTGCTTTAATGGTCAACAATAAAGATTCACATGCCATAACATTGTTGTGACTATAATGCACTAGGATAGATATGGCATCGTCTCTCACTATTTATCCTTAAAGTATATAATTTGATTTTAAATCATAGGCAACAAGACAAACCCAAGCTAAGGGTCATTCTATAAAATAGCTGACTACCACCCCTTTAAAAATGTTAAAGTCATGAGTCACCAAACAAACAGCTATCATACTTTAAAGGAATCGTAGAAGGCCAGATATCATGGCGTTGATCTTGAACAATGAAGGACATTAGTAGGAAAGTTGTTGTTTGGGTTTTGGTTGGTTGGTCTAGGTTTTTGTTTTTTTTGTTTTTCATTTTTTGTTTTCTTTCACAGTACTGAGGATAGAGTCTATCCTTCCAGGCCTATGGACTCTATCAGCTAGTGATATTTAAATAAAGTGTAAGATTAGATGACGCTGTTGTATCAGAGAGAATTTGCTAGCAGTGATGCTAGATATTAAGATTTAGAGTCTTAATGAAGACCAGACAGGCATTCTATGATCTCTTTTGTTTGTTCCTATGTGAAATGGTCACAGAATGAGAAGTTTTTAAGTGCAATTGAAAGATGACAAACAACTCTAGCTTTTAGAATGCATCCATGATCAGCCCTTCTTGAAAAGCCTTTCTGACCTCTTCTCTGTAACTGAGTAGTGACATTTATATCTCTATTATAAACGCTTCTGGTGTGACTCAGAGGCTCATAAATCCACAACCTATGAGCTAAATTAGCCTTTATTTTTTTTTTTTAGGGAGGTTGGCTGTCACAAGGGTCCCTCTCCCCCACCAAATCCAATTTGATAAAGTTCCCTATCATTCCTTACTGTCTCAAACATCAGGTTGTATTATTCATGTAATTATCAGAATTATCTCTCTAATGTCTTTTTAGTCCCTCAAGTAGTTTGAAATTTTCTACCAAAATCTCAAAGTCTTGTGTGACATCTTCCCATCTGTTTCCATAGCTAGCTTGACTTCAGCTCAGTTCAAATGACCATATTTGCTGATTCATGGGGTCTGAGTTAATGCTCACTTGACTTTTATTACATCATGAAAATAAATGCTACTTCATTTTTTTGACTCAGAAATAGCCATTAGTCACCGAGTCCTAACATGATCTCTGAGGTTAATAGCCGTTTAGATCAATCACTAAATATATGAAAATGACATTCTGAGAGTTTCTGCATTTATTTCTCATTTCTCAGAAATATGATGGATTCTTGGTTGAGGAGTTGTATCATCTCTTCCAGGATCTTCCCACTCTGTGATTAAATCATCTGGGGGAGTCTTTACAATACCTGGATCCCACTCCCAGAAACCCAGATCCCCACCCCCAAATGATTTGTGTGGTATATGTGCAAGTGTGTGTGTGTGTGTGTTTATGTGGATGCTTGCACACTTGTGCAAGCCAGAAGTTAACTCAGCCTCTGTCACTCAGATGCTGTCTATCCTGTTTTGTTGTTTGTTTGTTTGTTTGTTGTAGAATTGTTTATTTTGCTAATGTTTTAGTTTTTTAAATCCCAACTTCCATGCCGGATCAGGGAGGCCAACCTGGAGCCTTTCTAAGAGTGGCCAGTGCTTTTAACCACTGAGCCATTTCTCCCAACCCCACCCCCCACCCCCCCATGGGATGCTCATTGGCACCTAATCTTAGAATCCTTGATATTCCTTGGCTATGTCGGCTCTGACTCAGCACCCCTGGCCCTGGTACTTTAATTACTTGACAAAGTTTACATCTACCAGGACCACTACTGTATGGAGCAAATAATCACTACAAAGAAAGTACACGTAGCAACTCTTGGCGTAGTTGTTGAACACCACAGACTCTGGGTCACACCTCTTAGATTCTCACTCAGTGTTTCCACTAAGTGCCCAGTTAATTTGTTTGCCTGGAGAAGAAAGTATGCCTGCTCCTTCTTGTTGGGAGTATTACTTTCAAAGACTTGCCTGATTCATTCTTTCATGCTCTCGTTTTCTTCCGCATCGTCCCACAAACTCACCCACACTTTGGTCTCCATCTTGAATTTTCCTTTTGGACTTAAGTCATGGAACTTTCTTTTTCCCAGCTCCCAGTGACCATTGTCTCTCTCTACAAATTATTTAGCATGAGATACCTGCTCTTACACTTGGCACCATGTTTTCCTAGACATTTCTCTACCTCGTTGTTATCTCCCTTGGCTTCCCCTTGCTGGATGCTCTCCTCTTGGTTCCTTTGGTTAACTTGTGATGCTGCAAAAAGCAGCTTAAGATGCAGTGGTATAATGTGTCAGAATGTGTCTGTGGGATAACTGGTGTTTTCTTCCTTGGTGGTCAGTAGGCTATTTATTTAGTTGGGCTGTTTTCTGTTAGTTCCTGAATACAGGGCCTTTCTACAAATCTTCCCATCATGAGGCCCATCATTTTCCAATATGTCTTCCTGGGTTTGTTCAGATGGTAGTGGAGACAGAACAAGCTCCAATGATGTAACCCTTTAGATACATCACACTTGCTTTGTTCTTCTAGCCAAAGTCAGGTGCATGGCGACTAGCACAAGAACTATATGGCTCTAACCTACCCATTGCTTTATTTTGAAATCTCTTACCTTAAGCCCCTGATGGGTCCTTGGCATCGCTAACCTCCAAACTTCAGGTTTCTATTCTTGTCATCACAACAGAACACTTGACAAGAAAACAACCCATGGAAGGAATATCCTCAAATTACATGAGAGTGATAATGATGGCTAAAGAAGATTATGGGGGGCGGGGCGGGGCACACGAACAATGACAATTACATTTAGAAACAGCATCAGAGTGAGTGACTTTACTTTTGTTTATTGTTGCTGGCTTTAATGCCCTCCCCACACACCTTGCTTTGTGGTCAAGGAAACACTTTAGGGGAGGAAGGAATATCAAGGACAGTTTCAACCCATATGTTCCTGGCATTTGTTCAGAACACTGTACAGAATGCAATGCTGTTTTGTACAAAATGTTTTATGATTTAAAAGACAAAGACAAATTAGGTAAATTTGAGGGGAAAAATGAAATTAAGGACACATAGTGAACGAGTAGCCAGAATTTGACAACTATTGTCCGGATCTATTCAACTTCCTAAAAGGCTTTTCACTTAAGACTATTTCTTTTGCAAATATCCTTGAGTATGTCTCACACAGGCTCTACAGGGGTGTGTAACTCCATTGGTTCAGTATGCCATTATTTACCTCCTTCCTACAGTATGACACTCAGGCATGTTTCATTTTCTGTTGTTCAAATAAGTCTGCTTTTAAATTCTGCGTTGATCAGCTTTGATGTGTTTTTTACAGTGTTCCATGAATTATGTGACTGGTTTTAAAACAGAGATTTACGCGACAGAAGTAACTGAAAGTAGCCAGCGTTTTCTACCAGACATGCCAATTTATAAAAGTACCACAGGGCTCCCTGCTTCCCCCAAGCTTTGTGATCATTGAATTTTATAACTTTTCTTCCTTTTTAAAAAGAATTTGTTAGAAAAATAAAAGGATTTCATCATTTTTATTTGCATCACGTTAATTTTTAAGCACCACAATCACTTTTGCCTTTTTAACTTACCAAAACTAATTTCTTTTCATAAGGTCAGCTTCATGCCTGAAGTGTAAAACTTTCATTAGATCCTGATGCAAAAGCAAATGATAATAAAAATAAGTAAAATAAAGACCAAACAATAAAAAGTTAGGTGTTTTCCTGTTCTGTGTTTTGTACTCTTTTACACACACACATACACACTCATACACACACACACACAGACAGACATACAAAGAAAAAGAGAGACAGAGAGACAGAGGAGTAGAGGCAGAGAGAGACAAGATGGGGTATTCCTATCACAGGAGGAGGAGTCTGGAGAGAGTCCAGAGCTTCTGAGGCATTCCCTGTTGTCACTGGACTCCCACTCCCTAACTCCTAGGTCTCTGTTATTCTCAGCAACAGCTTTGATCTTAAGACCAGCATCCCAGACAGCAGACAGGAGGAACAGGATAACCGACTTCCAGTGAAGGGCTTTCTTGTGTTTATAGCCTGGTGGCCAGCACTTAGTTTTATTTCCAAGATACAACTGGAGATATCTATAGGCCACGTAGAAGAACAGTCTCTGCAGCAGACAGCTACTCTCTAATTCTCATTAGGGCTGAGGAGGAAAGCTGGCTCAGTTTAGTATAGTGAATGGGAGCCCTGAAGCCAAGACTCCCCTGAGGACAAGGAGGTAGGGGTGCGGCCTTAGGAAAAAAGCATCAGCTAAAGCTTGATTTGCTCTGGTCCCAGTCTTCTCCACAGCTCTGACTTTCCATTGTCCCTCATAGATTTTCTCCCTCTCCATCCTATGTCCTAATATTTTCCAAGCCCAGGAAAATATTCTCACATCTCTACACCTCTGCAGCTTTCTGAGCATGGCTGAACCAAGCATCCATGTGAACTTGGACACTGAGAAGGGTCTTGCTGACCATCTTTCCATGGTTTTAATTGGTCCAAAGAGATTTCAAATTAAGAAAATCAGTTCTAATGGCTTTTTCCCCCTTCACTGCTCAGCTTCCTTTACCAATCCAACTTCTCGTGTTACGTTCCCATATTCCTTAATTTAGGACTATATGATACTCAGCTCTGTCCTTTCTGATGAAGCCTGGTGTTTAAGGATTCGTTGAGTATAAGTTGCTGGAATGAAAGCATCAAGTTCTTGTCTCTATCACCAACTTTTGTCTTTTTCTATTTAATCAGCAAAAAGTGTATCTTAGGATAAGAACACTGAATACTAAGATATATTTTTGTTTAGTTATTTAGTTTTGATTTCCACAAATCTTAAAAAATAACCTTGAGTCATCAAAGACTACATCCCTATAAGTTATTGCATATGGCTTGAAATCACACCTTTGACCAGTGGTTCTCAAAACTTGTGTGTCACAACGCCTTTGGGGGTCGTATATTGGAAATCCTGCGTATCAGATATTTACATTACAGTGTGTAACAGCAGGAAAAATACTGTTATGGAGTAGCAGCAAAATAATTTTATGGTTTGGGGGTCACCACAACATGAGGAACTGTACGAAAGGGTCACAGTATAGGAAGGCAGAGAACCACTGGCTTAGAATAAATCAAGTACATAGAGAATTGGGGAGTTAGGCACAACAGATGGACTAGAAACATTCAAAGAGAATGTTTCTTCATTTGTTCACAATGTAATGTAGACCAGACATCTACTTTCCATAAAGCACAGTGCCACATACAAGGAAGGGTGAGCCCAGAATTGCTAAGATGCAACTTTTATGATGTTTTTAACCTTGTCAGTAAGAAATGGATCATAAATGTTGGTCTGTAGTCTTTATGTCACGTGAAACAGCTGAGAGAAACTCCACTAGCAGATGTTTGCTTTGGGTTGTGCAAGCCTCACTAGGAGCCCAAGAGAAGCTCACAGCAGCCTTTGAACTTGCCCCAGGATTACTGTTCAATTCAGTCTGTGAATCTGGGCAAAAGATATAGTTCTCATCTGTAGGAAAGGATAGCAACTCTGACATCATATTCGTTGCATGTCTTGTAAGTCCATAGGAGTCATTATAGATTTTGTTACACATAAGAGGCCATAATGTAACTAATAACTTTGTTAAGTAGGCTATAAACGACAGCTTGATAAAATTATAAACGAACACATTCCTTTATAACTGTGGAATTACTGCAGATCACTCACTCAAGTGTGTCACCTGGCTCCACTTCCAGAAAGTTCTTGGAACTTCTTGAGTTGTCAGGCTGAGGCTTGAAGAAGGAGAAACCTCTGGATTCCTGAGCTGCAGTAACCTCAGGGGATCCAGGTGCTCGGGCGTTCTCGTTGCTGCTTGCCTGTGGAAGTTGCTTAGCTTAATGGTACCTCACCAGGAAGATGGGATGGAAGATGTTTGGAGAAGAGGATGAGAAGCTATACAGCTATACAGCTATACAGCTATACAGCTATACAGCTATACAGCTATAGAGCTCCCTTTGTTGTGAGGTCAGTCCCTTCTGTCTTCCCTTGATCATACAGGAAAGCTGGAGACTGAGAGGATGCCGCCTTTTTCCTTCTAGGTTCTGAAAGTGAATGCGGTGGGGCTCTTCAGTTCGAGCCTGAGCTGCTCTCCTGTCCAGGCACCCAACATCCTTCAGTTCTCCACGTTCCTTAGGACCACACCTTAGCAAGGCCATTCGTTTTGATGTGTTTCTCTGTCCAAAGACTTAATCTGAGTCATGGGTCCAGATTAACACTCCCACCAAAAAACAACCCCAAACCACCGAAGTTTAATTTGAGAGGCATTACTAGTCCATGCTGTAGAAATTGACAGCTACTGAAGTACGACAACCTTGAGACACTAAAGATAGAACATCGCCTTGATACTGAAGCACTGGGGAGATATTCCAAAGGGAGACACTGATGTGAGATGTTTGGTTTCCAACCTGGGGACAAGGAACTTAGGTGCATATATTACATACCAGATTTTTCAGTATCCCTCAGTCCCTACCTGGCATACCCTGCCTTCAACCTTGAATTTTCCAGCCCTAGGTCTGTGGCTGCCCTTACCCCAGAGGCTCCTCCCTATAAAATCCAGAAACTTTGCTCTCTCTCTCTCTCTCTCTCTCTCTCTCTCTCTCTCTCTCTCTCTCTCTCTCTCTCTCTCTCTCTCTCTCTCTCTCTCTGTCTCTCTCTCCAGGCTCTTTCTCTCTCCTTTCCCTCTCCCATGGAGACTTCTCTGGCCTTGGTCCATGGGGCCAGTGAACTCAACCACCCAAGAGCAGCTTCCCAATAAACCTGCCTTTAATATCATGTGATCTGCCTTACATTGGCTCATTTCACCAACTGCGGAGAACTAATCTATCACCCCCCACCCCAGCACAGCTTTTAGACCATTGGAACAATGGACCTCCAATAATTAACATCTCCTCAGGAATTCAGTGCTGGGGGAAAGAGAAGACTGAAGAAGCCCCAGCTCTACTTAGAGAAGAAACTTGCTTTTCTCACAGCCCTGAGAACCTGTGCACAGTTAAGTGAACATGTGCATATTGTCTTAGTTGGGGTTACCTTTGCTGTAATGAAACCCCACCCACACAAAGCAAGTTGGGGAGGGAAAGGTATATTTGGCTTCTACTTCTCTATCACTGGTCATCATCAAAGGAAGTCAGGACAGAAACTCAAACAGGCAGGACCTGGAAGCAGGAGCTGATGCAGAGCATGGAGGGGTAGACTAGTTCCCCCTGGCTTGCGCAGCCTGCTTTCTTATAAAACCTGGGACTACCGGCCCAGGCATGGCACTAATTAAGCCTTACAGGCTCACCTACAACGCAGTCTTACAGAAGCATACTTGAAATTGAGGTCCCCTCTGCTCGGATGACTCCAGCTCGTGTCAAGGTGACACAAAACTATCCACACACATATTCCTTGGCTTTTTATTTTCTATCTCTATAAAATCATGACACTGCTGTAGGAAAGACAGAAAATAAATAGGAATCTTTCTCTCCCCAGGTTTGACCAAGCTGTAGATAATCCTCTCTTTCTTTTGTCAATTTCCATCATGTCCTCTTTCAAAGTATAGAGAAGCTTTGTAGGCAGTTTGTGAATCTAAATGCCCCGTGATGCAGAGGCTACAGGAGGCAAGAAAGGGGTCAGGTGGGAGGCTGGAAGCTAACAGCTGGGAGTGTACCCCCTCTTTTGCAACATGGAGCAACAGCCTTAGAAATGGCCCACCTCTTGTTTATAAATTGTACACTCACACAGTTCAGGTATTATCACGTCTTACTACGCTGGTCAGAAATAACGGGGTCCAGTGTGGTGGGGAACATGGGAGATTGGTGCAAGGACTTACTCTTTAAAGTAGAAGAAAGGTTTATTCAGTACCTTGCTAAGAGAGCGGTGAGCATGGAGGCCACAGAACTTCTGGTCTGTGTTTGGTCATGGGTGGCTGGTGGGAAGAAAGAAGGCTCTCCATTTAGAAGGGGTCTGCCACTCTTTGGTTAAGATGAGCCACTTTTCATGGCATTCCTTACACACCATTTTCGGCTATGAAAATGAGGACAATGTTATAGGACTGTAGGTCACAGCTACTTTTGTTTGGCTGTGTCATTCTTCTGTGGGTAAAGGCGCTGTGCATTTTCCCATTTGGGGTTTACTTTCTGGACCAGGCTTGTACTGGGGAATCCAGGCCCTTTCTGCTTTCCAATCAGGATCTTTTCTCCACACTTGGGACTCAAGCTTTCAATGAGAGCTATGCTAGGTAGATGAAGGGTCAGGGAGAAGGAAGAGAGGACAGGAGGACCTATATGTTGGAGGAAGGCCATTCTAGTTGCCTACTGTAATGAGCACTGTACAATTTGAGTGAGAGGAAATGAATACTGGAGTGGGCATCATCATGGGACTGGTAGAAAGGAAATGCCCGGACAGTGTGTTTCTGGGCTTAGCAACTGTTATCAAAGGAGCGAGGCAAGGGTGGGTAACTTAAAGAAGCAGCTCAAGTACCATTTCCATGTGGCCTGGCGCTGTGCTTCTCCTGAGGAGTGTCCTGCTCACATGTATTCCTTCTTTCCCTTTAAGGGGAAGTCCATCAGAAGCAAACTTGCTAGGATGCCAAGGGCTTGAAATATTGATGCCTGTGTTCCAGGTACATATTTGGCATTGATTTCAAGTAGGAAAAGGTTAAAGATTAAAGCAGCAAATGAAAGCGAGCTACATGAGAATATTTAATCAAACCTACGGAGAACAAGTTTTCTGGGGTTTTGCCAGAAAGATTATTATGCTCTATGAATCCATATCGGCTCTTTAATTTGGGTGCAGTATCTTGTTCCCTTCAACTTTTCTGTAGATCCAGTGGCTAAGAGCTTCTCTGCCTTCTGCTGACAATTGTCACAAAATGTGGTTGCCACTTGGCAGTAAGAAATACTCATCTGCAATATGCCAATTAATCTCTCCTAAAGGCTCTCTTCTTTTACAGTGTTAGTTATTATTTTGAAATCTTGTTTCAGCCAATTATATGCTGACAAATATTACAATGACAAATCAATCCAGAGTATTTAGTGACATTCAAAGTCTTATAACGGCTAGTAAATTGAATTTCCTTGAATTTATATTAATAATAAACTGTAGAAAAATTTAATATAGATAAAAAATAAAATTCTAATTAAAGTGCATATTTTGCTGCTTAGAATTGATATGCTAATTTATAAATGATTATCAAGCATACTAATATCAATTTCTATGTAAGATGGAATAGAAATGAGTTCAAAATGGGAAAAATGAAATAGAAAAAAGATAAAGTTTGTCTGTGAGCTTTTGAATAAATAATGTTGACATTTCTGTACATTGCATTGGAGAAGTTACATGTTTTTCAATCATTTAAACTCATAGAATAATTATGCATCTTAATTTGAAAATGTGTAAGGAGAGTTACAGAGAGTTTTTCCGAAAGTTCTGGGAGGCCACAGAACACAGTGGGTGCAGCACTCTGCCCTGGGAAGGAGATGGAAGTTTGGAAAGGGAAGGATGAGAGAGAAGGTGCACTGGGACCGGAACTGGGGCAGTGCTGTGTCTACTCTGGCCCTACCTTGCTGTCAGGGTGACTTGACCAATTATGAAGCAGACTTCCCCCAAGTACAAACACTTCATTCTACTTTGAACTTGCTCAAGCGGATATTACCGTGGATTGAACTGGCATACCAACTCTGCCCTGTATCCTGCATTTTATCCTACAAGAGAGAGGACAGTGGGGAAAAGTGTTTAATTAAAAAAAAAAAATCTTATTAGAGCAGAGATGATTGATGAGGAATCCGGAAATAGGAGTCAAGCAGGCGTCTGCTCAACCCCAGCGCGAAAATCTTGGTAAAGCTGTCATTTGGATGGAAGCTGTAATTTTACAGGAGTGCATGCTGGACAGTGAGGGATGCGTGGCCCATCCTAGAACCCTTTATTCTCCAGATTCCTAGGAGACGCTGGGTGGAGTCTAGCTTTTTTTCCTGCACCAGGCTCACAGGAGGTGGGGAGGGTGGGGGCATCTTAGTCTTGTGGAGGCTGCTCCCCTCTGACCTCAGCCACTCTTTGCTAGTGCTGCCTACTGGGCACAGCTCCTCGTTGGCCTTTACTGCAGGTCCGCATAGTCTGGCCATTGGTACTGTGTTTTTGCCAGCAACTTTTTGGACAGAAGGTACACGGAGTTCTCTGGGCCAAATGACAAACGTCACCTTCAGATGTCAGCTTCCCAAGCTCCTCTAGAAGTTATTTTCCACCGTATACCCAGCTCTCACAAGGACAGGCTGTACCTTTGGTGTTGACTTCAGCACTAAACTGGCAGAAACAAAGCAGGTGGGAGGAAGGCCTGAGGCCCCTGGAGACAGACTGCTGGCAACCAACAGAGCAAGCGGGGAAGGGAGTTTGTAGGTAGCCTCACCCATGCAGCGGGTCACGGCTCTAAAGGCCAAGATTATTAAGATATAGTGTGGTATCTAGAATTGAAAACAGCTGGGTCACTCTGCCCTTGACATAACATAATCTTGAGTCCCCCGTGTGATGGGAGAGTGATACCAGGGCTTTCCATTGGCATCTTCAAGGGGAAGTGTGAAGTCAGCAAGGTCAAGGCTGTTTCCATTTGGATACTAAGTTGGATCTCTCTTAAGTGTATCCTGGCATTTCCAAGAAATTCCATGACATAGGGTGACTCCTTTGTCCAGGCGATGGCAGTTACTACAACAAAAAGCCTGAGATGATGGATGGAGAGGGAAGGTTTGTTTAAGCCCAGGCCTCTTTAGAGGGTCCAGTCCACCTGAAGTTGACTAGGCCTGTGACTTATGGCAGAGTCATTTGGTGGAACAAAGTAACTTACCTCACAGCAACTAGGAAGTGCCAATAGAGAACGAAATTGATGCTTCCGGTGAGAAGATCCCACCCAAGCCTTGTCTCACAGGTTTCTGCTGCCTTCCACAAGAGCCAAACTGGGACCCAGACTTTAGCACACATGTCAGGGACAAGGGACTGAGGTGCATATTTTACACGCCAAAGCAGACCTGGCTTCCAAGTTCTCCCAGCATCCCTCAGTTCCTACCTGGCATAGCCTGCCCCCCCATCCCTGAACTTTCCAGCCCAGCGACTGGGCTGCCCTTCCCCCAGAGGCTTACACTTTGTACTCTCTCCCCCTCCCTCTTCCCCCTCTCCCCCTCTCCCCCTCTCTCGCTCCTGCTCTCTGGCTCTTGCTCTCTCTCCTCCTCCTCCTATTCTCTCTCAGCTCTCAGCGCTCTTGCCCCTTTCTCTCTTTCTCTCTCCCTCACCCCCCACCCCCCTTTTCACATGGTGACTTCCCTGGCCTCAGTCCTTAGGGCCAAGGAACTCACCCACCCCAGAGCAACTTCCCACTAAACCTGCCTTTAATATAATCTAATCTAGCTTGGATTGGCTCATTTCACCAAAGGCAGAGAAAAAAACCTTTCAGTCTTTGAAGGGCATTCCAGAACTAAACTACAAGAAGATGACAAATAGAGTTTGTATTTGTGCATGTGTGTTTAGCCTGACTTTATTTTTCTACATAGTAAACATCAATATAGTGTGCCTCTCTTACCTGTGGGGGCCAATGTTTTAAGAGAGTAGATACCTGAAGCCACATTTAGTACCAGGACCCACATCACAGCCCTCTCCTCCATACATGAACAGCAGTGTTAGAAGTGAATTTGTAAGTTAGGCATTACAAAAGATTAACAACAATAATGAATAACTTTAACTCATTATTTGCTATAACAAAAAAATGATTTAAGAATTACAAAGTTATTTCTTTGATCTTCCCATTAATATATTTTAGACAGTAAGTAACTAAAATTGTAGCAAACAAATCTATGGATATAGAGTTGGGGGGGTTGCTGTTGTTAGAACCCAGTAGATAGGATGAGAGATATTTGGGGGTTTGAGGTAATTTTTAAGTGTGTAATAAAAAATCTCTGTGACAAAAAAAAATCTTGTTTCAGAATAAGCTTCCTAAAAACAGTGCAGAACTGTTCAAGGTCTACAGAAACTCGAGTCAAGACTCACGGCAGATGCAGGCTAAGCTAAGCACCAGGTATAGCCATAAAAATCACCATAAAGTGTGCTTCACTCCATGCATGCAGAACAGAGGTCACCCATCCCATGTCGATCGGCATCCCTCCTGCATCACCCATCCCATATCTGCATCCTTCCTGAATATCTATCCTGAGGAGAAGGGCTTTGTAGTGTAAAATCACTGCTGTAATGGTTCTAGATGTGGGTGCTAGGTTCCATGCTGATGTGTGTTAGCTTCCCTGGGTGGAGCCTGGAGCAGGGAGGACACCATTGGTCACGGGCAGCTGAAGATAAAGCCACTGAGTGAGACAGATGGACTGGCAGCAGGACCACTTTGGACGTCAAAGCATCCATGTGGGGATAGTGAGGAGTGACTCTGTTCATCTCCTGATCCTCATCTACTAATCTAAGACGATCTCCTTCTGGCCTTAGGGTGGTCCTGAGCCTCCAGACAAAGCAGCATACAGGAAGAAGTCTTACAATGGTCTCCTGCATATGACGGTTCAAGCTGTCAGTCCGGGTGTAGGAACTTGCTGATTGGCCACACTTGCCTGGAAATGCAGCATTAGCAAGACAAACACGTGTCCTTCTCTCCCAATATGGTCGGTCGAATCCCTCCGTTTCAAATGCCAAGGGCTAGAGGGGCAATGTGATCTAGTTAAAGTCACCTAGCCAGTGGGAAACAGAAGCATCTACTATGTGCCCATTAACGGGGTGGGGAAGGATGGAGGCACATTAAAAATAGGTGGATCAGAATCCCAGAGAGCAAACATACAGTCTTGTTGAGATGAGAGACTAATGCCCAAGAATCAGTAAGAGTGCAACACATTTTTTCCTTTGCCTCCTGTATTTACAGATGATTCTGGTAGGCTCCTCCCGGGACCTAGCACAAGGGACCTAGCAACAGCTTATGTCCTCATCCGCTGCCATTACTACCTGTGTAGCCCTCCAGTTTTTAAGAGGACTGCCCCTTCCCACCTCCCTCCCTCCCCTTTCCTCCTCCCTCTCTCTCTCCTCCCACTAGTGCTACCCTCTCTCTCCTGCTCTCTTCCAGGGTGGCCTCTCTTTCTGTCCTTCTCTGTCCACACTTCTCTGCCTCTCCCTTTTCCAAGTCCTTACTCCCCTTCCCTCACAGTAAACTTCCCATATATCAGACCTATCTTCTGTCCCACACTGTGATTTCCGGGGGGGGGGGGGGGAGGGAAGGACACAGCTCCTTGGCATGGGCCTGCCAGGTACCCCAGGTACACCCTCCCCTTTACCCATGCTGCCTCCAGGGCAGGTTTCCATCATTCAGTGGCTTTGTTTCTGCAGTCTAACCTCCTTTCATTCCTTATAATTTGGTTTATCAGAATTACACAGGTAAAACCAATGAGATTTAGCCTTGCCACAATATTAAATTCAAACTGGGATTTCTACCACATGCCTGTGCTTTTCAGACCATGGCAAAGCTGGAAAGCAGCAAGTAGAAACGCCAAGAATCAAAAACCGTCTATATGTCTCTTGACATTCTTTCCAGCCAGAAATACAGGGTGCCAGCACACTGCTTAGAATCCAGCAGATGTTTGAGGATTTAAATAAGAAATAAATGAGAATGCAGACAGAAGTGGAAAATTGGAGGAGAGTTTGGGTCTTTGAGAAAGTTCAGCGGCAAAGGCAGTATAAATTCAGGCTGAGGGGGTTAAGACCAGAGGAAGAATTATGTAGGTTGATGGGGATGAACAAATCCAAGAATAACAAACAACTTTATTGAGTGCTTACTGCGTGCTGAGCTCCAGTTAATGGTTTTCTATGGATTAACTAACTCCTGTAATTCCTGAACCATCCCTGCATGACCAAGCAGAGGCATAGAGTAGTTCAATCGTTTATTGTTCTGACCTGTGGCTAGTTGTATTACAGTTTTCAATGTAAACTCCAGTGTCACATTGGTACGTGTGGTTTCCTTCAACATCTGAAGTCTCTTCAGCAGCCAGCCATACACAGAAGGACCATTTCCCTCAATTCCCTTCTCCAACATGTTTGGAGGTTGAGTCTATTATCACTTTGTTGCTCTCTCTCTCTCTCTCTCTCTCTCTCTCTCTCTCTCTCTCTCTCTCTCTCTCTCGGGACTAGAGTAGCTTTTATAAGCAAGGTGCTTGCTGGCAAAAGTTAAAACAGCAAAATGAAACCAAATTTAGAATGCTAAGTTGAGGAGGACAGTTTTGTACTTATTTGCCAGTAAATGTTTGGATTTTGATAGATTTTTGTTGACAACTTATTGTCATGGTTGATAGGTTATTTATCTACTGGTGAAATGAGCCAATTCAAGTCAGATTAGATTATATTAAAGGCAGGTTTACTGGGAAGCTGCCTTTCGGGTGAGTTCATGGGTCCCCAAGGATTGAGACCAGGGGAGTCTCCATGGGGAGAGGGAAGGGGAATAAAGAAAGAGCACAGGCATTTGCAGAAAGAGAAAAGAGGAGAAGGGGAGGGGAGGGGAGGGGAGGGGAGGGGAGGGGAGGGGAGGGGAGGGGAGGGGAGGGGAGGGGAGGGGAGGGGAAGGGAAGGGAAGGGAAGGGAAGGGAAGGGAAGGGAAGGGAAGGGAAGGGAAGGGAAGGGAAGGGAAGGGAAGGGAAGGGAAGGGAAGGGAAGGGAAGGGAAGGGAAGAGCCCAAAATGTCTGGATTATATAGGGAGGATCCTGCCTCTGGGGGAAAGGCAGCCCAGCCCCTGAACTAGAAAGTTCAAAGCTGGAGGCAGAGTATTCCAGGTAGGGACTGAGGGATGCTAGAGAACCCAGAGTTGAGGTCTGCTTTGATATATAAAATATGCCCCTCAGTCCCTTGTCCCAGGGTCCCTAAACCAAACAATGGTAACATACATATGTTAGTGGCATACTTGGGGAACTGCTATAGCTCTGATTGACAGAGGTTTCCAATATCTCCTAACTGCTGTGGGCAGCCCCAGGTTCAAAGGAGTGGTAGGTGGGATTTATCCCCAGGCCACTAGTTCCCTGCTTAGTAAGCTGTACCACCTATGGAAGACAGCTGATGTGATGTGATACTGTCAACCTGACGATAGGCTCCAGAACCAGCTAGGAGACAAAACTCTGGGCCTGTCTATGAGGGAGTTTCTAGATCAGGTCAATGAGGTCGGGAATCCCTCCCCCCAAATATGGGTAACCCCCTCCTATGTGCTGATTCATACACTGAATAACAAAGGGAAAACAGCTTAAGCACCATGTCTCACCTCTGCTTCCTGTGGGCACAGTGTGATCAATCACTCCACTTTTGCTCCTAAGTTTCCCTGCAGTGATGGACTGCGTCACTTCAAACTGTGATCCAGAATAACCCTTTCCTTCCCAAAGTGACTTCCGCATGATGCTTCACCACAGCAGTGATAAAGGTACTAATAGAGTATTTATGAAGGAGCAGGGTGTTTGGCGGAGGGGATCCAGGATACAGAGATAGCGATGTCAGTTCCTTAAGAGAAACGGTCCTTCCAGTGGGCAAGGGGAAGGAGGAAGTTAATGGGAGATAATAGATGTTCTGATGCAGAGAAGAAGGTGGAACTTCTAGCTCAGTAGTTCTCAACCTGTGGGGTGTGATCCCTTTGGGCTGGGGAGGGGTCCAAATTGGATGTCACGAAAAGCAGATATTTACATTACAATTCATAACAGTAGCAAAATTACAGTTACGGACTAGCAATGAAATAATGCGCTTGGGGGTCACTCCATCATGAGGAACTGTATAAAAGGGTTGCAATATTAAGAAGGTTGAGAACCACTGTCCTAGCTGATAAGTTTTACTTCACTGGAGAAGTAAGATCCGGAGATCTTGGATTGAAAGTCAAGGGCATGAGGTTTATAGTGGCTTAAACTCAGTGACAGTGAGAAGACAGTGACAGTTCCATTTATGTTCCTATGTGAATCCAGGCTGCCTGGGACCAGATGTACGGAGCTTGTCAGCTGAGGCGCAGTGGAGGCTGCGTGAAAAATTTGTCTGGTACCTTCCAATTATGAAGATTATCCAACTGGAGCTCTGCCCGTCTTTCTATCAAACAGTGAGAGAAGAGCAAAGAGTAAGACGAAGGAACAGACCACAATGTGGGTGCTTTGGTCCTTCTTAGAAGGAGAACCAAATACTCACAGGAGCAAATATGGAGATAAAGTGTAGAGCAGAGACTGAAAGGCCATCCAGAGACTGCCCTACATGGGGATTCATCCCATATACAGTTACCAAACCCAGACACTATTGTGGATGCCAAGAAGTACATGCTGAAAAGAGCCTGTTATGACTGTCTCCTGAGAGACCCTGCCAGAGCCTTACAAATACAGAGGTAGATGTTTGCAGCCAAACATTGAACTGAGTGTGGAGTCCCTAATAAGAGGAGTTAGAGGAGAGACTGAAGGAGTTGAAGGGGTTTGCAACCCCATAGAAAAAACAACAATATCAACCAACCAGACCCCCCAGAACTCCCAGGGACTAAGCCATCAACAAAGGAGTACACATGGCTCCAGCTGCATAAGTAGCAGAGGATGGCCTTGTCATGCATCAATGGAAGGAGAGGTCCTTGGTCCTATGAAGGCTCAATAGATGCACCAGTGTAGGGGAATTGAGGGAGGGGAGGTAGAAGTGGGTGGGTGGAGGAGCACCCTCATAGATACAGAAGGAGGGAGGATGTGATGGGTGTTTCCGGGAGGGAGGGAAACCAGGAAAGGGGATTACATTTGAAATCTAAATAAAGAAAATATAATAATAATAATAATAATAATAATAATAAGAAGAAGAAGAAGAAGAAGAAGAAGAAGAAGAAGAAGAAGAAGAAATTCTAAGTTTAAAAAAAAAGACAAAGGAACAAGGAGACTGATGCAGGCACTCAGCAGAATTCCAGCAGTCTTCAAGTAGAAGTTGGGGGAACCCTTTCCTGTCCCTACCCAAAGTGACTTGGAGAGTTCAGGTGGCTCATGGGAAACTCTCAGATTTCCCAGGGGTCAAAGAGTAGCACAGTAAGTTCTGGGGGGAGACAGAAAGACTCTTGCTTTTGTTTCTCTGCTGGAGCTGATAAATAATTCAGGGCAATGCTACGTCAGCCAGCGGTGCCAGAGGAACTAGCTGGGAGCAGAAATACAGGCTCATCACCATTGGGTTGCCATGGGAGAAAGTTCTCAAAAGAAGGGTCCTCTTTCCATGTTGAGCTTTCCTGGCACTGGGCTTACTTTCTCCCAGGGAGCCGTGCTTCTTTTTTGGCAAGGGGATGAATGCCTCCTACAGACAGCCCTGAAAGAAGTGCAAAACTTGAGCGGAAACCAAGTGAAAGAGGACACCAAGTGGTTCTCTTGGGCCTTTGCTGGGAGAACAGATGAGAAGCACTGTCAGGGGAAGAAGAGACAGGAAACACAGGCTGCCTAGCTGGGAAGTCCCAGGACCTGGTTGAGCTGTTTCACGGCCTGCCCTTAACATGACCATGTGGCTTTCTCCTCCACCAAACTACAAGTCTTTTCCTTGAAGACAAAATCCTCTTACCAAACCCAAGTGAGTGACAGCTTACCGTGGCCTAGAGTTATTGATTCTTAGAAGTCAAGAACCTTCAGCATGACTGTCTCCACAAGTCCATCTCCAATAGGAACTAGGCTTCTGCACTAGTATATCAACTACCTAGATTGGATAGATAGGAATCAATGTGTCTGGACTTTGCCTCAGGTGCAGATGTCCACTGTATTATTTCAAGGCGCCAAGAATACCAATGAAGCCCTCCTTGTACCACTCCCCTAAAAATCAGATCCTGGGACCAACACCTTCTGTCCCAGAACCTTCTCCAGCAGAAAACAGTCCCATCCTCCTCTCTTGCCGCCCAAGCAAGTTCTCTCTCTTCTTTCCTCATCCTGTGAAAGAATGTCGCACTGACTCACACACATCAGGCCAATGAAAAGAGTCTGTGTCAATTAAAGGAAGGATCGGAGAAGAGTATGTTCAGACTGTTTACAGCATTGATGTAGTTTGATAAAGTTTCATAATATCAACTTAGTCATTAGCTGATCTGAGAAACACCAGCAGGCCAGTGCAGATCTTTTCATGGGACGCTGATCTTCATCAATCTAGGGTGACATTCTCCAAGCCACAGCACAAGGCAATGAATGGCCAAGTGTGTGCAGATGTTCCACGATGAGCCAATCCTCTGGCAACCAGACTCGTTCTTGAAGTCAGCTGCTCTGATTGTGTCTTCACTTTTGTTTTGGAACCAGGTGTAATTTCCCTTTTTTTTCCCAAGCCTGTGCTTCTGAGGATAGAAAAATGGCACCGAGGATATCTTTAAGTGTGATAATGTGTCTGTGTCTGTGTGTATATGTATGGATCTCTGTGTGTGTCTGTGTATGTGTGTGGATAAGGGTCTCTGTGTGTGTCTGTGTGCATGTGTATCTGTGTGTGTCTGTGTATGTGTGTGGATAAGGGTCTCTGTGTGTGTCTGTGTGCGTGTGTATCTCTGTGTGTGTCTGTGTGTGTATAAGGGTCTCTGTGTGTATCTGTGTGTGTGTGTATGTGTATGTCTGTGTATGTGTGTCTGTGTATGTGTGTGTATAAGGGTCTCTGTGTGTGTCTGTGTGCATGTGTATCTGTGTGTGTGTGTATGTGTGTCTGTGTGTGTATGTGTGTGTGTACACCTGTGTGTGTCTGTGTATGTGTGTGTCTGTGTGTCTGTGTGTGTATGTGTGTGTTTATGTGTGTGTGTCTGTGTGTGTGTCTGTGTATGTGTGTGTATAAGGGTCTCTGTGTGTGTCTGTGTGCATGTGTATCTGTGTGTGAGTATGTGTATGTGTCTGTGTGTGTGTATCTGTGTGTGTGTATGTGTGTGTGTGTGTGTATGTGTCTCTGTGTGTATGTGTGTGTGTCTGTGTGTATGTGTCTCTGTGTGTGTGTGTGTCTGTGTGTGTCTATGTGTATGTATATGTGTGTCTGTGTGTGCATGTGTGTCTGTCTGTGTGTGTGTCTGTGTGTGTGTGTCTGTGTGTGTGTCTGTGTGTGTGTGTGTGTATGTGTGTCTGTGTGTGTTGGTACTAGGGACCAGCTAACTTTACATATCCTTTCAGATTACTGGGTTTGCCTCCTTAGCCCCACTGTGATGTATGAGGAGCTTGACATTGGCAATGTTCCCTCCCCAGGGCAAAGCCCTATGAATGGGATTCTCGACATCTCAAAGCTACACAAAAAGCTTTCAGTCTCTCCTTTCCACATAGCCAGACAACAACTTGCAGTCTTCAAGGAGACCCTTAGCAGGCCCTTTGTCATGCTGGCTCCCTAATTCTGGGCCTCCAACTCTGTGAGAAATGTCTCTTCTGTTGCTTAAATCCATTTACTTCACAGTGTTTCTCATAGACAGAACAGTCTAGAGCAACTGGGGAGTGAACCCTGGAAGGAGTTACTGCCTGCTGGAAAGGGTGGTAAGTGCTCACCCAGGCCCCACTGGCCATTCAGGCCTTCACAAAGTCAATGGGACTTAGGAATTTGAGACAATAATATAATAACTGGGCCCATACTGCGACTAATGTCTATTTATTCCATTTTTTTTGGCTTGGTTGCTTTTTGTTGTAAGTTTATAAAATGTGCAGTCTGAGAAAGAATAACATAGATTCATTTAATAATAAAATATAGGATGATGTATTTGCTAGTCTATTGATGAGAAAGTTAGTGAGTTTCAAATAAGGGTGGTAAGTCTGAAGCTGGGGAGGGACACAGGAAAGACTTGCTGGGGTTGTCTCTTTCTGACGGTAGCTCCAGGGTGAACCACTTCAGCTCAGAGGGAAGTAACTTGTCCAAAGGTCTGCCCACCTTCAGGTTATCATGTAATGCATCATGTGATTGGGTGTCTCTTTGGAGATTTTAGGATCCTAAGGTGACTTCTTCAGGCTTTGTCCCAGCTATAATGTGCAGATACAGTTGAGCCAGGGGCAGTATGAGGCAGGGCAGGCAGAGGCATCCATGGCTGTGGCGACTTGGCGTACGAGTGTAGCAGATGTGGGTTTGGGTGGAGCTGCCTCAGTTTCTGGTTCATGGGGTGAAGCAACAGAGACCCCTGGCTACAATTGCAGCAGTGACCTCCCGCTCTAGATAATGATAGACAGTTATGCCTTGAAGTCTACATTCTGTTGGCAGCTTCCCTGATAACTTCCACCTCATCTCTATCAACTGGAAATACCCGGAGTGTTTCTGTTTCCTGTGCTGACCCCTGAGAAGAGTTGCCCTGGCGAGGTAGTCAAAAAACTATAGATAAATAGCCTCATGGAGAAATGACAGGTAGCTGGGTTCTTCTCCATCCATTGTGTCTCTTTGTTAGCCTTCGGCAACCAGCGCTCCATTCTGACAGACAAGTCTGTGGGACACAGAGACTCTGTCCTTGCTGTCACATCAGTGCCTTTGACATGTCACCTCCTTAACAAGGTTCCATTAACATCTTCTGTTTCTACAGCCTGCCCCTCTGCCTTTTCCCTCTGAATCCTCTTTCTCTTCTAGCCCAACCTGACTGCCTGCATCATCATTCCCCCAACCTTTGTTTATGTTTTCTCTTTCAGGAAAATGTGGGGGGTTTCCCCCTCTCTTCTGTTGTCATTTTTGATTATTAATTAAGAAAAAGTCCTAAAATCAAAGTAAACCTAGGCACCAGAGAGGAGTTTGCAGTTGAGCCAGTCGTGCATTGTCTAGCACAATGACCATGATAGGGAAACACTTCAGGAAAGGGTTTTTTGAGTTGGACACGCAAAACAAAGGGGTTCGTGACATCTGGCTAAAAGCACATCAAAGTTGTTCACATGCCAACCTTCTTCCTATCTCCCTCCAGCTCTTACCTGTTTACCACATTAGACAAAATAATGTTTCAGGTTGTTTTTTTTTTCCTCTCTCTCTCTCTCTCTTTTCTTGGCCCTATCCACGAGGCAGGAGACAAGCTGCATTAAGTCTCGTAAACTAAGAATAGTTCTAAAGATTTAACTGCCCAAGGTTTTGGAATGAAACTAGGTTAAACAAAGAAGCAACGTTGGCACCTTCTAAAGTTTCTGAGAACTTCATGTAAACAGGTCTTTCAGCATCCTGGAGATGTTTCCATGATCTCTTCCTCTCCCCCTTCCCCCTCCTTCTCCTCCTCTCCCCCCCCCCCCCATTAAACCTGTTATTCTTTGAACACTAGCCTCCTTGGAGTTAGATGAACCTTCCAAAAAAAAAAAAGTCTAGTTTAGGATTATTGCTTTTATGTTGAAGTAGTAGTACAGGGAGAAGAATATCCAAAACGTAATCTTTTAATCAACTGCAGTCGATCTAATAGGCAATTATAACTTTATCCTTAGAACCATTGCTTATTCTGCTGTTTCTGTATAGAAGCCAACTAATTAATGAAGAAATGGGAAGGCATGGTCTCAGAATGGCATGCTGGAGCCCACCAACTTGCCCTTAATAGGAAATTGGGGAGCAGAGCATGAAAGATTCAGTCTGAGATGTTGGTTTAAATAGTCTGAGCCAAGTTGGACTTGGTGGTGCCTACCTGAAATCCCAGGCCTTGGGTGACCAAGATTGGAGGATGAGTTTAGGTTCAAAACCACCCTGGGATACATAAACAGATCTTCTCTCAAAAACCAAACAATAAACCAGTACATTTGGTCTGTGTGGGTGTGGTCCAAGAAGCAGTTATGGAAGACCTACCTATACCTGCTTAATTGGCTACTCACACCGAGCTATGGTTAGTCATTGAACAATAGAAGCATGCTCTTTCCTTCCCTAAGTAGGGCCTTGGCCCAGGGCACATGGCATGGAAAGAGAAGCATAAGACAGATTTCTGTCCCCGCTCACTCTCTTGGCAGGAGCTGAAGTGCAGTGTTCTGATTGCAGTTGTATTTGGAATCCTGCTAAGTTATCCAGAAAAGCTGGTTCACGAGGTGCCTCGTAAGGTGCTTCAGTGTCTAGAACCCTAAGCCTTGCAATCTGCATAGCTAAGAAGAGAACACTGAAGAGTCAGATTCAGATGATAACAGGAGAAGCAGTGGGATTAGGAGTCAGAGAGAAACATTGTACAACGCTAAAGATGGAAGAAACAGAAATGGAATTGGACAAGGCAGAGAAAGACAAGTAGAGACAGACAAGAGAGAGGAAAGAGGAGGGGAAAGAGAGAGGTGGAAGAAGGAAGAAAGGACAGTAGATCTTCCTGCTTCCAATGTAATGGGTCCTGGCCTACCACGGCAGCTCTGGCCTGTGGGAAGCTCTACAGACTCATTTGTTCACACTAGAACAAAAAGGGGGCATAACAACTATTCGGGTGGAGAAGTACATGCTTTTGTGTGTGAGGGGTGTGTGTGTGTGTGTGTGTGTGTGTGTGTGTGTGAGTGAGTGTATAACCTTAAACAAGGCGTGAGAAGCCTGTATTAACCACAACAAACAAAAACTTCTGAATTTTAACCCAGGGCTGTCTTCACAGAAAGCTTCAGCTAGCGAGCTCAAGATCAGTTCACAGGAAGAGGCCCGCCAGGGGGATACATGGCTTCCTTTTGCAGCGCCCTACCCTGTGCTGGCGCTTGAATCCTGGGTCATGAAGAATTCATAAGAAAGAAACTAAGAAGACATTGATTTTGAGGTAGGTCGGAATGAAGGGCTGGGCCAGGGCCAGGATTTCAGACCTTGCAATATTTTGCCTTCTGGGAGAGTGTCTGTAGGCTGATGATAATGATGACAGTTGGCCAGGAGCCTTTGCAGATGCATTTCCCAAGCATTTCCAGACTTAATGAGTCCATAGAGCTTCCCACAGGCCAGAGCTGTCTTGTTAGTCCTAAGCAACTACACTAAGGAACGAGGAGGGTCTCAGTGAGTGATGGTGACAGTTGAGGGACAATCTCAGTTTTAATTCTCACAGTCCTTGCTTGGAATGGCTCAACCAGGAGGCACAGGCCAAAGAATGACTGCAAGTGTGAGATTTTGAGAAAGGCTAGAGAATGTTCCATGTGTGCCTTTATCCCCCTGTCCTGGTTCTTTTAACAGCTGCTGTCTGAGCCTGCTACCTCTGCCTGTTACAACAGGTGCTTGCTGAACCATGTAGCTCCCCAGAACTGCCCCAGTACTCTCCTGAGGCTCAACACCTTTACATTTAGGTGCTTTTGGTTCTGTGTCTCCAGAGAGAAGATCCATCATTCTCCCAAATTCTTTGGCAGGTAGACACAGGCATCGGCTAGGCCTCTTCAGATGGGCCAGGGAAGACGCTGACTTTGAGAGTCAGGCATGGTGCCACATGCCTGTAATCCCAGCACTTGGAAGGTGGAGGCGAGAATATCGGGACCTCAAGGCCAGCCCTGGCTAAATAAGTTTGAGATCAGCCTGGGCTACATGAGACACTTCTTAAGGAATCAATCAACCAGTTAATCAATAAAATAAGACTTTGATTTGGATGAATGTCTGTGAAGTGAGGATTGAGTAGGTTTCTGATGAGGATATTAGAGAGAAAGTACTTTGTAAAGGCAAAAGGTATGGGGCTCCCCAGGAAATGTCCCATTGCTGGGGTCTAAGAGCAAGGGGTCTTCTATGACTCTGATTGGGGAATCTTGATATAGCCGTGCGGAGTCCCAGCTTGTTTACCTAATAACCAAGACAGTGAGCTCAGACAAGTTTCTTTCGATGATTTTTTTTTTATTTGTCACCAAGAATTCAGTACTTAAATACTTTTATTATAACTCATTAGAGACCATTTGTAAAAGAAAAATGTGCCTATCCCTATTTTCATACCCAAAATGGGTAATCTCTGAGAAGTGTAGTAATGCATGGAGCCAGCTACCTGAGTGCACCGAGAATAAAGCCAACCTTGCCTAGGTTTTGGATTTCTAGCTCAGTGGTTGTGTTTGTTGGTTCTGTGTGTTTGTTTTCTACCCCACAACCTCCACTTTTGTGAGAAGAGCCTCATTTTAAGTTAGACTGGAGTGGGAGTGATCAAAAACAATTTGTAAGTGCATCTGGCAGCTGACATTGGTTCATCCCGTGGCTGTCACTGGTCCATCCCGTGGCTGCCTTTGGTCCATCCCCTGGCTGCCATTGGTGTCCTCATTTGACTGAGCACAGTAGCTGTAGGCAGGACAAGGAAAGCACACTGGCTTTAAGGGCAGAAATTAAAGGTCTCTGAAAAGAAAATGCAGCAATCAAGATAAATAAGGTAATTGGGCATGGGGACTCACCTAGAACCCTACCATTTGGGAGTTTGAGGCAGAAAAGTCATATATTCAAGGTCTGCCTAGGCCAAACAAGTTCTAGGTTATTCAGGGCTATAAAGTCAGATCTGTCACAAACAAACAAACAAACAAAAAAACAAAATGAGTTTAATCCAAAATTTTATATATTTGAGTCCATAACCAAAATAAATATAAGATTTATGAGGAAAAATTTAAAAATCAAAAAAAGGAAAAAAATTCCTTTGCCTTAGATTCTGATAACTAGTTACCTACCCTCACTCTTCAGAGAATATGTGCATAATATTTTAAAATAAGTGAACAGCATAGATTAAGCTACCTAACTGCCTGGCTGGGTGTTCAAAACTGACTCTCCTCCTGGTGTTCAGCAAAATGCATAACATCGTCCTGGGAGCATTCCTGAGCCCACAGATTTGGATTAGATCAGAATCTGCATGTCCAAACCTGTCTGAATTTTGAAGAAATATTAACTCTGGATGGATCTCTGAAATAACAGAGGGAAGAAGGCCAAATTAAATACAAAGAGACATAAGAGCAAATGTTCACAAACCTCTGGGCAGATGGCCATCCAGCGCCTGTGACTAGAGCCTTGGTAAGTCACAGGACAGTGTCATTAACTTCTTCTGACACTTTGTGCCAGAGGCATAGTTAGCTTTTGAAACAGTTGATGTTTCCTATGAGGTAGGAACTCCTAGGAGGAAGTGACATTGAATGACATTCTTGGTAACAAAGGCAACACAAGCCTGGGGCTAGCCAACAGTCAGGACTGGGGTCCTTTTTCTATGCAAAGTTCAGAGAACTGAACTGGTGGCCCCTCAAAAATCAGGGCTTCTAAAGACTATGAAGCTTAAGGGAGGACTTCCCTTCTGGACCAAAGATCATGCTTCTGTTTGATGAATTGAGAGAAGAGAGATGGGGCTGGGGTGGGGGCAGCGAAGGGAATGAATTCTAAGGCAGCTGACTCTATGTAGACCCAGAGCTGCTGACCATATCCACCATGTTGTAAAGTTTGTCCAATACCCAAGGATAGTCTCTCACCCACGTTCATCACATAATCCTGAAGTTCTGCCATAGGAGCTCTTTTACAAGGTTTCCCCATACAGATGGGGAAACTGAGGTCCAGTTAAATAATTTCAACAGTAAAACAGGACTAGACTCAGGTTTCCAATCCTCAGGGAAGGCTCATTTCTTTGTGTCTCACAGTCATGCAAAGGAGATGCAATGCTGCTAAACTTCGCTCCAGTTTTCAGGCTGGGAGACCTTCCTGTTTGAAGTGACGACCAGAGAGCAAAGCCAGCATTTTGAGAGCCAGATCTAGTTTACTGAAATGTTTTTTTCCCCTCTCAATTTTTAAGTGTTTAAAATTTTTGAACATGTCAACATATTTTAAGACAGGAATTTTCACCAGCAAAATCCAGATTTCTGGCTTTTCTCAAAAAATTCCAAGATCAGGACACCCTGGAACTACTTTTATACAGGGCAGTGCTTGGCTTGAGCATCTGGCATGCTGGGCTTCTTGCAGGGTTGATAAAATACACAGATGTGCTGTCTCCTACTAAGTGACACCTGGGACCTTAAGAACATCCGCCCATTGTGGCATCACTTACACCACTGGCGATTCCAAACCTCACAAACCTGCCTTTTATCTACCTTCTTTTCCCTTTTCTTCCTCCTTTTCATTCTCTCTACCTGTCTCCCTTCCTCTTTCTTTCTCTCATTTCCTCATTTGCTTCGGTTTTCTGCAGTGTCACTTTATCAGTACCAGTTGACTGCAGCTGTGGACAATCAGCCCTGTTTAGAAACATAATGTCCTTGGAGCCATCTTTATTCCTTTAACTTCCTGTCTAGAGATCTGAAGTTGGTGTTTCTTATTATAGACCATGGGTATAAATGGTAGTCTCCCTGAAACAAACTCATATATTGTTATTGAACAAGGCAAGTGAATTGGTCATCATAACTTGTGGGGTTGTTTTGTTTTGTTTTTTAAATTCATTTAAAAACATGTTTATTCCAAGCACAACACAACTGATCAAATTGAAAAGGTTAACTCAAGGAATTATTAAAAGTGAACATGACTTAGCAATGTCCAATTCAACAAATAGAATATTAACAATATGCACAAAACTCCTCTGTAAAGTTCATACCTACCAATCACTACTGTCTTCCTCTTTCCAAGGACAACCATTTTCTTATCCAGATTTAGCTGACCATGAACTTCTCATAATGGAATGTAGAGTGTATAACCTTTATTTTTTAACTTATCTATTTAATTATATGTAGATGTGAGTGTGCCAAGTGTATGTCTACACATGCAGAGCATACAGAGATCAAGGAGGGGTTAGATCCTCTGAGTTATAGAGTTATAGAGACGTATAGATAGTTGTGAGCCACCACATGGGTCTTAGAAACTGAACCCAAGTTGTCTGTACAAGCAGTAAACTTATACTGCTAAGCCATAGTTTCCATCCCAGGTACATAATCTTTAATATCTGACTCTTGAAAAGTAACACTTTTTATTGATTTGTTAAATTTTGCATATACTTATTCAATGGAGTTTGATCATAACTGTCTACTGTTGCTTCCCTAGTACACCCAGCCCATTTCCTTCCCTATTTCATATCTTCTTTTTTTCCTTGTTATTTATACCTAACCCCCTGAGTCTAATTAGTGTTTCCCATATGTGCATAGATGTATGGCTACCAACTGGGACATGAGACACCTACCACTGTCCCTGTCCCTAAAGTATAATGACTCTCCTTTATTCAGAAGCCATCGACTGCCATTAGCTCCTTGCCAAGGATGTAGCTTTGAGTCCCTTTCCTCTTTGATGCAGAAAGTTTCACTGTTTGATCTTGAGTAGCCAACCACAACCAATGGGAGTTGATGTGTTGAACGGCCCACTATATCCACAGCATTTTATGGTTCTCTTCTTTATCTGCTATCTTGGACTCTTTGATTTCACTTTATATTTATAGCTTCATCCATATTTAGAACAGTTGAGCACAACATTTCTTCCTAAGACTATTCTACATTGTACCTCCTCATTTTGCTATGTTTCCAAATCTGAGCTTTCTTTCTTTAGGGTTTTTCTCATAGGAGAGCTTGAGAGACAACTGTGCCTGCTGACAGTCCATGCGGGAAGGTTTTCCTAGACGTCATGGGATCTGAGCAGAAAGAATGGAATGGAAAGAGTTGCAAAAATAAGAAGTGGCTGCGTGGCTACCGGCATTTTCTGAGGGGACTGAGGCAATGTGCTCCTGAATGGCCCATCAGGGAGATCAAGAGGTGAAAACATTGTTTATCGGTTGTCTGTCAGTTCCTGTCAAGGACATGGCAGAAAGCATAAACTCTCCAAGGTGCTTGAGGTTTCCTGAAGTATTCTAAGCCCAAGAAGCTGTACTGTCCGAAGTAAGTTGCTACAGCAAAAGGGAGCCCAAAGGATTTTGAAGCTATACAAGAGAAACCCCAGTGTGTTGGCCTTTTCGAGTAGTATGACAGTGAGCATTCTTGTACACATCTCTTGGGGTATATATCTATATATTTCCATTAGAGATATTCATGGAGATTGAAATGATATTTTTTGAATGAAGCTTAATAAAACAAAACCGTATCAACCAAATTTAATACAAAAGCTTTCCTGTCAAAGAAAAAAAAAAAACAAGCTTCAAATTACAGAAGATTGTTGCCAGACTGTGTGTCTTTAGCTGTTGGGTTCACTTGGCCCCACGTTACACATCTGGTCATTTGATGACTTTGTCCCGGCCACAGATGTGCTCTTGGATTCTGCACTAAGGGGGTGAGAACAACAACTTCACACTTGACCCAAGTGGCAATCCAAAGTAAACAGAGAGAGTAGAACAAGAGAGTACAAATGAAGCTGCCGTAATTAATGACATTAATTAATTAATTAATTCACTGGCCAATCGTTCCAAGTTCTTGACTAACTTGACTCCCTGTTGTGGTACAGAGCCTCTTCCGGTGTGGAACATAATCATTCCTGCAGTAATGCCCAGGGCCCCACGTTCCCTTGCTCTGCTCAGAGCCTTATGGTCCAGGCTGTCTGCAGCATGTGATCCCTACTAGAGAAACAGGAATAAAAGAGAGAGGTCTTTCCAAGGTCTGTCTCCCAAATTCCCTCTCTTCTTCGTTCTCTCCAAGATGAACCCCCACCCCTACCCACAACACGATACCTCAAAGCAACCCAAATGCTCCCTTCAGCAATCCTTTGGCTACCTTTGCCATGAGAAAAGTTGCTAACCATTGGTTATCTTGACTTGATGTTCAAGAAACACCTTGTAGGAGATACACCAAATCTAGAAAGCCACCTCTCCCAAAGACGAGTCAACAGAGCTAGAGGAATCCCTACTCCAGAAGCCAGGGGCAGCCCTCTAGGTTCCTCTTGCTCTCTGACCTTCAATGGCCATGCCCCTCCTCAGCCACTACAAGAGAGGGGGGGGGATTCTCCAATCTTGTCCCTATACTCTGTGATACTCCAGTCCACCTGACATTTGAGACAGGCCGTACCTGGCTCCCTGTTCGCCCATGCAGTCCAGCTAAGTTTTCAGCTAGACCATCAGTGCTTGAACCTACTGTGGGGTGTCCTGAGGCAGTGGGGGAGGTGTCCTCTTTCCTAGACAGTGTTCTTTCTTAACTATGGGTACAGGGAGATCAAATGATTCCAACATCTTGCTTTGATAAGCATTAGAAGTGTCTATCCTGGGTGTCGCAATACTTTCCTTCTTCTGAGGAGGAAAGATTTAAGTCTGTCCTTTAGTGACCTTTTCTTACCTAGGCTCTTGCGAGTACACTAGCATTCTTATGGTTCCTAGATTCTAAATGTATCAACTCTCTGTGCTTGTGGGAAGCAGGCAATGAGGAGGGTGGGAGCTGGACGGCAGAGATTTATCACCAAACCCTTCTACTGTAAGAACAGCCAGTATTTACTTGCTATGCAGACTAACTGAGCATGCTCTCGATTGCACATTTGATTCATGTATCTTTCTGAAGCAGCTCCAAGGCTTGGCTTGTTTTACCCCTGTGCTATTGAAGCCCAGACTGGGACATGTTTGAGGTGACATCCAAACGAGGCTAATCTCTTAAGAAAAGCTATACTCACCAGGATGCCATGCCTACTAAGTCACACTAACTCGGAGTCTAATTTCCCAGCCACACACATTCATCTGTTTTCTTGTGGTGCGAGTTCCCACGCTATCTTGAAAATGGCACTGAGGAATATGGCATGGACCCATCCGGATCCTCTGCTCCCCAGACTGTAATCTGAGCCCTTGGGGCGTTTTGAGCTGTCTGATGGTATAGAGACTTAGTCCACGTGGGTACCTGTCTTTTCCAGCCTTGGGCCCAGCTCTCTCATGGAGCAGATGTGAACTTTCCATACCTTTCAACACCCCAAGGTTCAGTTTCTCCATCTGAGCCACAGTTTAATGACAATTCTGTTTAACAGGAACTCTTATAGGCTTAGATAAGCTCGTGAGATGTAAAATGGGAAGCAGCAAGATTGCACTAGGTGGCCTTTCTGGCTATAGAAGCTTTGTTTGATTTTTGAAACCTCGAGGCTAGAACATATAAAACAGATTCTCTTTTGTCTCCTCCAAGTCCTTGCTCCCTTCTTTCTATCC
This sequence comes from Mus caroli, assembly GCF_978045245.1. Lineage (NCBI taxonomy): Eukaryota > Metazoa > Chordata > Mammalia > Rodentia > Muridae > Mus > Mus caroli. The sequence goes on along the minus strand of NW_028227271.1, from coordinate 97,584,353 downwards.
CATTCCCTATAAGAGGTCTCCATTGTCACCCAGGGGAGAGCCCACGGGATGGCTGCATGGGAGGGCAATGCCTGGAATTCTTTTCTCCAGCCTGGATTTCCACTAATTCATCCTCAAGCTGGCTTGCTCTTTCCCTCTTTTGTTTGTTTTCAATTTTCAGGTGCTTGGAAGGAAGCTGAGAGATTTAAATGTCCTCTGTAGAATGGGTTAGGGCAACATCTCTAGGCTAAAGGGAGCTCACCTTTCTAGAATGAAAACTAGACAGACACCTGTTTCTCAGCCTCTGCAGTTAGCATGTTGATGGCTTATCCTAACCAGAGTGTGCTTCAAGCCAGCCAGACTCTCTGATACGGACGTCTGCCCCAGATGGAGAATACTAACATCTGCAAAGGGCATGGTGCATTTAATCAAAGGAACATCAGTAAAACACCCCTGAAGAACTGGCTTCCCTTCCCAGAAGGGCCTCTCAGTGCATTCGAGGCACAGAGTTTTTGTGCCTTGCAAGTATGTATGACTGAAGCAAAATCCCACAATTCCACTGTTACAGAGACTCTTCTTGAGGAAGCATATCAGAACTGCCATCCAGGGAGACTTCTTAAGGTGGCTTTCCATCTCAAAAGCCTGATGAATTAAAATCACAGGCCTAAGGAGATAGATGGGGATTTTGATTCTGAGGCTATTACCCCTTCTAGGCTCTGCTGCCATATATTCAGGCCAAAGCTACCCATCACAGTGGCTTCTCTGTTGAAAGACATCCATCCAAATAGCTGGTTCTAAGAAGGGAAATGCAGAAGCCCCAAGGAGTCACACTTTGGCAAAAGTCGTTCTGTTTGAGCCTTAGTATATGCTGCTTCCAGAACGACTTCTTTTCAGGTAAATTGGAACTCCCGATTTTTCCTCAACAGTCATTATGACTTCACAAACATCTGCTCTTCCATCTCCTGCATCTCATACAAAGCATGTGAGACCCAGTGGTAACTAAATAGGTGTGGGAAGTCAAAAGAAGGAGCCCAAATTGAAGCCAGGTCTCTTGCATCACGGCAGGTTATCCACTGTCTTTCTCCACAAAGTTTATGCTCATGCACATAAATGTGAATACGAGCATCTCGGCCCTGTTCCTTTCAGCAACTCAGCTCTGCAAAGATGCAGCCGGCCATCCATTTCCCTCACAGAGCTTGTTGTAAATCTACTTTTAAAAGACATCCCCTTACAATGCCGTCAATGGCCCTTGCATTAAAAATGAGGAAAATATGGAAACATGAATTAAAATATTCAGCAGCAAATGGCTTCTTTATTGCATAAAAGCTCTCATATGTCTCAAAGGTGGTGAGAATAGAATAATTTATCAAGAATGAGATTATTATTGCTCGGAAAAGCTCTGTTTTAATGTCAGTTTTCTTTGGGATTAAATCAGATCGTGATGGTCTATTGAGGGTATACAGAAATGTATAAGTCAAGTATTTAAAAGCTTTAAGTGGGAGATGTGGCAGTATTGGGAAAGACAGAACACACTGTTTGCATCTCCAGAGGGTCAGAGCCAGTATTCAGAAAGGCGAAGTAAAGACCATAATTTCCCTGTAACCAAGACAGGGGCTTGAGATGCAGTGTCAGGGCCTCAGGCTGCTGACTTCTGGGGCTCTGGCTGCTGGGTTGCCAGTCTCAGGGAGACATTCTGCAAAACAAATATTGTCTTGAGAAAACTCCAAGATTTCTGTCCTTTCTGGACCTGTTTTATAAGGAGATAAATAGAGCCCCCAAAGGAAAACTGAAACTCTGGCGTTAAAAAGAGAGCAAATTGTCTTCTCAGTTTAGCCAAAAGAGAGGTTCCAGTTATTCTGCAGTGGAGATTTATGGCCGGCGTTCAGGGACTGGGAATGTGAGGCAATGTGTTCCTCGTGGGTATGACATTGAATATGACTTGATTTTTTTGTTTGTTGTTAACTCGGGGACATCCCACAAATCATATCACAGGAGAGCATCAGAGAAGAGAGTTGGTCATTACAGTGTCATTTATACCAGCTGCTATAGGACAGTTTTAATAAAGGAGGGAAAACCCAAATGTGTGTAGCTACCTAAGGACTCTAAGGTCCTGGGTAAGAGAAGAAAAAAGGGAGGGCTGTTCTCTTTTCCTTTTTTGTGTGTATGCTTTCTTCTGCATGTATGTGTGTGAGCACACATTCCTCTTTGTACATGTCACCACAGCCAGCCTACATTGCTTTCCCCAGATAGGCTCCACTCTGGTTTTGTGAGCTAATGTCTCTGCCATTTCCCCAGAGTTTGGCCATTCTGTTAGTCTGGCTGCCCAGCCAGCCCTAGGAATCTACCAGTCTCTGCTCTTCCAGTACTAGGATTGCCAACTCCCATTGCTAACCCAGGATTTTTACACAGATCTCGGGGATTGAACTCACATTTGTGTGGCAAACTCTTTATTGACTAACCCATCTCCCAGCCCTGCACTCACTGCTCTACAAACTTTCATGGAAGGGTGATGACTGGGGATCGTACATCACACTCCCAATACTTAATCAAAGCTTAAACAAACAAACAAACAAACCATAATCTAACATTATGGTAACAGAAGAAAAACTTACAGATAGTTATCTTTCCCTTTGTATTCTCATTTCTTTATCGATATACTTTATGCAAGTCCTTTTTTTTTTCAATTTCACTTCTCATCTATATCCTACAACTCTGCTATAGAGTTCTGAGCTTGAAGCTGGGCACTAAAACCATTGTATCTGTCTTTTAGTTGGGCAGGAAGAGGACAAGAGTTAGGCAGCAAAGGGCCCCGGGTTGCAAACAAGGAGCTGCCAGGGAGGAAGCCTGGCTTGAGGACAGGTCCCCTCAGGACTGACTTCTTGGCAGTCTATCCCATCATCTATCCTTGGATGTCTGCACTCGAGTTCTAATAACAGTCAGCATCTATTAAACATCTCATCTGTGCCAGGATCTCTGTATTATCTCCTTCAGTCCTTTCACAATCCAAAACCAGGCACCATCACCATCTCCATCTTCCTGGGGTGGAGGAAGTTATATTCCCACATGGGTTGTAATCCCATTTCTGTGTGTCATCCAAGTAACTGTTCCAAGTTCTAGCTCATGTCCGAGTTCCACCTCAGACCTCCCTGACCCCTACATCAGCCCCAAAGGCTGTAGCTTGCCATTTCCTTCTATCTCCTCTGTGTCTCCCTCTGAAGGTTATCAAGACTACAGAGACCATCTTGCATGTCTTCTCTATTCTTTGTAAACTATTACAGAGCAAAGTAGTAGTTCCTAAACCAAGGCTCATAGGACCTTACTTCTGTCTAGTCACCAATGTACCATACCACTGGGCATGTTTTCTCATCTATAAAATGAGAAAGTTGGACTAGGTAGTATCTTGAAGTATTTGGCTTCAGGCTTCTTAGCATCTATGGGACACCCCTCACCTGCACTGTGCCCATCTGAGTGGCATGAAGATGGAACAGATGATGCAGTGACTGGATTTCTGAGCCCCAAACCAGAATACCTACCACCATAACCCATGGGTGATAATACGTTGTAACATTTAGCATGCTCCGAAATTCAATGTAATTGAAAGGTATGATAAACTGCCGGGCTTGCCCAGTCTCTGGTGGAAGGTACTGTAGTCTGATATGATTTGAATGTTTCCCCTCAAGGTTCATGAACTGGAAGCTTGGTTGTGACAATGCTTAGGTAGTAGGACATTGAAGTGATGCTTAGATGATAGGTCACTATCCTTGGATGGGAGTAGTATGTTCTCACAGGGCTGGGTTAACTCCCAACAAAGGAGCTGGATCTAAGAAAGCAAGCCTGCTCTCCTCTCCTGCTTCCTCCCTGACCACAGGAATTCTTCCATAGCCGCTGCTCACCTGTCTCAGACATGGCCACCCACCTTCCATGTAATCATGCTATACTCCAGAGGTCCTCCAATGCCGCTGCCTGATCTTGGACTTTCAGCCTCTATCCATAAAGAAAACGCATCTTAGATGCTTTTAAGATATTAAGCAATATTAGCCTCAACTATTTTCTTGCAGCAAAACAAAATGAATTCAGACATAGGGCAGGGCACATCAAAACATTATTTGTATTACCCTAGCTCTTGTTTGTGACCCAAGTCCTGAACTTCTTTGTACCAAGCCCAGTAAGCAAAATAAAGCTGAGAATGGTGTCTTTGTCCTGTTATAAAAACATTCAAGGACCCGGAGTAGGGGATACCTTATTTGCATATTATAAACGTTTGCATAAGGCCTTTAGTTAAGTGGTATGAGTCCCCTTTGAAACAAGACATTCTATCAGTTCATTGTGCATTCCCAGGCAGAGCAAAGGTAGGCCACACACAAGAAGTATGCTTTGAAATCCTTTCCACATTAGGAGAGAGAAAACACAATTAAGCAAATTTGCTATGGTGAGAAGCTTGGCTTTCCTGGCCTGTAATGGAGACAGAGCTTTGTGCAAGAGAAGTGCCAAGTTGTATGTGATTCCTAAACCCTTCTAAGTGTTTAATAATTAATGCTTATTTTTCCTTCTATTCTTTTCCACTCCCTCATCTCCTTTCTCCATTCCATACGGATCTTTGACACCCACTAGGGAATTAGATGGTCTTCAGCTGTTTACATAACCAGAGATTTAAGGCTAGCTTAAGGAGAAAGTTAGGTCAAAAACTAAATAATGATAAGAAAAGCAGGAAAGTTGCTTGCCTGGAGGGTAGCACACTAAGCTTTCGTCTTCACAGCCTCAAGAGCATCTGTTTAAAGTTTTTTTGGTGGACCCATGCAAGTGGGGTGGTTAGTGAATATTTATATAGCTGGATAAAATGAAAGCAAGTTGAAAACGATACCATCCTTCTCTAGAAGGAATCCATTGTGCACAACCATCTACCCCAAACATTTACTTGGGTTTCTGCCCTTCTGGGCTCATCTTCTCTGCTTTGTGTTATCTGATGTGGCAGAACTGACCCCAGCACAGCCTGAGATTCCCTGGGGAGACAATGTTGCATCTTTGTATGTGGTAGATCTCGTGTCTGGAAGAGACATGCTTCTCAACCCTCTGCCTCTCCTACCCCTCTACCGTTCCCCTGACAGACTGAAGCAAAATTGGCCACGAATTCCATAAACCATTGTTCCACAAGGACTGGAAAGATGAGAGCCACACTGTGAGCTGTCACAGTCTTCCCAGGTCGTGCACAAGAGGGGTGTGCAGCCAAGGTGGCGAAAACATGTAACAAGATAGATTTGGGGCACTTGCAGGATGAGGGGCAAGCAGCAAAAGCTAGCTGGGCATGCGCAATGGCAGTTACTGCAGAGATTTGTCTGAGTTGTTGGGTCCTGGCAACAGTCAGAGTAGTCAGAGAACCAATGGGAATGCAGCTTGCTTGGCCACATTTCCAGAAATTCTGAATTGGTCCAGATAATTTAGTAAAGAACTGGGTCCAGAAAGAAGAATGGACTAGTTTCCAGGAAAGGTGAGTTCAGGAGGAGTCATCAAGGAAAAGGTTAAGACATAGAAGTCAAATTTCGATTTCTGCCTTGGCAACATTCCTACTTAACCTTTATGAGGATTCTTTCTTCAAATTACCAAGTTAATAGAGGCACTAAACAATGGATTCTTGTTTAGGACAAGGCTTAGCAACTTATAATAGTCCTGTAAGGAGGTGGTGTAGTCCTCATTTGACATATGAGGAAACAGAGGCATGGCTGGAGCATCTAGATTATCTAAAAGGCAACCCTGCTCATCCATGCTGGAGCTGGGATTTGAACACAGAAATCTGAATTTGTAAAGGATATTTGGCAAGGAAGCACACAGAAAATATTGAATTTTTGCTTAATACAGAGGGCCTCAGGGTCTGTGTTCTTTTTTCAGAGTCTTGTTGAGACATGACCAGCTGCTGCCCTGTGAGGTCAACTGCCTGCTCTGGTAGAATTCCACTTGAATTGCTGAAAGACCAGAGTAGAAGAGAAAACCAAGAATACTTGATCTGAACACACCATTCCTTGTCTCAGTTTCACACACACACACACACACACACAAACACGCACGCGCATATGTATATATGTGTATACATATATGTAAATGTGTGTATATATATATATATATATATATATATATATATATATATATGACTGTTTTCAAGACCTATGGCTTAAGTCATGATACAGAACAGCTGAGTCTGTCTTCTCTACACACTACTCTTTCTTTTATTGACTCCCAATCATGTCAGGAAAAATAAAAATGTATGCTAATTGATTTTCAAACAGTGGCTTAGTTTTTTGTCTCTAATAAATCTTTCTTCTCTTGTGGCTGGACAAGTTGAGATGTTTCGTGAAAGTGCCAAGACTGCTTCTTAGAAACAAAATAAGACTTCTTCCAAGAGGCCAGAAATCCTGATAACATGTAAGCTGTTGTATAACATTCTAGAATATTCCATTTAGTTCAGAAAGGGAGGCGATTCCTTCAGCAAATATTTGCAGTCAACATTTGAGATGTCAAAGGAACATCTACACCCAGATACCTGGCCCTTGCTGTAGTAAATCTATACAGCCCCAAAGCTGATTGCCTCTGGCTTACTTGTTTCCTAACATCTTTAATTCACACATGCTGGATGGTTTGTACCCGCTAATGGATGTTTTTATCAATCTCTGCTTGCACCATATAATGCTTAATGGAGAACATGTTTTGAAGGGAAGTTATTCAGACCCATGGGTAGGTGCTCAACGACAGCCCCCCACCCGGGGTTTATACTAATCATCGAAGCAAACCAGACAGACACTTACTCTAAATTACTGCAGAGTGATTTAAATTTTTCAAGGTCTCCCTGAGAGAATACATTTGCCTAGGGAGAGAATTTGCAATCAATCAATCAATAATCAATCAATCAATATTTTATAACAAGGCAGCACCATCCACTCACACAAAAGACCTATTCATTTTCTTCTGGGGAAAAACAAAAAAGGCAATACTCCCTCTGGAAAGTAAACCTTGGAAGAATAAAAAAATAAAAGAGCAATCTTTCCACTTTGCTCTAGCAATATGTGGAGCTCACATTTGTCATCTTCAGCCTGTTAGGTTGGAGAGCCTCTAATTCAGCAGTCCATTTAGAGGAGAGGGGTGTAAATCGTGGCCATGGATTTAATTCAACCCCTTGCCAACCCCTTCTATTCTATCGCTCTCAGTCAAGTTAGAGATGCAGTTAAATCAAAGGAAATATTTTGGGCTGGGGAATTTGGTAGGTACTGAGACCCAGCTGGAAGAAATAGGGTTGTATTTCTGCTCTACTGAATCCCAGACGGAAATGGACACCCTTCAGCCAGAGGGAGTCCTGAGGTGGCCTCCTAACAGGCCATAAATGCCAAAGAGGCTATAAGGAAGCAAGACAAGAAAGACTTGTATGGCCAGGCAGTGGTGGCATACACCTTTAATCCCAGCACTTGGGAGGCAGAGGCAGGCAGATTTCTGAGTTCGAGGCTAGCCTGGTCTGTAGAGTGAGTTCCAGGACAGCCAGGGCTATACAGAGAAACCCTGTCTCAAAAAACAAAAACAAAACAAAACAAAACGACATGTATGTATGTATTTTGGTTCTGTTGGTTAGCCAGAAGAAACTAAAGCAAGGAGCAGGGAGAATTAAGTCTAAGCAGAATGTCTGGGTGCAATTTCCATGTACAATGGTGTCATTTGCTGTGTATCATTTGCAATGAAGAACTTGAGAGTTTATCACGAATAATTCAACTCACTGTTTTGCCTCCATAAAGCAACCTGTCTAGCACCTGCATCTTACAGATAAAAACACCAAAGCCCAGACACACAACTGGCCCAAAGTCTTATGATCTCTTCATAGATAAGATGAATCTTTTCATAATACCCATACTCTCTATAGATATCTTCTAGTCACAGAGCATCTGTCATTGAAAAACCTAATTTAAGTTCTGTGTTCCTATATTCAATCATTTGTTGTTGCTTCAGCTTCATGTTGAGAATAAAGGTACCTCTGGAGATGTTCAGTCAGAGTTATAAAATAACTTGCTTTCTTCAACTTGGAAAGCTGAGAGTGGACCAGCAGTGGTTTAATACCTATATACTGTGATTCGGAAATCTGGTACTACATAAATTCACGCTGCATTTTTTTCCTCAAGTCCTCCAAAAATCTCACTGATGAGGACAAATGGCACTCATGCCAAATTCATTAGAGTTTGAAAACAGAGCTCTATTTTAGCTCTTTGAAAGCCAAGAGAGAACTTTGATATTTTTTGCAAGTGTGAAAAAACTTTCAGCTGTGGCAAATTAACTCAAAACATCCAAGTGTGGTGCCTCCAAGTTAGAAGAGTTTTGGCGAGGCTTCATCTTCTAAAGAAACCCTCTTCTCCTAGATGTTGCCATTGGAGGTTGGGAGGCTGAAGAGAGGTCTGGTGGAGTGGCATTCTCTGAGTGGGCTGAGAGCCAAACTATTGTTCTTGCTGTGTGTCAATAAAGAAAGGAGAAGTGTTTACTGAGTATCCCTGGAATCTGCCAATTAGCCTGGAATTTGAGGGATTTTCCTGCTGAACCTTGTGGCAGCCATCTAAGAGCTGAAGGGACAGGTGAAAATTTTTAACCCTTCAATGGAAGGTAGGCTGGCCCAGAGCACCAGCTTGGACTGATATCCTACCTCATTCTGATCCACCCCTGATGTGTCCTATGGAGTGGTCATTTCCCCCAAGCTTAGTTCTGACATCTGAGGTGACATCAGAGGGACATTGGCTCCTCCACATAGAACTGCTTGGGAGCAACATTCTTAGAGAGCAGGTCACCAGTCTCAACATTGGTGATATTTCTGTGAGTGATAAGGGAAATCTATGTTTCAATAGCCTGAGGTGATCCTTAGGCAAATAGTAGTTTGACAACCCCTGCTACCTAATACTTGTTTGAAAATAAAATAAATATGCCCACAGAGAACAGCTGATCACAACAGAATCCTACATCTTTTGGAGCCATACAAAGAAAAGGAATGGTCAGATAACTGGCTCCCATGGAGTTACTGGAGAGAGAGGAAGAGAAGAGGTTAGGACCTGACACCTGCTAGAACCTAGGAGACCACGTGTGTCATAGAGATACAGGAAATGTGGACAGGGAACTGAGAGAATGGTACTGGTTGGATGAGAGTGGAGAAAGTCACAGATACAGCAGGTCCCAAACTTAATCTTGGGTGGGGAGAAGATGTAGACAGTTAGCATTCTGTATAGAGATACTCAACCATTTATAGTTGGTGCCTTACAGGCTCTGGCTGATGTATTAATGTGACATTTCATTAAGTGGATGCCTTCATGGACCTCAGTAGAGAAGGAGACACAGCAACTATTTGGAAGCAAATCGTTTTTTCTCTCTTCATAAGAAGTAAATTAATAGAGAGCCCGTGAAAAGAACTGAAAAGGAAAAACATTCAGGGCTTCAAGTTCTGAAGTAAATGAGAGGGATGGAAACATATTGGAGTAGTGAGTGTCACAAGTCTGGGGTCATTCAGAGATTTATTAGTCTGACCATGAATAGATTTTTAACAAATAAGAGACTTTATTAAACACTGGCCAATACCATGGATGCTGGCCAGGTCCATACCTGAAACTCATGCTCTAGGTATAATTCCTAAAAAATCCACTAGGCTATGTACTTCCTGCCTTCATCCAATCAGGGACAAATATACATTTTTTTTCGATGTACTTCCACAGTACATGTGATCAAGCACATATCCTGTGCACTTGGGGCAACCAAGCTTGCTTACAGAAGCGAAAACACATGGCTTGTTATCTTACATGAACAATGGTTCCCAGCATGCCAGGAAGTTATCTGTCCTTGGGCAAGTGGAGGTTACAGGTTAGAAGTGTTTTTGTTTTATAGATTTTATAGATTTCTTAAGCCTAGTAATTTAAACTTAAAACATAACTGTGATGGTTTGTATATGCATGGGCCAGAGAATGGCACTGTTTGGAAGTATAGCCTTGTTCGAGTAGGTGTGTCACTGTGGGTGTGGGCTTTAAGACCCTCATCCTAGCTGCCTGGAAGTCAGTATTCTGCTCGCAGCCTTCAGATGAAGATATAGGACTCTCAGCTCCTCCTGCACCATGCCTGCCTGGATGCTGCCTTGATGATAATGGACTGAACTTCTGAACCTGTAAGCCAGCTCCAGTTAAATGTTGTCCTTTAGAAGAGTTGCCTTGGTCATGGTGTCTGTTCACAGCAGTAAATCCCTAACTAAGACAGTAACATTAGCCATCACAGTGAGAAAACAAGAGAGGTGAGGGACGCTGAGCTAAAATTTGAAGGTTAGGAGAAAGGCGCAAAGAAGTCACGAGGAAGGAGAATGTTCTGGAGGAGGTTTCACAAGGACCAGGCAATGAAGCAAAAGTTCTGGAAGCCTGCCATTCTTTTCTAAGCCTGGATCTGGGTTAGAATTCTGAGTTTCCATCAATCTCGCCCAGAGAATTTCATATCCCAAGAACTGTAGCCACTATGCTTGGGGCTTGGTACCCTGACCAATGCTGATTAATGTGGAGAGAGAATATGTAGCTACTTTTTAGCATCCAGCATCAGTAGACAGAGAGCGTTGGAGAGGCTGGGTCTGACACAGCAGCTTGATGTTGGCTTGCAAACTTCCCTTCATGACTTCCAATTACCACTTTTCTTATCTCTGGCTCTTAGCTAACAGAAGGAAGCCAACATGTAATGAGCACAGGAGGTCAAGCCATTGTTTGACCTGGTTCTGCAGAAGGGAAGAGGGAGGTAATGGAATCTCAGCTGGCTTTGGCTTATAGGAAGTGCCTTCTACTCCCTGGGTTCATAGCCTGACTGTAAACGCCCTGAAGGCTGTGATTATCAGGCTGGCCATAAATGGGACACGCTGTGGCTTTGTTAGGGACTGTGGGGAGTTTGGGTACAACTTTTTTTTTTCTTTAAAGCCACCTATAAAAATATTTAGGGGATTCTGTGGTGCTGGCTCAGCATTCCTCATCTCAAGGCTACATTTTCCTTTCCTTGAGCATATGTGTGGTGGCATTTCTACCTCATTGCCCACAGACAGTGTCTTGGTAGCACAGACTGGTGGGCTCATGTTCAGCAGGACACAAACCGGATGGTGTCCATCTCTGAACAAGTGGCCTCTTTCTCACACAGGCTGAGTTTCCCGCTTGCAGGGGAGCTGGGGCTGGGGAATGTTGGTTCCTGGAAGCTCACAGGGAGTCCTCTAAGGCGGTGGGATCTGTTTATTTAACTTCATTTTTAAAATATTTTCATAGAAATGAGGATACTGCTCATATTCAGAGGCTCACTCGTTTCTCCCAGGTCAATAGAGGTCAGTAGGACAGCAGTGGGTAGGAACAGACCATTGTCTCTGCCCCCCTAGACTAGGACTTGAGAGTCAACTTACATTTCAGGTAGACGCAATCTGGACAGCAGCTACCCTCAGGCTTGGGATGGAATCAGAAATATTTCTTAATGGGAATAAGGAAAGGAAACATTTCACATCTGTTATTTAGATTGAGCATAGATGTGGCTCTGGTTGACTCTAATTTGAATGTTGTCACAAAGCTCACAGGTCAGCTTAAGGAATGGGCCTTCAGCAAGCAGAGCCAGTGCTTTCTCCCAGGACATCACTAGAACCTGGCCTGTGGTTGGGAGTAATTCATCACACGATTCCATATGATGTGCACATGGATTCCAGAGCTCCTGGTCTGGCAGCTTTCAGGAACATATGACTACTGTTAGAGCAGATCCTAGTCACATAACATGGGCTTCAGGGCATAATGGTCTGGGCATTGTCTACTGCTAACCCAACTGGGTCATCGTGTTGCCCATGAGATAGGCCCACCTGTCACAATGCCTCCTAATCGTTGTTTTGACTTTTTGTCTAAGGTCAATGCACAAATGTGTAATAGTGGACTGTATTGGGCAAGGTGCTGCCTGCTGATGTAATCCTACAGTTTGCATTTTCGCTGTCTGCTTATCAAGGTGCCTCACCATCTGTGGTTGCCTTTGACTTTTGAACCTGCTGAACAGGTAGGTGGCAACAGCTTTTGCTGTAAACTGAGCTGCAGGAGACGGGCGATGGGAATCTGCTGTCACAGAAGTAGTAAAAGTAAAGGAGAGCTGTGTGTGTAGGGGGTAGAGTAGGGGAGACAGGAAAAGGGGAGGGGAAAAGGGAGATGGGAGGGGAAAGGGGAAGGAGGAAGGAGGATGGAGAGGGAAGTCTATAGGAAAGATTAATCCACTGTATCTCATCCACTTCAAATCCCAGGTTTGCTGGACTGCCAAGAGAGCCATTGTAGTTGTGATCAGCTCTGAGGAATGAAGAGTATGAGGCTGAGAAGATATGTATGCAGACCATGAGTCGGAGCTACGACTGCAAGTCCAACAACGCTACTTCCCTCAACCCTGCTGTCTGCCTGGAGATGACCAGCAACAGTTAAATGTGAGATTCTGACTCAGACCCCAGCTATGTAATTCAGGCTACTCACTTCTGTGTGCTGCTTTCCCAACTGTAAAATAGGCCTAATAAAAATTCTTGACACAGATGGTCATGGACGTTTAGTGACCTGATACTTGTGTAGTCCAGCATGTGACATATTATATAAGTTCTGTCTAAATAAGTACAACTCTTGGCACCCAAGCTGGGGATAGATGTGGTGAGGCCATTAGTAGCCCTATCAGGCACAGGCTTAGAGGGCAACAATCAAATAGAAGCAGGCAGAGATAGCCAGCCTCATCCTGACTATGCCGGGCTGTGCTGAAGTCAGTGTGTTGTGTTGTCACAATTGTTTTGTGCACGTTGAGAACCAGAGAAAGTATCTCAAATCGTTTGTTGTACTGGGAAATCAAGTGAGGAAGGAAGGAGGGCCAGGCCAGGGGACACATGGATGGTTTAGCCCAGGATGCATGCATGGCTTATAGATCTCACAGTACCTCTGATGTGAAAGATGTTATTAACCAACTCATCCACTCTGTCTCTCTTCCTCCGAGGAAGAAACAAGTCTTTAGAGTGAGAATGTACTAGTTAATAAACTCCTATTACCAGCCTTCTGAATTGCCATAGCCTGTCATCCACAGCCCTGACTTTTAGAGACAGTGTTTTCTCCTAACTTTAGGCTGATTCAGAGCCAGATCTAAAGATTTGAGTGGGTTCTGGCTTCCCAAGGAAGTTATGTCTCTTTTTGTCTGGAGCACTGATGGCCTCTCTTGAAAAGCAAAGGGTTCTGGGTTCCTCACACTCCCCACAGTACTGTTCCTCCTGGGTAATTGGGAGGTCTGTCAGTCTTGTACATCTTAATAAACCAGCATTAATTTCAAAACGTCCTGGGAATCATGAGAGTTCAGACAGACCATAAACTTCACAACACCTGGTCTGTAGTTCCCCAGGCTCAAGGCAGAGAAAGATAAACAATAAACTATGCTATTTAATTCTTCAGCAGGACAGTGCCTACCACACACCTCTCCCACCCACTGTACACACACATACTTGCCCATTACATACTCATACTTAACTTACAGACTTATTCAAATACCAGGGGGAATACTGTGTTTCATAATCTTATTAAGAGCCCACAGTGTTGATAAGAGTGACAGCTGTTCTTGAGATGTTCGTTATGAGTGACATGTTCCCATTATTACCTTCTCACAGAAAATTGGTTCTCAGAGATTATAAAGGACATCCCCAGGATAATGCATACAGCAGCGGGCAGAGTTTGGACATACAGCTGCCATGGAACTATTTCCTCTCAACTGAAGCGTTGTCACTGTAAAACTGTGAAGCAAAGGAAGCTGACCAAACTCAGGAAGTGAATGAAACCCACAAGTTCCAGGAAGTTCCTGAAATTGCAACATCCCCAAGGTCCTTCCCTTAACTAATACGTTTAGTAATAATTCCTGGAAGGAAAGCGTTCCCCACCAGCTGAGCTTCATAAAGTCAAGCAGGGAACTCGAGGGATGCAACCTTCATGGGATGCTGGTAATGCAGCTGCCTCTGATTCACGCTTACTCTTGTAAGTACTGGATAAACTTACTAATTCAGGGTCTTAGGCTTGGGTGGAATCTCCGGCTTCTTATCAGTGGCTTATCTAGAGTAAACAAATATTTGTTCACATTGTCCCCATGAAAAGTCACATACACCACTGGGAGAAAGCAAGAACTCTGTCCTTTCATGTTGCACTTGGCCACAGACAGCATGATGGTCCACCAGTGATATCAGATCCATAGTGGCAGCATAGAGACCTTGGGAAGTTACACTAGGGTCACTTGAGAGGAAAAAGGCAGAGGCGACAGAGAGAAAGGCAGGCCCACCAGAAACTAAATAAGGAAGCCCAAGGCAAACCTGAATGAACATCAAGGTAGGGAAGGGACTCTGATAGGAGAGGAAAGAGCCAATAACCCCCTCCAAGTGTGGGAGGGGCCTGGGCAGCCTGCCCTCTGCATTCCAAACCACCTTTGAAATAGCTCTGGAACCAGCCTTTATCTTTATAAGTTATAGGTGGCTGCAGCCAACTGTTTGCACAGTGTGTAGACTGAACAGTTTATTGCTTTATGGACGCAATAAAACTAATGTGATTAAAGACAGTAGTGACACTTGTGTAGGCTCCAGGCTTTTCTTGGAGCCAGGAATTTTAATCAGAGAGCAGGAATCTTTTTTTTTTTCCCTCTCTCTCTCTACACTTCGGCTGGGAAGAGGAAGCAGGAATGGATGAAGAATGTTTAGAGTCAAAATCTAAGGAAGAGACAACGAAGGTTTTGGGAGAGTGGGAAAACAACATGGAGAGGTGTTAAGAGCCCAGTATTAGAAAGCTGATGCTACAAAACAGGTCTGCCCTCATCACATGTGAGACCTGAAACAGATAAGAGGATGAGTTTGAAGCTATTCTGAATACCTTAAGACAGGTGATGCTTCCAAAAGGATTAGGGGAGGGTATAATTAGTGTGGCTTTTCTATGTCCACCCCAGTTCTCAAATAATGACACAGAGGCGTATTTATTAATAAATGAATGCCTATGTCTTAAGTTAGGCTTGTTCCGAACAAGCTCTTAACACAATTATCCTCTTTTACTAATCTAAGTTCTGTCGCATGGTTGGTTGACTCTCCCCACTTTCATACTTCTGGCTTCAGTTTCTCGCTGGTGAATCTTCCCACACCTAACTCCCAGAGTTCCTCTCCCAGCCGGCTGTCCCACCTTCT
>NW_028227271.1:97554172-97564172 GCF_978045245.1 Mus caroli | reverse complement strand
GAGTCAATTATCTATCTTTAAGGCAAGTCGACTCTTTTCAAATGGATGGCCCTATGTTCCTGTCTATGTGGACAACACAAATTGAGCTAAGTAGGTTACTAAAACCACAAATATACAAACAGAGGATCTGAAGTTGGGAGGACACGGAGAGGTCAGGGGTAGATCTGGGACAGTTAACGGGTATGAATATGATTGTACGAAATTCTCAAAAAAAATTAATAAGATATTACATTAAAAACAAAGACTAATTAATAAGATACTACATTAAAAACAAAGATAGCAGCAGCATTAGAGGACCTTATTTTGGACTTTAGCCCTCTGGTCTTGAATGATCTGTTTATCCAGACCACTCATAAAAATGTAATGGTTAACAACACAGGCAACTTTAGTTATATAGTTTGAGTGGCTTATAAGAGATCCTAAAGCCACTCGAGACAGGGTGGTATGAAATACATATCTTATAGTTGATCATAAGTATCCAAACTTTAGACACGCTCTCCTCTGAATATGGACCAGAAGGCCATGGTCATGTCTCAGATCTGCCATCTTAGATGCTTAGTTCCTTTCCTAGTGCTGTATGACAGTGTGTGGCCTTGCTTCTTGACCAAGATGAATCCATACATTGAAAGTTGATGTGAGTCCTTCCTCATCATTGAGCCAAGACCTCAAGAGCTGTGGAAAGGAAAAGGGATTGATATAAACTCGGGAAGTAGAGAGACCCTGTTCAGTCTCATTCTGTCCCCTCAGGGATGGGGTACTTGGTACCTTCAACCACAAAAGCTACCTGCTAAGGAAATGGACAGGCTAGCCCTGGTGATGCACCTCCCCAACCCTATGTAAACTCATCTGCTTCAACGACTTTTATAGCCATAGTGCAATACAAGTCTTAAATGGTCTTCTGGTATACAGAAAAAGGCTCCTAAGGAAACAGATTTGTTTCTAGAGTGATTTTTAGTCTTCTCTTTCCCCACCCAGCTCTCTATCCTTTGCTGTCCTTTGGTCACTGTCACCAATTAGACATGGTTTTCACCAACATCTTTTTCTAGCAAGTGTTTCTCTTGAATACAACAACAAATGAAGGTGACCTTTCTGTCCCCGTTTTCTGGTTTTAAACTAGACGTTCAGGCAGGTATCCAAATCAGGAGCAAACATGGGAAGGCAGGAGTAAGAATTATCCCTAGGTCTTGGTATTAGAGTCCTTAATGTACTTATGCAGTTATGTAACACTGTGTCTACTCTCAGTTTATTTGGATAGGTTACTTATGCATGCCTACACTACTTAGCTTGGGGACTGTCATAGTCAGGGTTTCTATTCCTGCACAAACATCATGACCAAGAAGCAAGTTGGGGAGGCAAGGGTTTATTCAGCTTATACTGCCCACATTGCTGTTGATCACCAGGGGATGCAGAACTGGAACTCAGGCAGGTCAGGAAGCAGAAGCTGATGCAGAGGCCATGGAGGGATGTTACTTACTGGCTTGCTTGCTTCCCCTGGCTTACTCAGCCTGCTCTCTTATAGAACTCAAGACTACCAGCCCAGAGATGGCACCACCTACAAGGGGACCTCCCACCTTGATCACTAATTGAGAAAATGCCTTACAGCTGGATCTCATGGATGCACTTCCCCAACTGAAGCTCCTTTCTCTGTGATAACTCCAGCCTGTGTCAAGTTGACACAAAACTAGCCAGTACAGGGGCCCATCCTGCCAAGTTATTATACAGATCTAACACACTGCTATGGCACAAACATACTGTGAAGGATGCCTTTTAGCAACAGATGGCCAAAATTGCCATCTTCTTTTTAAAATTATGTTTAAACCTTTTAACTTATTTTTTATGTGCATTACTACCAGGAATCATATGGTTACAGTTATAACCAGCATTCCAAACCCATGAGCTCACTGATACAATTGCTTAGAAAGAGGCTTAAATAAAAATGAAGAAGCAAGGTGGCTACAGAGTTCCTGGCACCCATACCAGGTTTTACAACCACCAGTGACTCCAGCTCTGGGACATCTGACAACCTCCTCTGGACTCCCTTGGCACTGCACGTACATAACCATACATAAACACACTCATATAAACGTAATTAAAAATAAAAAATATTTTTTAAAATCAAGAAACCTACCAAAACCAGATAAGTGGGTGCGTGTGTGTGTTTGTGATGTAATTATGATGGGTCATAGTTTGTGCGACTCTGCAACGATAAAAGAAACAGACCATCTGAAGAATTTATGGGAGCTGAACAATAGTATCATTTTTCCTCCTCTCTGAACTCCCAAGTTTCTTTATGTGAATAGTTATGTAAATGGTAGCTGATATTCCCCCACCACCACCACCACCACCACCAAGCTGTTCTAGGGTGAAATGACACAGTAACAAACAAAAGAAAATCCCTGCCCCATCTTGGGCTCACATTCAGATGGAAGAGCAGATCGAAACCACAACACAGCTGGGCAGATTTGATGTGGTGGTGTCCAAAGAAAGCTGTAAAAGTCAGTAAACCCTCTAACAATGTCTGGTATTGTTCAAGTGAGATGCCAGAGACAAGAATGAGGACTTGACTGGAGACTATCTAAAAAATGCCTGGAATCATGGAATACTTCCCTGTGAGCTTTTTTTTTTTTTTTTTTTTTTTTTTTTTTTTTTTTTTTTGGTCAGGGAGGCCACAGAGGTCTCCAAAGCAATGCCAGCTATTGCCATTGCTCCTGACTACCCATTGCCATTGCTCCTGGCTACCCACCATGACTACATGGTAAGTCCCTATTGCTTGAAGACACCACCAACTTTGGCTAAAGTGCGCAGAGCAATTGATCTCAAACGTGCCAAGAAGCTTCCTTTCTCCTGACTCGCTTTCACAGGACCAGAGGACGTAAGGCACTGGGGAAGAAAATTCATCAATGATCTTACAGCATTGGATGCTGCATGCCACAGTGGTGACCTTCCAGGCAAGATGTGCCCACTAGTGCAGTAGTAGTGTGATTGTTAATGGGGTAACCAATCACTTTGTGATTGGATTTGAAGCTTGTTGCAGAGTAGGGGAAAACCCATGGCTAGGGAGGTCACAGGCCCTAGGGTGGAACCTACTGTCATTATCTTGTTAAATCCTCATGGAATCAGAATGCCTTCTAAATATTTATATTTATATTCACAGACTTAGGCTGTTCTCAACCTCGGTTAGAGACACTTTTTTTTTTTTTTTAACAGTGGTCAATACAAAGACTCATAATTGGTCAAAGTGCTCAGATAAATGCTTATGGGTGCTCAGTCCAAACTGGTACGTCTTTATCAATCTCCCTCCGAGACTCAAAGAATATTGTAAGTGGAAAAGGGTGTAAGCACCAGAGGGTGGGAAGGAACACTGTGAAATGTCTTCTAGGCATGGCGTGGCTGTTGCACTCACGAACTCACTCAAGCTGTAGGTACTTGCATAAGATCTCTATAAGATCAAGCCAGCCAAAAGACAAGCTGGGGGGAACCGTATGATGCTTCGCCCTTGGGTGAGGGACTTTTAGCAGTTGGTAGCTGGTGACATATGGGCAACGCCACACAGACTTTGTGGTAAAGAAGGAAGAGGAGGAGATGAAGTTGGGACATACACATGTGATGATAATTCTATTGGAAGTTACAAAGAGAAATTGATTGTGAATATGGTCATATTTCATTATACAAATGTATGAAATTCTCTAGGAATTTCTTTTAAAAGACAAAAAGAATTGAAAACAACAACACACACACACATGCCACACACACACACACAGAGACACACATGCCTCACACAATGCAGGGAAGCGTACAGTGTGGGCAAATGAAATTGTTTCATTACTGTTGGATTTTGCCCCAGGGGAAATATCTGAAGATCACTTCCTCAACTCTTGCACAGTTAAAGGGCTTAATCCCAGATACCTAATGCGGAGAGAGACCATTTGCAGAGTGATTCTGACAAGTATCACATTCTAGCTATGCATTGCAGGTCCCATGTGTTCTGTTCAGCCTGAATTAACCTAGCCACAAAAACCGTTTCTGTAAGTCAAATGCTTTTCTGAAATCCAAATATGTGAACTCTAATTTGTTCCCCTTCGTTCCTTAATTTTAAAGATCTATCCAAAAAAATTTAGGAAATTTTCTTGGGCTCGCTTTCTCTTTTTAAATCCCTAACGTCACTATTTCTTAACTTGCTTCACTGGCCTTTCTCCCTGCAAGCATTGACTCTCCCATCAACTCACAAATTGGCTACCCGACAACTGTTCAAGGGCCAGATATTCGACTTGGGAAATTACTGACATGATGAACTTAGTAAATAACACCCCGATGGAGTGAGAGAGTTAAAAGAAACTTATAAATCAAAATTGCATTTAATCCTGGAATGATTTGCGTGTTGGGAGACAGTCAAATCATAGATTCCTAACAAAATAGCTATCAAGCAAAGGGTAGAATCTGAGTCTTGTGCATGGAGAGAAAATATTATAGGATCAAAATGTGAAAGAAAGATTTGCTAACAAGTCCTGTGAATGAGACAGGTCCAGGTAACTTTAGCTTTCAGACCCTCTGCAAGTGAAAAACCAGAGATTACAGTCTATTAACTCCTGTGCTGCCGAGGTCCAGTGCTTTGCATCATTGCATGAAATGATGGTATAGTTTAGCTAAAAAGCAAAATAAGAGAATATTTCACTACTCTTATGTGAGCTGATTTTACTACCCTACTCATGTCCCTAGAAAGTTTATAAGTTGCACTTCTGGTTCATTGGTCTCAACATAAATAAATAAACAAAAACTTTTGATTTTCTATTTTGATTAACATAGTGTTTGCTAAAGCTGGCAACCTGCTATGAAATGTATTGCCAAACAAGACATAGTAATCTAATAGATAAAAGATAAATCTCTCAGAATTGAAAGCACAGAGAACACTGTCTCTTCCCAGCACGTCCACGGTGGGAGGTCATCCGTTTACTCTGCTGCTCTGCCTCTAAACATGTGGGCTTCCTCTTGTGGAACTGTCTTCAGAGCCTGCAGATCCTATCTTGTGCCAAGTCTTTATCCTTTGGGGTGGAGTTGGGGGGCGCAGCAGAAGGGAGTGAATTTAATGATTTCTGGAAAGAGGCATAAGTCATCCAGAGGCTAATCTGGTAAATAATGAGTGTATCCATTTGGGGAGGGGGAAAAAAAAGGAAAGGAAAATGCCTGTATATCAAGTGTAGATCCTGGTGTTTGTCCTGTGAACAGGCTCCTTAAAGGCATCCTTCTGAGCAGCACTGCTCTAGCATGGACATTCTTTACATAGAATCTTCCAGAACCTTCCAAAGGGGCTACTTTGTATATAGCACCTCAGACTCTTAGAAAGATGTGAAACACTGGTTTCACATATGTGCATGAAAATCTGGAGAAGAGTAAACACCAAGGATGTGGAATCAAGATGAAGACTGTCAGGTAAATACACTTTCTTGATATCAACTAGGAAGAAAAGCCTTCACTGTGTGTAGGCTCCTTGTTCTTCTTCCTAGAGACTCACTTAGGACCCAACCAACATTGATGGTCTACCACAAATGCACAAGTGTAAGGCAATGTCAAATATGGGGCAGTCATTTTCCAAATAATGAGCACTTCTCCTCACCAGAAAGTTCAAGAATATACCTAAAACTGGTAATTAATCTCCTCATAACTGTTTAATTACTATAGTTATATGTATATTTAAATTACTTTGTATATCTTTAAAGTACATCAGTACTTATTTGAATAAGTATATTATATTATATTTCATAAAAGTATCCAATATTGTATTATATAGTTTTCCACTGTCATAATCAATTTTACTCCAAGCCACAAGATTAAGAAAGCCTTTTTCACTTGCTCTTCCCAAAGCTGTGCGTTCTGCGTCCACTATGAAAGCACTTACTGTAATTCTTGAAGAAGCAATCCTTAAAAGACTCCCTCATAACATGACCCATCTTGAATGTGAAGCCATTGACCCAGTGAAAGAATAATTAAATATTTATTCAAGTTCACCGATTCTGCTTAGAAGCATCAGAAGCAACCCCCATCGTGGTTAGTTCAGGTTGTTATCCCTTGGAAGAAATTTCTTACTCAAAATTAAACAGAAAACAAAACATTCCATGGTAGGAAAGCATTAGAAATAAAACCGTTCCGCCCTTTCCAAAGAGTGGGGCTTTTTTGAGGGACAATCTAACCTAATATTTATTTTCTATACAAACACATTTCATTTCTACTCACCATTCTTATGTAACGAGCAGGCCCTGCATGTGGATACATTCACTTACCCAAGCCATGCTTGTTTATAGACAGATTTTCAATCAATGCACGAGATATGTATGTAGATGCCTTGATGATTTGAATTACCGATTTTAAATGTAACTGTTGAGTGTCTGAAAGCGCCACACTTATAGTATTCTCTCTCTGACATAGAAAAAAAAATTAAAGAGAGAGGGCTTTGGACATTTTGTGTGTTAATAAAGTTCTCAGAGCTTAATGCTGTTAAAGTAGAAGATCAGAGAACTGGGGGAAATACTTACATTTCAAGCATGCCTGATGATTTGGAAGAGAGTCTTCAGAATTCGCATCTTAAAATGACATTTTGACAACATGCACCTGAGTCATCATTTCTCCCAGCAGTTATATGGATTCTGCTACCTAACCTGGTGTGTTGTTATTTGACGGAACATAGAGACACTGGAGAAGACGCAATCGGACTCCAGCCCACTGTGGGCAGTAACATTCTTAGACAAGTGGTACTGGGCTGTGTAAGAAATAGACAGTGTGTGCTGGGCATGGTGGCTCATGCCTTTAATCCCAGCACTTGGGACGCAGAGGCTTCTGAGTTCGAGGCCAGCCTGGTCTACAAAGTGAGTTCCAGGACAGTCAGGGCTATACAGAGAAACAAAAACAAAAACAAAAAACAAAAAGAAAGAAAGAAAAAGAAATAGACAATGTGCATATTAGCCAGAGAGCCGGCGGGCTAGTAAGCACTGTTCCACTATGGTTTCTGCCCTGACTTCAGTCGCAGACTGTGATCCAGTAGCCACAGGGACCACGGTGACAGACAACACACCAGAACACCTGGCATTTAACTGTACACAGAGGCAGGAATTTGCCTGTCGCTTCACAAACCTGAGCTTTGAGTTTTCATGTCTACCGAAGAAGTTAAGGTTGACCACGACAAAAGTCCGAGTCCAGGGGAGAAATTCAATAGAGAGGCGTGTAAGGGAGAGACAAGGGCACACGTCTGAGGCACACAGCAGGGAAAACCAAAACACCGTACAACTGTTTGCTCCCAGAGAAGGGAACGCACACACTGGATTACAAAGCAAGTATTAAAACGCCGAGTATTTGTGTTTGTGAAACAAAAGCCAAACAACAGAAACTAGCTGAGGGACACAGAGACTAGGGGCGTCAGCCAGAAGGGCAGGAATCCGATTAGGTATACCGCCATTTTTACGAGGGCATTGTAAACATCTTGACTATGTGTTCTCAAAGGCTTTTGGCTTCCATGCTCTGGCGTCTCTTTGTATGCTAACCCCCATCTAAGCTCTCGCTGTGTTTATGATTGTAGCTGAGCCTAGTGTTTTGGTTCTGATGGGCCCCAGCTTCGGTGACTACTCTTATGTGTTCAGAATAATCTCTGCTGCTGACACCTTCAAAGAGATAGTAGCACTCGGGCCGCTTCCTCCTGTTGACAGCGGCGTGCTGGCCTCTGCCTTTTGAGTTTAGAGATAAAGTAATGAGGGAGCTTTTCTGGGAGGGGGCTGAGTGGAGAGCCCTGGTTTCCAATTTCCCTCGTGTCTTTGTTTCACAGGGATGATGGCTTTCGAGGTAATTACCCGCAGCCTGCTACTGGCTCGGCACACTGAATTAGAGTTATGCACAGAAATGGAACCAACATATAAAGAGATTTATAAGGTGCTGGCGCAAGGTTGTACAGCCTGAGTAGATCCACAAACTGCTGTCTGCAAACAAAGCAGTAAGGTGGGGGAATTTGAAGGCTTGAGAGAGCAGAGGATGGATTCCAGATAGCATCTAAGGCAAGAGAAGCCAGAGCAAGTGCAGATTGGTGTTCCCAATGGATCATACAGTCAAGCAAAGAGCCAGTTCAACCTCCCCCTGCCTTCCTGCTCCACCCAGACTCTCAAATGGCAGGTTGGCAGGTTGCTGCTTTACTCAGTCTTCAGTACTCAGCCCACCAACTCAAAAGTTGATCTCTTCTGAAAACACGCATGCACGCGCACACACACGCACATGGCGCATACACACACAGAGACAGAGACAGAGAGACAGAGAGGGACAGAGAGAGACAGAGAGAGACAGAGAGAGAGAGAGAGAGAGAGAGAGAATTACATTTAACCACTATACTTATGGGCATCTATAGTCCAGTCAAGCTGGCACACAAAACTAACCATCACATGTAATACCACATGTTCATGAATTGCATGTACATCACATGTAATATTCTAGTTCGCATGTGATTTCTTCCTAACTCTGTAAGCACATTCTCTCAGCACTTTGGACAACAATCAAAAGAGTTGATATGGATAAATAGCCTTTGCTATTCTCTCTCTCTCTCTCTTATACACACACACACACACACAAACACACACACACACACTATTGTGGGACATATTAGTGGCCTCGTGGATTTAACATGTCTTATATAAAATTTTCTTTTAGGCTGGAGGGCTGTATCAGAGGTTAAGAATACTTATTGCTCATGTACAGAAATCCAGTTTGGTTTCTGGCATGAACACTGTGGCTCACCATTGCCTGTAACTCCAATTCCAGAAGGACAAATGCCCCTTCTGACCTCTGCAGACTCCTGTATACATGTGATACACATCACATACTCAGGCGCACACACACCATACACACATATACACCATACACACACACACACATCATACACACACACACACCATACACACACACCATACACACACCACACACCATACACACATATACACCATACACACACACACACATCATACACACACACACACACCATACACACACCACACACACACACACAATAGCTTTTTAAAAGTATTTTCAGTAAACATTGAATTTATATAAATATTTCTCTTGTTCCCAGCAAAGATAGACAGAGACAGAGAGACAGAGAGAAACAGACAGACAGAGAGAGAGACAGACAGACAGAGACAGACAGACAGACAGACAGAGAGAGCGAGCACATAGAGAGAATAGGATACTTTGACAGACTAGTTAGTTGAACTGTGTACTCACTAATTTTCCCTCCTCTCTGGACTGTAAGCTAATCACACATCTTTTGTCAACTTGCCCTGTCTACAGTCAGAGTCACACTGTGTGGCAATGGGATTGGGTCAGCTCTTTCAAATGGCTCATCAAACACAGAAGGTAACGCATATTACCAGTCAGTTAAACAATGCCCAAGAGTGCGATGCCTCTTCCTGTCATCAGATTGTAATCAATGGAATAATCTACTTCTAAAGAAGTGAGACAGGGATTCCAGAACACCAAGGAATAGAGCCACCTATGAGAGCTTTACAATACATCAGTTGTTTTTTTTTTATTTCACTTCCATTGCTGTTTTCAATTTCATAAAGTTGTTATTAAAACTCTTCAGGGCCTGAGGAAATAGCTCAGTGGTTAAAGCACTTGCTATGAACGTGTAAAGAGTGGGGTTCATATCCCCAGAACTCTCATGAAATGTGGGGTGGGCACAGCAGCTGCCTGGGATTAGAGCTGACGAAGGTAGAGACGAGGATCCTCAGAGGAAACTGGACAGCGAGATTAGCCATGCTGCAGGGTCGTAGTTAGCTTAAGAGAACTCACCTTAATGAGCAGCAGACGAGTAATACAGGCTGATTCCTGACATCAACATTATACAGGACCATGCACATGCACATATGCATGTGTACAAGTCCCCACACATAGGCAACCGTGCACAGAGCACACACAGAGACCCTCATTGGAATGGAAAAGGGGGGGGGAGAATAAAAGTCTTGTGACTAATTAC